>NW_024080766.1:2649891-3079798 GCF_003009895.1 Hyaena hyaena
CTCTCTCTCTCTCTCTCTCTCTGTCTTTCCTTGCCGAACTGTCCTAGAGCTGGAACATCAGTCTTCTCCCGTCTTCAGACTGGGACTTGGGCTAGAACTTCAATCCTTGGCCCTCCTGGGTGGCCGGTCACCAACTGTCGATCTTGGGATTGTCAAGATCTGTTGATTCTGTTTCTCCAGAGAACTCTAGTACAATAGGTATTTCTTTTCTCTTAACTTTATTTATTGTTGAGAGAGAGAGAGGGTGAGTGCGCAGAGGAGGGGCAGAAGGAGAGGGAGAGAATCCCAAGCAGGCTCCATGCTGTCAGACACAGTGCTCTGAGCCCACGACCGGTGAGATCATGACCTGAGCCAAAACCAAGAGTCAGATGCTTCACCGACTGAGCCACCCAAGGGCCCCACAATCGATGTTTCTTGAGCCCTGGAGTGGTTTACCCATCCCTGAGTTACTTCACTCTTAAAAAAGAAAATACCTTTTCCAGGATCAACAACTATGATTATATAATATATTATGTTTAAATTTTTTTCAGTCAAATACCTCATAATCAAACAAGAATGTACAGAGTATCCAGCACATTCGTGAATTAGCATCGTTAGTAATCACCAATTTTAAAAACCACAGTCTACACGTAAGGGAAGAGAGGAGATGACATGCGCATGTCGGTATTTGCAAATATGAGGATTTGGGGTGTCCCAGGACGTAAGCCTCCGGAATGTCCAGGGCTTCTGCCTCTGGTGTTTTAGGGACGTCCGGAAAGTTGGGGAGAAGACTCAGACGGCGCAGCTCGGGGCGCAGGGGCTTCGCACGTAGGCCGAGCACGGAGCGCTAAGCGCGTGCCACAGCTCGGGCTGGAGAAAGAGGTGAGTCCCGTGACCCCCTCACGGGGCCGACCTCTGCTGGCGGGGGGGCGATCAGAGGCCGGGGCGGGGTGCCGGACGGGCGTCAGGAGGCGCGCGGTCCCGCCCTGAGGTGTTGGCCTTTCCCGTGTGTCTGCCTTTCCCGGGGATGGAGGGCGAGGCCGGCAAAGCCGTTAGGAAAGCGTGAGCCCGTGTCAGAGACTCACGAGTGCTTTCCGCGTTGTCCTGAAGACGAAAGAAGCCGGAGACAGGACGCCAAGCTGGACGCGCACAGGAGGAGGGACACAGTAGAAGGTCACGCGGCGAGGGCGCCCCTGCCTCGGTCTCACCGACTTCCAACCATGCGCTGTTCACGAAAAGCCGCACGGCGTACCCGGCACGGGGCTCTCCTTCGCCCTGAACCCATCTTCAAACTAAGTAGAGACTCTGGAGGAGCAGCGGCGTCTGCCTGCGGGGCGTGACGTCATGACGCACGTCCCTCGGCGCCTCGCGGGGCGCGGTGGGCGTTCCCCGACTCACACGCAGTGGCCCTGGGGCAAAGGTTTGCTCTGGAGACGCGGACGGTGGGCCAGGAAGGCCTGCGGGCAGAGGAGGCCGGGGCGCAGGCAGAGGAGCCCCCAGCGCGGTAAGTCCTGTCCAAGGCTCTGCTGCCAGCAGAGCAGGTGCAGGTGCAGGCGGGCTCCCCTCCCCGCCCCCCCCACGCCCTCCTCCCCGTGCCCCCCCGCGGGCTCCCGAGCCCCCCCGCACCCTCCTCCCCGCGCTCCCTTCCTTGCGCTCCCTTCCCGGCACCCCCCTCACCACGCACCCCCTTCCACGCGCCCCCCTCCACGCGCTTCCCTCCCCGCACCCCCCTCCCGGCACCCCCCTCCACGCGCCCCCTCCCCACGCCCCCATCCCCGGGGCTACCGCCTGGGCGCCCAGTCGGGGCCAAGCTTCATCGAGAGGCGCTCCTGGCCATGGGTGGGGCCACTTCGACCTTCTTTCACGACAAGTGTGGGTCCAAGCGGATGTTAGTGACTTGGTCTGTGGGGGTGATGGGACCTGACGGCGGTGGGGATCTGGGAGTGGCGGCTTCGCCCAACCTCCCCCCACCCCAACTCCAGGCTCAGGGGTGTGAGTGTCACCCGCCTTGCGTTTGGGAGGCTGTGGTGACTGTGGGAGGACGCAGCGCCCGACGACCCGTCCGGGCCATGCCGCGTGCGGGAGATGGCTCCGGAGCTGCAGAAATACCTGCTCGGAGGGTAGGCCCCTGGCTTACAGTCATCTGGTAAACCCGAGTCTCTTCCCAGCCACTCTGCATCCCCTTTGAGGTCAGAACGGCAATTTGAAGGGTTTTCTGGGGACACTAATGGCTGCTACAAAAGCAGAACTGCTTTAGTTGCGTGTGAAGGCCCGGGAGATACAGCAGTGATGGGGGCCGGGTGGGGGGTCTGCTTTAGGAGTCTGGGGCCTGTGACCGGATTCCCCGGAGGAAGTTGCTGAACGCAGCTATTCGGTGCCCACGGTGCCCAGCCACAGGCCTGTCCAGTCAGTGGGAGGATTGGCTGCTTTTCCCAGGAAGGGCCCATGGCCGCTCCTGTCCCCTCTCGAAATGAAGTAGGGAGACACTCACCCACCCTCGGAGCGGCCAAACCACCAGCCTGCATGTCCTCAGACCACATCGCTTTGATTCACCTGGCAGGGAGGCGTCTGTCCCGGTGACGCACCAGGTCAGCCCGCGGCCCTGATGCCCAGGACCAGGTCCTCAGCCTCGGGACAACGAGAAGTTCTCCTTTGCCCTCATCTATCCAAAGGTCTATCCGAAGACCATGTGACAAAGGTCACAGTGAAGATTCCTGTGTGCTCCGAGCCACCCGAGAAGAGCGTGATTGGAGCCACATGGACAGGACTGAAGGAAGCTCCCCCTCGAGGATTCCGTGGGAGACCTTCCGGAAGTCACTGTGGTTAGTAGAGTGACAGATGGGCTTCCTGGTTTTAACAAGTGCACCCCAAGTAGAGGGTTTGCTAAAGTGAGTTACAGCTGTGAACACAACAATCGGACTCAACAGATTTAAGTATTTTGTCCGGTCTGAATGTCATGGCCACCAGCCCGCCAGTAGGCACACCGTGGCGCCATCACCCTGTGTTGGAGGGTGTTGTTCTCAGGGTCCTGCTTAGGAAGGGAGGAGACACCGCAGCCACCATCCCTCACGGATGCAAAGCAGGCTGTCGAGGCAGAAGGTAAGGCGCCATTTCACCCAGAAACGCATTTGCCCCCTCTGGGAGGTGTCTTGTCCCAGAGTCCGGCTCACCGAGTGGGCACGATGCCCCTCAACCGGCCTCAGCTCTCTGGAGTGTCCAGTGAGGCGCTCCAGGTGTCTGTCTGGTGAGCATTCGCTCTGCTCTGTGGGGCTGGACCTCTGTGCCCGTCCCCCCGACCAGCTCCCGGGAACCCGGGCAGGCAGGGTGGCCGCCCGTCCCTTGCCTCCTGTGGCCTCCTGCTCCAGCAGCGCCACTGCGGCCCCCTGTGGGCCCCTGGGTGGGTGCACGGTGCTCCAGTGACCCCAGGTGATCCCAGGCCCTCTGATCAGCCTCCCGGTGCCCTTGAAACCCCACAGCACTGGCAGTTCAGGGCCCCTGTGCTCAGAGGTCTTAACGTCCACACTGCGGGACTTCTCCCCAGGTCCCTGAATTCTAATAACTTAGCTTCTTCTGGGGCACTTGGGTGACTCAGTCGGTTGAGCATCCAACTTCGGCTCAGGTCATAATCTCAGGATCTGTGAGTTTGAGCCCCGCATCAGACTCTGTGCCGACAGCTCAGAGCCCTGGGTCTGCTTCGGATTCTGTGTCTCCCTCTCTCTCTGCCCCTCCCCCACTCATGCTCTGTCTCTGTCTCTCTGTTTCTTTCTCTCAAAAATAAATACACATTAAAAAATAATGTAGCTCCTTCTGTTTGTCCCCCAGGCTTTGGGGCAGGGCTGTCTTTCATGGCTGCTGCGGGACGAGGTGGTGCTGGCCTGGGCCTCCCTGCTTTGCCTGGTGGCTCCTCCCATAGAGTAACCGGTGGGGTTCTGTGTCCTTCCCGGCCTCCTCGCCGCAGCCTGGCTTTCTGGAAGCAAAGGTGAGGTCACCCCCCGCTCCTCGTCCTGACTGCCCACGGCCACCCCGATCCGCACGCTGTCACCCTGCCAGGCCAGAGGCAGGGCTCCATCCACAGCCCAGCATGGACGCGAGCGCACGTGTTATGCCGATAAACTCACCTTGGGACGCAGAGAGCAGACGAGACTGGAGCTTGGGGACATTTAATTATCCAGTAATCCTTCTGTGTTTAGAGAAGAGATTTTTCATATAGCTCACCTGGAAAGAATGTTCTTTGGTGTAAAACTCTATTCTATTCATAAAAAGCTCCCTTGACTTTACTCTGGCAAATTCCCAGGACCAGGTTACGTGTCTGAGGAGAGCTTTGTACAAATAATACAAACAGTGTACGATTGAGCCGTAGCCCGGAACACTCAGCTCTAAACTTTAATGAACAAAAATGGCTCCAGCAGAAAGCGAATATTTTATACCTTCTGGTGAGTTTTCTGCCAGCTGTCGGTGGAAGCTATTCTCCCCAGCCTGTTTTTCTGTACTGCCGCCCTCCCTGGCTGCCACCTTTGGTGACCACAGAATCACAAGATGGCTCCGTGTTTAACATCCTGGGATCACCCACAATGGGATTTCTCACTGTGTGCCCTGTTGGAAAGAAGTCCTTGACGGCGTGGCTTCATCCGTGGTGACTTTTGTCTTCCTGTACCAACGCTTAGGGATCTAAGGTCACAACACTGTTGTTTGGGTCTGAGAAGTCTGGTCCTAATTTTTAGGATGCAGCCATGCTTTGAACACCAGTTACGCACCTTAGATGAAGTTCTCCAGAGGCAGGGTCACTCTGGAACAGCACATCTGAGAGCTGTAGTGAAGACTTTATTTCCTGAGGAACTTTCCAGAACGCATCTACTCTTAGAGAAAAGCTGCTGCCACAGCCCAGGGAGCTCCGGCATTCACCTACCTGTTTCCCCTCGTTCACACCCTCCACTGCAGCACATCTGACATGTGTGTGACCAGCATCTTGTGTTACTATGAACTGAACCCCACACTTTGTTCAGGCATCACCAGTTTTCCCCTAATGTCCTTTTTCTGTCCTGGATCGAAGCCAGAGGTGACTTTCCATTCAGCCCCTGTGTCTCCTTGCCTCTTCTGGTCTGTGACAGTCTCGTAGACTTCCCTTGTTTTCAGCGACGTGGAGAAGCGTGGAGAGTCTTGGTCAGGTCTTGTAGAATGTCCCCCCGCTTGGGTCTGGCCCATGTTCTCAGGGGACGGGGACTTGGGGAAGGAAGAGCATAGAGGTGAAGTGACGTTCTCCTCATCTCGCATCTGGGGCACTTGCCATTGATGCGACTTGTCATGAATGGATGATATTAATCTTGATCAGCTGGCAGACTTCCATCCTATAAAGTAACTTCTGAAGCCATTTCCATACTGTCTGTACTGTTTGGAAACAAGACACTGGTCACAACTCAAACCCAATGGGAGGGAAGAGGGGTTACTTTTCCTTTCCCTAGAATGGCGATGACACTTCCTAAATCCCTTGATTCTCCATCATGCACTTTGAGGGTCCAAGTCTATTTGGCAATGTCATTAGGAAAAAATACTGATTCAACCCCAGCTCCGAATTGTGGATCGGCCCCCAGCTCTCTATCCTGCACAATATACCGACTGCCCATAGAAGACATGTCCCCGATGGCTTCTGTCTCCCAGCGTGCAAAAACTAACCCTGAACAAGTCCCCACTTGGGGCAATGAAGATGCATAAAACCCTTGCAAGGTAAGTAAGAAAAAGTCAACATAGACAAACAAAACAAAGAGCATGACAATTCAATGCTGTTTTTAGAAACAGCAATTACAGCCTTAATAAAAATATAAAGGAGGGCCTACGTGGCTCAGTCGGTTGAGTGTCTGAGTCTTGATACTGGCTCAGGTCTTGATCTCAGGGTTCTGAGTTCAAGTCCTGCACTGGGCTCTGCCCTGGCATGAAGCCTATCTTTAAAAATAAATAAAAATTTGAAGAAAAAATCTGAAGTGTATTTTCTCGTTTTTCTTTCTTTCTTTCTTTCTTTTTTTCTGTTCCACGCAAGTGTTCACAGGTGACTTGGTACTTTATTTCAGAAACCCTGGGTCTCCCGTGGAATGCTCCCTGCTGGCTTCCCTTCATCTTGCAGCACAGTGGCTAACAGCAAAAGGCACGTCAGGTGAGGACCACACACCTCAGGGCAGCCGCTCACTGCACACACACCTGCCAGCCCTGCCCCCCCACACCCCTCATGCTGGCTCATCTCAGGGACAATGGGAGGATCCAGAGTGGAAACCTAAAGAGAGGAGCAGAACTCATCTCCCAGGGACCACGTGAAAACAGTGTTACCGATTTCTTTCAAAATGAGTTGCTCACTTGCCCTATTTCTTTCCTAATTAGAAGGAAAGCAAATGTCAAAGTTATTTTTCATTCACATTATTTTTTATTTTTTTAACATTTATTTATTTTTTGAGAGAGAGACACACAGTGCAAGCAGGGGTGGGGCAGAGAGAGAGGGAGACACGGAATCCGAAGCAGGTTCCAGGCTCCGAGATGTTAGCACAGAGCCCGATGTGGAGCCCGAACCCACGAACCGTGAGATCATGACCTGAGCCGCAGTCGGACGCCTAAACTACTGAGCCCCCCAGGTGCCCCAGAATAGGTCAACTTTGGAAGATAAATCTGTGCCTTCTGATTAAGATCCAGATTTTTTGTTGCCTATGATAATCAGAGGCCAAAAATTGCTTTTGTTTGTAAAAACAACCAACCCCCCTCCCCCGTTTGTTTATAAGTTTACCCAATCAGTGCTTGCTCAGCATTCAGCAGGGATCCATCAAGGGTTAGGTACTGAGTCTACAATGATGAGCAAACCCAACACCCTCCCTTGCTGAGCGTCGGGGCTGAGGTCTCAGTTCCCTTGGAGTCCCGGCCCAGCACTGTGCTCACACTTGGCAGCAGGAACCACTAAATATCCACTGAGTGGAGCAGCTCAGGCTCCCAACAACCAAGATGTTCCTTCTGGGCCCCCTTCCACACTCTCCAGAAATGTGTGCACTGGAGAAGTCCACGGATCTGGGATGCACTGGGAAGGCCACGGATCTGGGATGCAGGGAAATGTTCCGAATGCAGGAAATGGCCCATTTTTACACCATTTCCGTGACCACAGACATGGGCACGCAGGGTAGGAAGAGGGTTTGAGGGCAGTCCATTTCGGGAGCCGACGTAGGCACCGTGCCTTTCAGAACAGGGGTGGAGCCTTTCACTAGTGACGTTCCCACGAGGCATCCACACTTCGCACGCGTCGGTGTGGCTTCCTCACGACGAGCCCGGGAACTGGTGGGCAATCGTGTTACCCAGGGCGGCGTTGTGTAGGCTGCATCTCACGTGCCCGCAATCAGCCACGGGGACATTAAAGGAAATATAAGCAGGGGAACACGTGATCATTTCCATCTCTATTGACTACAAATACTTTTAAATCAAGTCGATATTGAACACCTTCTAGGTAATTCTACAGGCTACTCCATAAGTTATGCAAATGCTAGCCCAAATTACAATTTTCAGCGGCAGAGGACTAAAGTGTAATTACAAGACATTTTTCCTTTTAATCTGCATTTTATATTGATGTTCTGTAGCAAATTATAGGGCCCAGAGTTTTAGCATGTTTATTTATCCCAAACCTATATTAGCTCTCTTCTCCGTATCAGGCCACAGACGTGGTCCCCTGGATTTAAGATCCAATTAACTATAGTCCCTGTCATCATCCACTTAAGGCGGCAAACCCAGGTGCTTTAGTGGTCGGGGCCATCTGAGGGCTGATGGGGTTCATGGAGCCGTGGCCACACGGGGTGTATGACCACGTGTGAAGGAGCTAGCTCCTCCCATGTGGGCAGCAGACCAGACAGGGCTGGACTGCAGGGTTTGTTAAAAGAAGGTCGGCGTTTAAATTTTCATATGTGGAATATCTTGTGTAAACAGTCTGGCCAGCTAACATAATGTGCTTGCATGAAACCACTCTGTAAGTCAAATCAAACCTGTCAGTGAGCTGGAATGAACTCAGGGGTAAGTGGCCACCTTGCAAATTCTTCAGAGTTGATGAAGGAGGAGGGAGGGAGAGAGGGAAGGAGGTGGCTTTTCCGTGGCAGCATGGAGCTCTGTGACCCCAGCACTTGGTGGCATAATGGCGAACGCACTTGCCCTGACCATGCAGGGCATCACGGACTAAAGGAGCCAGTTCAAGGTAAGGTACGGACTGGCCTGTGCTGAGTATTTGCAAGAGTAGGTCCCGGGTCCCTAGGGGTGAGCAGCAAAGATGGGCTCTGCACTTGGTTTAGCAGAGAAGATCATCTAGGACATGAATTACAATGGTGGTGGGGTCTTGGAGGGAGAAGCACAGGCACCTGCATAAATGCGCACCATCAGTCAGGGGTGTGGTCACCGCTAGAACTCCAGGGAAGCATCGCCGGGTGGCGAAGGCCCAGGAAACTTTCTTACTCCAAGGGGAGATACCATTCTCTCTCTCTTTTTTAAAGTTTACTTTAGGGAACTTCAGGGAAAGAGAGGGAAAGAGAGAGAGAGAGCACTTGGGGAAGGGGCTGAGAGGTAGGAAGAGAGAGAATTCCAAGTAGGCTTCACATTGTCATCACAGACCTGAACTTGGGGCTCAAACTCACAAACCTCAAGATCATGACCTGAGCCGAAACCAAGAGTCAGACGCTAAAGTGACTGAGCCGCCCAAGTGCCCCCAGATACCTTTGTCTTGACTGACCATTCTTAGGTGCTCCTACTGAGTGTATGGATGAAGTAGAGAGTACTAAATACCACTGGGTGCCTCCCACCCACACCCCATAGACACCAACTGCATACACACACAATAATGCACACACACGTGCACACATTTATACACTATTGCATACACACCCTGCACCCTACACAGATGTCCCTTAGTCCTACATATGCAGAGGCGGTGGGATCTGGGCAAGGTGCGTCAACGGTCAGACATACATGCGAGCTGATCTCTTGCCTGTGCAGGTACATCTGAGGGCTTGAAGATGGGTCCGTCCATGGCGGCACCTGCCATCTCCTTGGCTGTGCATTTAGAGTCTTGTAATAAATAGAGACGAAATCTCCAAACAGCAAACCAACTGGGCCTGATGACATTAATAAAAAATATCAGCATAATAGTCAAAGATGCGGGGCCAGGTCTATTCTGCCGTAGTCGTGAAACAAACTCTGGGCTGTCCTGTCCCTGCGCAGGCTGGGAGTTAGGTAAACCATGGTATATGTCTCAGGCGTACAGAGGGTGCATCAGGTCAGTCTACATGCAGCATGGGCTAGGACAGCCACCTGCCCATGTGTCTCCTGGTCTTCATTTGTGGAGTGGCCCGTGGGGGCCTGCTGCCCCAGCCCCCTCTGCTGCCTCTGGGGCTGCGGCCACAGAGGTGAGCATCATCTTGATCTGATCCAGAGCTGGGGAAGATTTGTTTTCTTATCCAAGTTCTTGGAGTGGCTGCCGGAGCTGCATATGCAATCTACTGTGGCTGATGATTAGAGCATTAAAGATCCCTTTCGGTGCCTGCATTTTATCCCCCCGCTTTCATATTAGTAACCCTTTTTATTTCCTAATATCCCCTGTGTCTGACAGTGCGTCCTAACCTCTGACACCAGGAAGCCAGTCAATAAACCCAGGGCTCTTTGATCCGCAGGATTATGGGATTGCTGTTTATGCAAAGGGAAACATCAGGATAAGCAAATACGGAAGGGAAAAACCCCTCCGGACCAGGGGAGTTTGAAGACGAAGAAGAAACAATTCCACAACATTTGCAATGCAAACCACACCGGACATCTGAGGCTAATTTATCAGTTGTAAGAAGGGAGGCCGGATCCCCAACTAGAGGGGGCATTTCTGCACCATAATTCTCAGTACCATGCGACTTCTGGGGATGTGCAGCAAACGCACTGGCCCCGGTTATCTGTCTGTGACACTTCTGGTGACACAGGGCAGTGTCTGTCGTTGCAGCATTTCTAAACAATAGTACCCCTGAAGGCTCAGCAGCTGGAGGCGGTGTTAGTTCCCAGCTCAGACTCACCACTAACGCAAGGGATGGGAGGCGTCACAGCAGCCGCACCTTTCTATCCGCTCCTTCTCCATCAACCGGCAAAGAACACTGGTCTGTGCAGACATGAATGGACCTTCCTACAGCACATTCCTTAACGCCACCGGCTCTGTCATCCATTTCCTGGTGGCCGCACACTCCCCTTCTTGTGAGGGGGGCTTTTATTCTCAGATCAGGACTTGTCCAAGGTGAGCCAGCCAACAACACGCCCTTGAGATCTAGGGCTCCCTCTGTCATTTCCTTGGTGTGTCGGGAAAGCCCGTTTAGCCATTGTCTCAATCAGGCGAGGGCTCAGACAATGGAAAATGGAAAATATCAGCCCAGAATTGCTACTAAATCTGTCATGTGTCACCTCTTCTCTGACACTTGAGATATGCAAACTTCCTCAGTAATCTCCGGAGGAAAGGCCTTTCCACGGAGGCTGGTGCTGTGTACACACTGGGCTCCATTCGCCCTGGTGGATTTCCCTCAGGAGGGAAGGAGCGCAGGGTGACAGGTGAATACTATTTTGTGATATAGCATATTTTTTATCACTGTGTTTCCCATTTACGTCTCACCCATACTGGTGGAGAGGGGACCCAGGCTTTGTCATCTCCGGGAAATCTGCGGATGGGAAGTGTGTTTCCGAAAGCCCAGACGCATCCTGGAGATGATGCAGGAGCCCCTGAAGGAAAAAGCAAGCAGAATTGAGACCCACTGGCTTGGAGGAGCCAGAGAGAAGGCGGGCGTCAGTCTTCCACCTGCCGCCTCCCCCGCATCCACGCAGACTCGTCTCCACTGGGCGGGAGGGGATTGAGGATGGGGAGGTCGACCTGCGCCATCGCGGCTGGTTCCCTGCTGAGACAGTGAGACCGGAGGCGAGGCCCTGGGAACATTCCTGTGTTGGAAGAAAGGAACTCAGAGAGTCACCAGGCCCCAGGTGCTACAGGGTGGGGCTTTTGTTGGTGACCTCAGGGGATGGGGGGTTAACAGGACACTTCGCCTCCAGCCAGCTCCTCCTGCCACCAGAGAAACAAGAAGCGAGAGAGGGAAGAGCAAAGGCAGTCTCCCAGGGGTGTCTCTGTGGAAGAGGAAGTCCGCGAGCCACCCCAGGAGGTGAGGGTGGAGAAGGACCTGGCTCCGTAGAGGACCCGCATGGGGTCCACGGGGCCGTCGCGTGTGATTGTGGCTTTCAATCATATTGCTTAAATTATTTTCAAATTACTTTTCTTCAAGGAAGAAAAAGGTAATTGTAAAAAGCCACAGAGAACTCATGATGTAGATACTCCATTGAGAAGCTGCATCAGAAATAATCCTTCTCAAGTAAGGGCCCGAAATGACTTAATTTCAGAAAAATTTATAATCGTTTGCAAACTGTTTTACGACAGACAAAACATCAACTTTGCCTGTATTTTTAAATGATTTTATAGTGATTGCCACGATCTGTGCTTTGAGAGAACAGATTCCTTTTCCCATATTAACATCTATCTACTAATTATGTCTGAAAGTGTTTACTTTAAAAGTTATCTTCTTGGGCAACTGGGTGGCTCCATCGGTTGCGCGACCGATTTCGGTTCAGTCATGATCTCACATCTCGGTGAGTTCCAGGCCCGCGTTAAGCTCTGTGCTCACAGCTTGGAGCCTGGAGCTGCTTCAGATTCTGTGTCTCCTTCTCTCTCTCAGTCCCTCCCCTGCTCATGCTCTGTCTCTCTCCTTCAAAAATAAATGAACATTAAAACATTTTTTTAAAAAATATAAAAGTTTTCTTCTTCTATGAGAATATTAACTTTGCATCTGATTTTTAAAATATTTATTTATTTATTTTGAGAAAGAAAGACAGTGAGAGCCCAGGAGGGGAAGAGAGAGGGAGAAACAGAACCTCAAGCAGGCTCTGCACTGTCAGCGTGGAGCTGGACACAGGGCTCGAACTCACAAACTGTGAGATCATGACCCAAACAAAAACTGAGAGCTGGACGCTTAGCTGACTGAGCCACCCAGGTGTCCCAACTTTGCATACGATTTTGAACACCACGGATATAACATGTTACATGAAAGTACATGTAATATATATATATATATATTAATATTAATTTGTTTTAAATAGGTTTGCTTTGCTAATGCAACATTTTTACAATAAACTTGGAAGCAAGACATGAGCTATTCATAATTATTTATTTAGTTCTACTGAATTAACATAAATTAAGTTACTTTTTCAACAAATCTCAAAAGAAGCTTACTTTTAAGTGAAAAAAATGAAAGGAGTACAACTCATTTGAATCACATAATTTGGAAGATTCCACTAGAATTCCTTATAAGTTGGTAAGCAATATTATCAAAGAAACATATGTCATCTTCCTTGATATATTTAAATACATATTCAGAAAGCACTTTTATTAGAATATGAAAATGTCAAAATAAAATCACAAAAAGGGGCATGCCCCATGATCTTCTTTTCTAGCCAATTTTAAATGAAGTATGTCCTCCCTTCTTGTCAGATCACCGAATGCTGGAACAAGAGTGTCAGACCCTCACGCCTGCTGGTGTGAGAGGCGTCTGACTGCAAAGGTGCTGAAAGCACATCAAAGCTTCAAGATTAATCTGTGGGAAAAGCGCCTACTGCTCACTTATGGGCAGCGCCCTCGGACTCGGGAGCTCTGTGATGATCCTACCCACTCTTCGCAAAAGGACACCGTGAGGTGATGCTTCACTGCCCGGGGCACTCCGAGGGGGGTCAGCTACCTCCCTTTCCCTAAGACCTGGCTCTGCGATGACCCGACCTTAGGCAGGATCTTCCTCAAGGACAAGAGCTATTATGCAGCTGGGACAGCTTGAGCCCCAGCCTGAGGGCCAGGAACCAGCCAAGTTCTCTAAATCTTAGTGTTTTCCTTTATGAAACAAGAGTATGTTGATGGATGCATTCCGGTCCATGTCATTTGAAGACCCGTGATTGAGGAAGGGGAAAACTAGCTGGTAACATGAGTGGGGAAATGGATGGGCCATGAAATAACAAAAACGGCAGTGACAATTATGCATCTCCTTTTCACCATACGGCAGGAGAAATTACAGATGGATTAGTGGTTCAGTGTCAAAACTGGCACCTGAAACCTTGGGGTTGGCAAAGCCATTCTAAATACTAGAGAGAAAGGATTCTCCTCCACATGAATTGCTGAGGTTTAGCATTGTAAAAATGTAATACACCTTGTCAAAAATTCCATAAAAATGAAAAGGCACATGACCAATTGGAAAATACTGCAAGCGAAGTTTAAAACCTCTTTAGGTATAGGAGCGCCTGGGTGGCTCAGTTGGTTAAGCATCCAACTCCGACTTCAGCTCAGGTCATGATTTCACAGTTTGTGAGTTCAAGCCCCTCGCTGGACTCTGTGCTGACAGCTCAGAACCTGCTTGGGATTCTCTCTCTCCCTCTCTCTGTCTACCTCTGCTGTGCTTATACTCTCCTCTTTCTCTAAATAAATAAATAAACATTTTAAAAAGCCTTTATGTGTAAAAACTCATAAAAGCAACAAAAAAGCATATGAATAAAAAACCCTGCAGTCTGTGAATATTGAACTTACAAAAGAGGACACACAAAGGGCAGTAAAAGCACGTGAATGATTTAATCAAACTAGTAAACCAAAACATATGCAAATGTAAGTAATCAGGGATTACCCCAGGACACCTGTCATACAGGGAATCATTTACATTTTTTTTTTATATTTGAGATACCAGGAAATGTAAATTCTCATGTATCAATACTGGTGAGGCAAAGTAAGGAAAAAAAATACTTGAGGATGTCGGCGATGTTAATGAAAAGCTGCCAAAGTATTCTTGCGCTTTGCCTCATAAGCTCTACCTCTAGTAAGTTTTCTTAAAGAACTCATCAGTTATGTACAAACCTCTGGTACGATACAGTTGTATTGCAAACAGTGAAATGATTCATGATGACCATTGCATTTCTGGATAAAATATCCCTCGTTAGGACATTAGGACTTGTGTTCCCTCTGCCAGAAATGTTCTTCCCCCAGATACGTGCATGGCCCGTGCCCTCACCTCATCTGTTCTCTGCTCGGTCATCATCTCTCAGAGACCAAGTGCCCTTGCCCACCTACTTGAGATAGCACCCTCCTGCCTCCCGTCACCAACAGACACCTGTGCACTTTATGGTCAGCCTTGTGCACCCACATGTGAGCTCCCCCAGTGTGGGACTTGGGCACGTCTGTTCCCTCTCTATCCTTCCTGCTTGGAGTAGCACGTGGCTGCACTCGATGAATGTTGAGTGGAGTCAGCATCATCTTAGTACATTCTCTCAACTTGCTGAAATGTTATCAGACCCGATTTGTGAGCAAACGGAGGCTCAGAGTGGTGAGCAGTCAAAAGCAACATCGTACACACCACAATCCAGCAGAACTAAACAGTGGCTCCACCGTGTGATTCCAGGTCAGGAAAAGAAGGGCTATGTGAGCTTCTTTATGGGGCTTGCATCATATCAGTGGGGTTGGCAGACAGCAATGGGCTTGCAAGTGATGGGCTTGTGGTGGGGAGTGCTGTTTAGGAGCGGTTTAGGAGGATTAATCTGGTAGGAACATAAAAGATGAGTAAGAGTGGATGAAAAATAGAATCAAAATAAATCAAAGTCATTTTTCTTAACTTGTCAACTTTAGCAGTTGCCTCAATCTCTCAAATTATTTAATAACATTTTCAGTTTTATCTAAGTGTGTATAGAATTTGTCAATTTAGCCAAATATCTAAATACTTCCAAATATGTGAATAGGTAAGAAGATGTTGAAAAAATAGTCAGATATCTAACTATATTTTTGATACCACTTATCATAGAATGTGAAGTATGATTTTGTCTCTGTGTATCACACATAGCTCTTGTTAAATGGTTGCCAACTAGTTAAGGTCTTGAATAGATCTAGATAATGCTGTATTCTTTTGCGACAAAGATAAAAACTAGGTTATCATGAGTTTTCACTTAAGGGCACGGACAAATTGGTAGGTGGGGTATGGGTGGGCCAACCAGAAAAAGACCTTAATCGGGATTTGGAAATTATTGGAAAAGTGCACAGAAGTGTTAGGATTTTTCATTACTTTCCCCCAAAATTATCTCTTTTCTTTTTGGATTTACTTATCCATATTTATTTATCTTCTTAATTTTTTTTCTGCCTTCTGTTGAAGCTTGAGAAGGAAAATCTGCCTGTGATCTGCACTTAACACTGGTCAGCCTACTGGATGGTTGAAGACTTAACCACCTGGCCAGTTCCCATCTCCATGGTGTGAAATAAACAGCTTACCCGGTCCAGTTCCCACTGTTTTTGACTTCGAACTCAACCCCCCTGCCATGTACATTTTCATACACGAAGGGGCGCCTCCTCTTCGGCCAGGGGCCATGCAGTGGGGCTCATGGGGAAGGTTCCACAGCAAGGGAAGCGGAAAGTCTGATGTCAGCATTTAGCTTTGTCACTTTAGGCAGGTCTGTGAAGCTGTGAAATTCCAACCTTTCTCATCGCTGAAATGGGGTCAAGGTGCTTTTTTACCCCATGGGGTTCCTGTAAGACCAAACAGATGATGTGTATGAAATGTTTAGCCCATTTCTGGATACAGCGTGTGTGGAGGAACGTTACTCTGTAGCTGCCTGGGTGACACTTCAGGTAGACTGCCTGTCTTTGGCCACATTGATGGAAAGAATCTGTAGAAGACCAACAGTCTAATTCAGAATTCCACTGCACAAACTGAGAGTCATGCACTGTGCCCATTGTCCTGATGGGAGCTGTTCAGGCCTAAGGGAAAGAGATATTTGTTGTAAACTAAAGAGACGGAGGGAGAGACTCTGATCTTGTTTGAGTATTGAGGTAGTAATTTGCTGATGACTCAGTACCCATATACAGAACTTATTGAGTATTCTATTTATCAAAGATATGAGTTTATTGACTATTGGTTTCACTCTGTAAGAGCCAAGGATGTGTATGGGGAGGGGAAGGAGGGATGCCCACCCGGGGGCTCAGTGCTGTGTCTGCCCCTCCCCCAGCACAGCAAATCACCAGTACTTCCTTAGCTCTTGGCCTCCTGGATCCCCAAATCATGCTACCCCGCGTACATGTGTGGGAAATGCCCACGGCCCACAGGGAGGGCTTCTCCTTCCCACAGGCCTTTGATGGTATGTCTGAGTTAATTAGACACTCAACTGGCTCATTTATTTATTTTTGCTCTGAAGCATGAATGGGGTCGATGTCAGGGTCTCAGGCATATCACGGTAAGAACAACAACAGAAATCTAAATTGATGCTCGAAGCCGCGAGCGGAAGAGAAGTTTCCTGAGGGCCCCCACCCCCACGCTGGACACCCAAGACCCATGTCCACCCCTCTCAGGGCTCCGTTGGTGGATTTTCCTCCAAAAACTGATCACATGTGTCTCATATACTTCATAGTTGTCATTTCAAATGCAGAACTTAACTTACTCTTGACAATAAATACCGAAACACTGGCCAGAGAAAAAGAGTTTCCCAGGCAAAAAATTTTAATGACTGAAATATCTGCTTAATGAACCCTTCACGATGTAGTCAGGGATTTCCAAGCTGCCTCCCACCATCAGATACATATGTGTCATAAAATTCGTTTTGAAATTAAAACCTTTATCCTCCTAATGTGTTCCGATTTGAATAGAACTCTTTGATTATGAGTAAATGTGGGGGAGTAGAAACTGTACATGACAAAATGCCCCTCTCTCTGGGGACTTGTTGATGTCACCCATCCCCTCGTGGGCATGGGCAGGAGGGTGGCTGCCTTTCTCTCAGCTGGCCACCTGTCCTGGCTAAACCCTGGGCCTAGCCTTGTTACAAAACTGTGGCTGCAACTGATCATTAGAATAATTATGGAGGCAATAGGAAAGCATGATAAGAAAACAAATTAAGAAATTATTCAGAAAATATTAGAAGCCACCACTCTGGAAATATTCCACCCTGCTAATTGCGTCTTAATATGTGAAAAAATCGTGTAATTGTTCAAAGACGAAAGTCTCCCCACAGTTTAAATCCCATCACTGTGCGATATTTTTCTTTATTTAAGTGAAGTAAATGTGGCAATTATCACAACATAAAAAAGATGCTTCGTTTTAATCTGAAGAAGTGTCTCCACGCACTCTCAGCAAGGCTCCGTGGTGCAGGGTTTTCTAGATGCAGCCGTTCCTCCCTCGTTACCCAAATAGATCAACTTCTTGGGCACATATTGGAATCACATTTCATAAATCGAAAGGAAAGTGGGTTTCGTTTGTTTGCTTGTTTTTGTTCTTTTGCTTTCCAGGAGATTTCACAGGACATAACTTCATTCCTTTTTCCTGTGATCCTGTCACTCTGGAGGAGACGGGAAGGCATCTGGGTGAAACCCCCGGGGGGGGGGGCAGGGAGGGATAGGGTGGCAGCTGCCACATGGAGCTGCGGCCCCTTGAGCAGTGCCCAGCTCAGATGCAGAGCCTGGCTGGCTCTGGAACTGGGGTCTGGAGCAGAAATGCTAAGTGGAATAGAGCCCCGGGGTCTTGCTTGGTGAGCGGTGGCCCTGTGTGGCCCCGTGGCCTTGGCGCTGGCAGCTCCAGGGCCCCGCGTCACTCTGGGAATAGCTAAACACTTGCCGTTGTGTTTGGAAATGCTATCGCAGAGACTATTTACAAATGACTAAACACAAAAGCACTTAAGCCTTCAGCTCGCTGATGGAGAAGGGGACACAGGAGAGGGGCGGTGGCCACACGGTGTCAGGGAGCCCTGGCCTGGGTCTCCATTGGCTTGGGGGCTGCAGTCCCAGAGGTGGCTGTTATGGGGTCACAGTTGGATGTGGGCCAGCCCCAAGCTAAGGGTCCCCGAGCCACCGCTGAGCCTCACACCCTCTAAGGGGGCCACACTTGTCCCCAGGGCTCTGAGGACTCCAGGCAGAGGTGGACAGGACACTGGGCTCTCCAGGCCCCTGCTACTCAGAGCCCGGCTCACAGGAGCCTGGGGCAGCAGTCCAGGAGGGACCAGCACTTTCCCCCACAAGCCTCTGAGTCTGTCCTGACTAAGCCAATGGCATCAGCTACATCCTTGGTCCCTAGGTCTGGAGGCGGAATCCAGAGCATCCGACACCCGGGGGAGAGGGGAGGGCTGTCAGACAGAAGACATTAGTTCTCCAAACCAAGGGTACTTCATGAGCTCTTCTGGTTCTGTGGTTTCGTTCTCCCTCACTGAATTAACGTCAACCACAACCTCACTCTAACTCCACCTTACAGCTGGAAGTCTGCTATCTGTCCCAACAGACACTCATAAGTTTATCTTATAACGAACTGAGTAATCTAACTGAATGAATTTAGTTCACATATATGCATATCTTAATCTTGAAGACAGATAATCCTGAGGACGTTTTTAGTACAAATGGTTCTATTGGCAGAAACACTATGACTTCCATCGTTTAGAGATGTCAACAGGAATTCAGTAACGTAGGCACATTCTGTTTGGTTTGGATCCTATAGAGAAGTGGTCTACGGTGCAGGCTGCTCTGGAAATCCACGCCTCTCTTGGAGGCAGCTTGGGTGTCCTGTAGCGCTCAGGGGCTCTGGACCAGAAGGACCTGTTACTGCACCCCGGTTCTGGGCCTTGCCTCTGGCCCATCAGTGTCTGCTGATGTCAACAGGGGCCACAGCCCCTTGGCCGTTGGGAGGTTGCATTAAGACCGAGGACATGATGTCCTCTGTGCCTACTTTCTTTGCTGTTGTGTTTCTCTTCATAGTTTGGGGGCAGCACAGACACAAGCAGGAAGCAAGTCCCTCTGTTCCATCCCTGGTGTTTTCCAGGGGCCTGAGTAGACGTGGGCAGCTCTGTTCTGCCTCGGTGGCTGGAGAGAGCCGTAGACGTGGGAGGAAGATGAAGAAGAACATGAAGAAGACCCAGAAATCAGTTCTGGGGAAGGAAAGCCCTCTGGTGTCCTAGAACAATGCTTCCTTCTTCAGGGGAGACCAAGTTAGGGGCTGAGTGGTGCCTGCAAGGTCTCTTGGTGACAGTGTTGTCCACCTGTCCTTGGGGAAAATGGAGCTGGCTCTGGGCGAAGTGCCGGTGTCTGGGCCACCTGCTCGGGACACGGCTGGCACTGTCACAATTTGGGGTGCCTTTCTCTTCTGCTCTTATCCCCAGAGACCTCCATCTTGAGAAGGGGAGGCAGCGTGAAGTGTCGTGGGGAAGGCACGGAGATGGTGACAAAGGAGGAGCCGGGCTGGCAGAGGGGAGACGACATGACCTTACTTACAAGGAAGTTGTTTGAAATTTATTTCTTACAAAACCTGCCTCATTAGACTTTCCAAGTTGATGCTGAAAGGCAGGTGATGTTACAGAGCATTAAGGTTTTATCCTCAACACCTAATATACTGCCTACATTTAAAACAACAGTGACGTGAGCCCTTCAATTGAACTTGGATTTGGGAAGATTTTGTTTCAGAATGAACAGCACAATGGAAATTTGAAAATCTCCACCAGCCATAGGGTTGTGTCGCGGCCGGTAAGTTGGCCCACAGTTTTGCCCCGTACATATGCTCCTGTCTAAATGTGACCTGAAAAAAGTCATTTGTGTCAAGCAGGCCCGCCTTTCCCACGGAGGGCAGCTTTCGGGCTGTGGGCACACAGGGAGGCGGCCCTGGGCCCTGGCGCTCCTCTGGGCAGCCGTGTCCCCGTCCGGCCTGAGATAACCCTTGGTGGTCCCTCTCAGTGGCAGTGCCGTCTAATTCTGGCAAATTAGTGTCATGCAGGACAAGTTTTCACAGACTCCTCATCCATTACAGAATAATTTTTCTCAATAAGAGCACTCCATAAGTCAAACAAAGCCCGCGTGCGGCTCAGGGAGCCGCTACGCTGAGTGCATCAGGGTTTATTTTTCTGGTGAAGAAAATAAACTATTACTTTGACTAATAACTGCAGTGGAATGCGGGTCAGGAGCGCCGTTCGCTGCGACTTGCCAAAAGAAACGGGGACCGCGGTCCTCCTGAGATCCACGCTGCCTCTGTGCTCACACGGACAGGCTCCCAGGCCTGGCCTGTGTCAGGATTGGGACTCTTACCCACGCCGTGTGAGAGCCAGCCACTGTGGCTGCGTTTGGTCCGGAAACACACAAATGACCGCAAAGGTTTGTTAGTAAAATACATCATCCTTAAAAGAAAATTGTTGATACTCATGCTTAACCTTTAGAGACCATTTAATATTGAAAAATTTTTAACGTTTATTTATTTTTGAGAGAAAGAGAGACAGAGTATGAGCAGGGGAGGGGCAGAGAGAGAGAGGGAGACACAGAATCCAAAGCAGGCTCCAGGCTGCGAGCCGTCAGCACAGAGCCTGACTCAGGGTCCAAACTCAGAAACTGTGAGATCATGACCTGAGCTGAAATCAGACACCTACTTGACTGAGCCACCCAGATGCCCCATAGAGCATTTCATATTTTAAATTGGTAAAAAAAAAAAAAGGGTCTCCAGACCCCATGGCGTGGCGGCGTGGAGGCGTGGCGGCGTGGTAGGTAACTATTTTGAAACAGGAAGGCTCCCTAAAACATGGAGCTTGCTCTGGAGGCCACGTTTTGTTGTCGCTGTTGGAGGAGAGACCGGGACAAGCCCCTTGCTGAGGCCTCTGCCTGGCTTTGTCGGCAGAAGTTTCTGGATGTCATGGACCGCTCTTCTGAAATGGTGACACTCGCCATTTTTTGTACAGGTTTTTCCATTTGGGTTCTGGAAGACTCTTTTCTGAATTATTAAAAATGGGCTACAGATTGAGAAGTCTCAGAGATGTGTCCTGGCTTCAGGCTTAGCGACGTCCCCTTTTACAGCGGGGTGTGGAGCTGGCCTGAGCCAGCGGCTCTTCTCCACCTGTTGTTAATACTCACAGACATCCTACTCTGCAAGTTCAAAGCGTATTCATCGAACCACTGACCCCTGTTTGTAGTTTATGGACAAGAATATAGCACGTTGTACATTCTTCCACTTAATATCCTCTCATAAATGCTGTGCCAGTCATAAAAGTCTAGCCATTCGCACCCTTCACACTGGTCATCGTCATTTCCTGCCCATATGTTATAATCCTGTCTATGTGTGTATTTATGGGTTCTTTGTGTACTTTGTTTTTCATTTTGTTTTTGCCAACATGGGTTTTTTTACGTTTATTTATTTTGAGAGAGAGAGATAGTGAGAGAGAGAGAGAGAGAGAGAGAGGGCAGGGGAGGAGCAGAGAGAGAGAGGGAGAGAGAGAATCTGAAGCAGCTCCAGGCTCTGAGCTGTCAGCATAGAGTCCAATGCAGGGCTTGAACTCAGGAACCATGAGATCATGACCCAAATTGAGATCAAGAGTCAGATGCTTAATCGACTGAGCCAGCCAGGTGCCCCATCCCCTCCATTTGTAAAGTGACAGGTGATATTCAGTGAATTACATGTGCAGGGAGGGTCCAGTGGGCCGTCCTCCACAGCATCCGGGTCCCCAGGCAGATCCTGGAGCGGACGGGCTCTGCCATATGTGCTAACCCCCTTGTTCTTGTCTCTCCTCATCCATTTCTTTCTTCTTCCGAGAACTGATAAACCAGAGGACATTCCTATATTGCTTTATCGTATACTGTTTCCTTCATTTCTGACCTTTTGGTAATTCTCTGTGACCTTCCATAGCCAGCAGCTAACACTTCACAGCGACTGCCACGTGCCACACGCTTACACACGCATGTTCACAGAGTCCTTAGAGCCCGGCAGCAATGTCTGTATGCCTGTCCCCTCCCTGTGGGTGAGGAACGAAGCAGACAGCAGACGTCTGGCCGGGGTTAGGGGTGGGATGCCATGGCCCGTGACCACACGCACCCTCTGCTCCAGGACTGGCCCCCATGCACGTCGCTGGGCCAGGTGATCCACAGCCTGGCCTGAAGGTCCCTGCACACATGCAGTGTGCGTGTTCTAGTCTCTCTGTGCCATTGTGTTGCGGGGTTTGGGGGAGACTGGCCGCCTGATGCATCAGGGACCTGTAGACTTTTGCGACTCCTTGAGTGGTTTCTGTTTGCACGGAGCGCACTGTCTGAGGTCTCTGTGCTTCCTGCTAATGTTCCTGTTACTCCTGCCGGCGTCAGAGGCAGGGCCTGGGGACCCAGCGGATGACTCCTTCCCTGCGCCTGGCTCCTTCTGTGAGGCTCCCAGAGCGATGCTGACATAGAGGGTCAGCAGTTTCCCTGGAAACACAGCCTGTCCGATCCCCTAAAATATCCTGTGCTGGGGAAAACTGGGGGAAGCCACTTCCAGCAGCTTGTAATGAGGGCAGATTGGAGCAGCTGCAAATAGATACGGTGTGATTTCATCGCCACCGAGAAGCAGGCCCAGGTGCTGTATCTTCACGTCCATAGAAAGAGGTAAGTAACATGAGGCCACAATGTTCTCAGGACATGCCCATGCTTCTCTTAGGGTAAACAGACACTTTAATTCTGGAAGTGTCATAACCCTCACAAATGGCTCTGGAAGGGACAGAGCTAGGTGTCCTCAGCAAAGAGAGTATACGGTTTTTTCAGGGGCGTGAATGCATGGGAGTGTTGAGTAAGTGCTGGACGATGACACGGAGCGCCCACGTGGTGACAGCATAGCCAACACTGGGCCACCTCTCCTCTAGGATGGAAGACAGGAGAGGTGAGCTGAGAAACACACAGTCACAATCTTGTGTAGAGTCGTACAGCCCTGGAGCAGAGAGGGACCGGTGAGGGGGGAGGGGCTTCCCCAAGGCCTCCCCACCCTGTCCCCGGGAGCCGTGCCCCAGCTCGGGTCCCAGGGCCTGGCCCCCATCTGGCTGCTTCAGCCCCTTCAGGCCCCCATCTGGCTGCTTCAGACCACTTCTCCAGGTGGTCCCTGGGCCACCCTGAATGCACATTGTTGGAACCTGCACGGCATAAAGAATGATTCCTGACTCCCAAACTATAACACACACACACACACAAACACTTTCTTAACTTTTGAGAAATAAATAAAACTAGGGCTGTTCTTTTTTTTTTTTTTTTAATTTTAGGGTGATATTTGAGATCTTAATTGCCTGCTTTGATAATACCACACTTGCGTTACTTACTGGGTTTTAATGAGCACACAAAAGTTACATTATTTTCCTCACTGCACAGTTCTTTCTGACTTTTGACAATCCAACCAGTAGAATTCAAATCCTTTTTGCTGTCTTCCTATCATCACAGATTAAATGTATAGCAAAGAGAGAAAGGAGCGAAATGAAGGCCTGTTTGTATCCCCGATGGTCATGTATTCTAAAGTAGAAATAGATTCTTGGGGTTATGATTGTTTTTCTTTTTATGCAAATTGTTCTTCAGAAAGACATTTTTTGGGACAGTGGGTATGATTTTCAATCCGCACCTATTTGGAGAACAGTAACCCCTATTTTTTGCTTCTTAAATAAACATCATTTATACGCTTCATCAGAAAACGTACAAGAAATTTTCTAAGAACTGGAAGGAGCTCATGAGTTTCTGCAGCTCAGCCTCTACCTGAGGGACCCTCTGTCCAAGGTTATCTCCTTGGCATAGGCTGCTTGCCTTGGGGCCAGTCGAGCCGGTGGAAGGAAAAGAAGTGAGTGTTTTGCGGTGGGGTTTTCAAGAGCTCCTGAAACTTTCCTGGAAGCCTTTCCTCCAGGGTGTGTCCTGGGGTTACACTCCCTGAATACTCATGGGGAGATGACAGCCCCCCCGTCAGACGGGAGCTGAGACCACGCATCCTGTGCTGAAAACCAATCTTGAACTCCAGATTGCCTTAGTCTTAGCAAAACCCTTTATTCATGCTGAGAGATGCACTTTCTTTTTCTTTGAAGTGGCTTGAAACCCATCAAATATATGGTCAGTTTAGTCTGAGACCTTGGGAACCGTTTTATCAGTGATCAGAATGTACCTCCCCTAAGTACTGTCTGTCCTTCAGCATTATAATGGGAAGTTCTGATAGGTTTTCATAATAAATCAGAGAGAAGTGATTCTAATGTTTCCTTAACGTCACTTGAAACTAGAAGTGTTTGTAAAAAAACTTTAAAAAAATAAAGAAAAACTTTTTAGACAGTTTTTTAAAAATTTACATTCAAGTTAGTTAACATACGGTGTAGTCTTGGCTTCCGGAGTAGAACCCAGTGATCCATCACTTCCATAGGACACCCAGCGGTCCTATGGTCCCAACAAGCCCTCCTCAGCGCCCGACCCCTTCTAGCCCATCTCTTACCCACCTCCCCTCCAGCACCTCTCAGTCTGTTCTCTGTATCGAAGAGCCTCTTAGGGTTTGTCTCCCTCTGTATTTTTATCGTAGTTTTCCTTCCCTTGCCCCGTGTTCATCTGTTGGTTTCTTTGAGACAGTGTGAGGTGTTATAAACATCCCAAATCTGGGCGCCTCCACCTTCTTATGTGTTGACTGAGTGCACCGAGGTCACTGGTTTTTCCAACGTCTCTTTTTTTCATTTCATGCTTCTTCTGTGACACTCTAGCTCCTGTGGAATGCGACCCTCTGGCAGCCCCTGCCTCTTCCAGAGACCCGAACTTGGCAGTTCACCTTCTGAACTACCGAAGGCAGGTCAAAGCTACCCTTTGGGGGTCATTCCTGCTCTTGTGATGGCAGCCAACGGCCCCAGGCAGCTTATTTCCAGCCTGGCACTTCTTGGATGATCCACTGACGTGAAAGCAGGACCCTAACTTTCTGGGTGTCCCCATCCCCCCTACACGTCAGAGCCCACATTTCTCAGGACTCCAGATGGGGTCCGTGTTCTAGGAACAAGCATGGCCTGTGCTCCTGATCCTCTCCGGCCAATGCAGGGAGCCTGCAGATGTCCCCTTGGGGCCCCTCCCCCGCCCGGGTCCATCCAGTCCTACCTCATAGTCCCCACGTGGATGTCCTCTGGCCACAAACAAAACTGAAGACTCCTGCACACAGCACCCTGACTTCATAGAGATCTCTGCCAGACAAGGTCCCTGGCCGCCCTGAAGGCAGTTCTTCATGCACGTGTCACCTCGTGGTTCTCTGAGAGGCCGATGGGAGAAGCCCGTCTCCATGTCCAATGCTGCCACTGGGTACTGTGGGCTGAATGTTTGTGGGCCCCCAGAATTCCCATGTTACGATCCTAACCCCAGTGGGATGGTATCGGGAGGTGGGCCTTGGGGGCGTTCGTTAGATTCACATGAGGCTGGGAAGGTGGAGACCCCAGGAGGGGATTGATGCCCTCACAGGAAGAGGATCAGAGACCAGAGATCTTTCTCCTGAGTGTGTGAGAGGAGGGCACCTGGAGAAGGTAGAAAGCTCTTCAGGAGCCAATCAGAAGGTGCTTCATCTTAGAGCTCTAGGCTTCCAAAATGTGATAGGTCAACAACGTTATTTAAGCCACTCAGTCTGAGATATTTTGTTATGGCGGCCCCAGTTGATGGAGACAAGGACACATGGTCAGTGGCTGTGAGGCTGTGGGAGAAGAGAACAGGACAGAGAGATGAAGGGAAATCTCTAGGGGCAGCCAGAAATAGAGACAAGTGGTTGTAAATGAGACTCATATGGTATGAACGGAGTCGCATGTTAGAGTTGCTTACTAATGGACTTTGTACATATTCTGGGGACACTTCATTTCCTGTCTGTGCAAACTCTACTGATACCCCTGCAAACATGTAGGGATCATTTATTCATAGGAGATGCTGGCTGTAGGGGATATACTGGAATGGACCTGTAGCACTAAGAGGAATTATAGGGGTTGGGTTGGAAATCTCCTGTTCTTGATGTGATATTGAATAAAGACCCAAAAAAGGGATTGTTTTCACTTTGCTAGCCTTAGGGTGGGCCTTTGAGTGGCTAATGAGGTGACCTTCGAACTTGGCTTTGGCCCTTGGCTGCCCTTTCCTCCCCACACACCTGCGGCCTGGCTTACAGCTCATTTAAAAATGCCATCCACCCCTCCATTTAACATTTTCAGTCCCTGTAGAAATTTCTCATTCACATAAAATGGCATACACCTTCTGGCCCTAATATAATAAATGCTTTTGACGAAGATGATGCTTTCTATGAGCACAAATGTTTCTTCATGGAGATGTGTGTCCCTAAAGACTGACAAGATTTTACATGGCGCCCATCTTGGACCTTTTCACGAAAACTCTAATTCACACAATGTAAGGAGCACTAACTATATCAGGCTGCTCTAGAAGCAGAAAAAATAAGTGGATCTATTGGATTAGCCAGCAGATGGAAAGGCTTGATTTATTTTACATTTTGAGATCTGTTCCATATAGTACTATCTAAGCACTTGAGACATTATCAGCTTTATAACCTGACCCTTCTCTCTCCCTCAGAATGGCTAGAAATAAGGACAGAAATACACAGTTCTTGGATACAAATAGTTCTGTGGGAGGCTTACTATAGAGCTTTCCTGAATTTTGAAATGTGAACTACAGCAAATGACCCATTTTGTAGTCCGACTCGGTAAACAGGTATGTAGGAGCTGAAACACACTGTAATTTATATTCTGATGGATTCTAATAAAAATCTGCCAAATCCAAGAAATTTAGTTCATGGCCCTATTAGCCACTGACAACTTACAACTTGAAAAACCCAGAGCTATTGCTCCAATGGACAGAAACAGAAAAGTTAAATCAGAAGAACATTTAAAAAAAGAACCGTTGAGGGAGACATCTGGCTGAACGGCCCACATGAAATAGTTGGCTGATTTAGTTGACGGCCATGTTGATCTCCAAAGTTAATCTCATTTTTCTTGAGATATATATGTAACCATAATATGCACTATTGGAAAGTGTATGATACAGTGGATTTTAGTAGATTCATACAGTTCCACAACTACCAAAATGATCTACTTCAAGGAATGTTCATCCCCCTGAAAGACACCATGCCCATTTAGTCTTGGAGATGAACCATTTAGGGTACTTGACAGCACGTGTGTGTTGCTGCATATTTCCTGAGAAGTTTTGATAATGTCATGTAAGCCCTAAAATAACCTGGAATGAGAAAATCTGTACTGTATATTGTCTTTTAAAATAGATCAGAAACCAACACAGGTTTACAGCATAAATATTTAACATTGTTAAAGAAAGCCAGTTGTTTTCCTTCCTGAGATCTGTACTCACACAAATGGCTGACGGGCATCTAGAAGCATTCAGTATGCTGCTGGTGATGTCTCGTGGAGGCTTCTGGATTCCAATGTCATAGAAGCATTATCTTAGCAAATACTAAGTGGGAAAGAAACGTCATTAAGGTAAGAAACAAGTGGCCCACTGACCAGTGACCATTATGGAATATCTGCTCCTGCAGCTCAGAGATGGTGTCTTCTTTGCCTTTTTTCCCTAAGCCTTGGAGATAATTAATTTAATTTAAGTTTTGTCTCATAATTTCCAGTCAGACCCCCCCGCCCCCAGGATAAATCACAGGCCAGCTTTATCAATGGCAACAAAACTCTGACAGTTTGAAGCTTGCCTCTAAAAACACACAGCGAGTGAAGCTTTCAAAAAGAGGGAGACATTGACTTTCAAAATAGCTCTGTCTATTGTGTGTGATCTGATAAGGGAACTTTCCAGCAAAGAATTTGCTGGGTGGGTGACTGATAGCAAAGCTGTCTTTCCTGGGGAAAAGTGTGGCATCTCCAGGTTACATCAGTTCGGTCTCATCTGAGACAAAGAGTGAAAGTAAAAGGCAGAATTTTACCCTCTACCTCGTCACCATGGCCTATCAGAAAGTTCTTCTTATGGTCTGCTTTTTTTAAGTTTGTTTATTTATCTTTAGAGATAGAGTGGGGTAGAGAATGTGAGCAGGGGGAGACAGAAAGAAGGAGAGAGAGAATCCCAAGCAGGCTCCTCACCATCAACACAGAGCCTGATGCGGGACTTGATCTCATGAACAGTGAGATCATGGCCTGAGCCAAGATCAAGTTGGACGCTCAACCAACTGAGTTTCCCAGGTTCCTCTTCTTATGCTTTTTGAATGACAGAATGTGGATGGAACTGGCAAAGGAGTCTTCATGGTGCCATCTCTGTCCCCGGATGACTCTGCCTTGTCCCCTGGGCTGGGGACTAAACCATTCTCCTGCTACACGTACAGTGGGTGCCAGCCCAGCGAAGACTGCCGTAGCCACCTGTGATTCTGCTACCTCTGTGGGTTTGGGAACCAAGTTTCCTAACTGAGAAATTTCCCTCCATTTGGAGGGAATTTACACATGTACCAGAAATGGCTTTGAGGAGCAGGTTTAGACAAGCAATGATCTGGCGCTTTCCCCACTGCCGACTGTGTGGTGATGGAGACCACCTGAAGATGAGCCAACGATGGAGGAGAAAGTGGCCTTCATCCTATGGCATCGCTGGAACTCCTGGATCCGGTGTGGAAGCTTCCATAGGCAAATGGGGGGGGGGCGGGGGGAAGAGCTGTGGTCTCTGTAGGACACAGCGCCCAGCCTGCGACCGCTGCTCCTGGGGGTTCTGCAGCTGGGGGCCCTCCAGGATTAGGCCGGAGCAAGGGTGGGGGCTGGCTGCTAGGGCAGAGGACCAATGCCCCGAGGAGCAGGGGCGGTAACCAGGGCTGTGCGATTCAGAAGGAAGTGCACTAGCTCATGGCTCTCTGAGCAGCACTTTCCAGACCGAACACTCAGTACGTCAAGGAACACATTGCAAACATTAGCTCACCCGAGGCTGGCGACCAAGAACATTTGCCTTCACTTCACCCGCGTGGCGCTGGTGGCGATTCCCTGGGATGTAAGCCCACACACATGTTTCAAGCTGATCCCTTCACCATGTGGCTCTCGTCTGCTTCCAGAGAAGCACCCCCTGGCCTCTTCAAACAGGAGGATGTCACCACTTGTCAGACCCCCTTCCTGGAAAGGCTCTGGTGGGCCGTGGGGGCCGAGAGCCCCCCATGGCCTTCTCTCATTCCCCCAGCGCAGCCTGGGTCCCCAGGCTCACCTCTGATGCAGCCTCCAGTGACCTCAGCCTCGACTCCCAACCCAGTGTACCCACCCAGAAGTTTGGCATAAGGGATGGCAGTGTCTGTAAAACCAGTGTGCGGAGGAGAGATCCTTACACCTGACACAGAGGGCTTGTGAGATCAGTGGATGTTGTTTAGAAAACAAGTTAGAAATCTTGAATGTGTGCTCTGCTCATGTTTCTTAATACAAATGTAGACGATCTTTGGAGAATCTTCTGTGTCAGGTCTGTACAAATCTCTAGGAGCTCAGGAAGGAAACAAGACATGATCTCTATACCTTGGTGCTCACGTGGGATGGTTCCAGTACAAACCAGTCAATCCCAACCAGAGGAAAGGGGTTTTGTTTTTATGCACAAATGGAATATGCAATTGGGGTCAGGCAGGTCTGAGTTTGAATCTTCACTCTACCACCGGTTAGCCGAGGACAAAGTTTTTTAGTTTCATCATCCCTGAAATGTGGGGCAATGATATTTCGTTTGTGATGTTGTTGTTGAATCGAATGAAAGAAGGCCTTACACACACTTACATATACAACACTGGGACATAGGATTCAGTCATCACCCTAAGCAATTGCCAGGCCTGGGGAATGTCACCACGATTTCCCTGAGTCCTAATGGCAGGAAAGACATAATTATCACCAACAGGTTGCCTATGATTAAAAATATATTTAAAGCAAAGATACATTTATACTTCCTTGGAAGAGAATGTCACCCATGTAAATGTCTATCTGGTCGGTGAATATCGAGTCTGGGATCCCCAGGCTTTGCGGAATTCCAAAGTAGGTCTCTATTTCCTCTTGCATATTTCATTGCCCTCCCGCTAGGCCACATGGTGTATGACTAAGGATTCCATGGCATTCATGGTGAGAGCTGGGGACTGCCAGGCATGGTGACAAAAGGGTTGGGCATTCGGTTACATGAACAACTGGGACTCGCTGAAGGGCAGCTTTCTGGGCTCCCAGAGGAAGCAGTGACCCAGGGGAAGTTTCCTCTAGTGTGAACCTCTCCCCGTCATGGGAGGCAGGTTAACTCACTGATGTCCTCGGGCTCCTTTGCAGGATGTCCGTGACCCTCAGCTTGACTTTAATGTTAGCTCATGGTCCACCGGCATCCTATTCAGCTTGAGAAGCCCTTCTGGAAAATCAGTGTAGCAGGTGTTCCTGCAGAACTGTCGCAGAAAGGAGCCCTTCCCGTGTGCTCTGCAGGGTTTTACCAGGAGCCTTGAAGGAAACACACATACTGTCCTCATCCGTGCTTCCGTGAAATAGCAGCAGCCCTCGAGTAGGCATCATGCACTGATACATCAACCTAAACATGACAGTGGGGGTGGCATCCATTTCCCTCAAACATGTGTCACATTTTTCAGGTTCAAGAGAACCAAGGCCACCATGACAGAGGATGGACAGACCCATCCTAGAAGGTGGCATCTTCCCTGCTGCGGAAAGGGACACCCCTCAATTCATGAACCTTACTGGAGCTTGGCAGTGGCCTTCCTCCAGAGTAGGGACACTGTTCTGCTATAAACACTCACCTTGTAGACGGGCTGAGAACATGCACAGTAAAGCACTTGCATCATTTTACATGCTTGTCAGGAAAAACAAAACGTAATAGAACAAGGGAGACTTCGGGAAGAAAACACTGATGTGCTTGTGACAATCCTCCTTCAAAAGGCTGTCAAGAAGTTGAGGATCCTGTGCTCTGGGTGCCCAGTGAAAGCAGGGGTGTTCTGGAAGTGTGGTTAAGTCTGGGCTTCCTATGGCTAGTTCCTAAAATATGCATGAGACCCAAAAACATATTTGCAACTTACAGTTGCCATTTTAGAAGTCAGGTAACATTACATGAAGTGGATTTTTTTTGGCAAGATAAAAATATAAAAACTACTAAAATTACACTGTTCATTTCAACCAGATGCCAGAGAGCCCTTCTGTAGGAATCCGGTCCTCACGCTGCCTGGGATACAAACAGATGCTCGGTGGCACTCCATCAGTGGGTTTGCGAGCACAGCGACGCCGCATAAAGGGCATCGCAGTGGAGGCTGCCATGCTCCATGCCAGCTAGCAGCACAGATGGGGCTCTGCTTGTCCTGAGATTCCCCCCCCCCATTTCCTTAGATGAAGAGTGCCAAAGAGCGCTTTAAGTGCACTTTGAAAAGTAACGTCCTTGGTTTGCAAAACACATGAAATGTATGGAGGGCATTGTACTAAAGCATAATAAGAGCTTCGGTGTGCCTTTATTTGTCACCTTTCGAGGACCAGACCAAACAGGGGCTTTTTCTCAATGGCGGGTTTGTGCACCCTGGGTCCAAACATCGTTTCTCAGAAGACCACCTTTCTCCTGAAACCAAGGATGGAAGTTATGCTAGGCAGGAGGAGGGGGTGGGAGACCTTGTTGAAATCTCGGTCAGCTGATGGGGTGATGGGTGAACCTCGGAGCTGGGGAGAGCAGAGAATAATTCCTTCCCATGAGACCCACCTCCCCATTGAACCGTACAGCTCGTGGCAGTGGCTATAAGTCTGGGGTTAGAATCTGTCAACTTTGGTTTTAAAATCCTGATCTCAACATTCACAACTAACTCACTAACACCCTGGTGAGACCCTGGGTGCTTCTCAGCTCCAGGCTCCTGTTCTCACCATCCCATAATTACTATTTCACGGGGTTGTTGCCTGGGTTGGAGAGTCCGGGGAGGGTGCTTAAGTTATGTTGCTGAGTGTGTGCGAGTGCACCTGCGTGTGCATACAAAGACACAGAAAGTTATGAAGTGTTACTGATAAGGAAATATCTAGCATTCCAGAAGCTTTTTCTGTACCACATCTCTTATTTCCTAAATTATATAACTTTTCGTCACAGATGAGCAATTTCTTTTGTGGTAAGAGTTCCCATAATTGGATTAAAGAAACACTACTAGATTAACCCAAATATCTCTTCTTAATTTTTTAAAATGTTCATTTATTTTTTAGAGATAGAGGGACAGAGTGCAAGCAGGGGAGGGGCAGAGAGAGAGGGAGACATAGAATACAGACTCCAGGCTCTGAGCTGTCACCACAGAACCCAGCACAGGGCTTGATCTCACAGACCTCGAGATTATGTCTTGAGCTGAAGTCAGATACTTAACTGACTGAGTCACCCAGACGCCCCATACAACCCAAATATTTCTAATCAACTTGTACTTTGGGTATGTCATGCTTTTGATGTACTTTCTTTTTTTTGAAAGAGAGATAGAAAGAAAGAGCACAAGCTGGGGATGGACAGAGGGAGAGGGGATAGAGAATCCTATGTAGGCTCCACGCCGTTAGTGCAGAGCCCCATGTGGGGCTCGATCCCATGAACCATGAGACCATGACCTGAGCCAAAGTCAAGAGTTAGATGCTTAACCGACCGAGCACCCAGGTGCCCCGAACACTCCTATAGACCAAGGAAAAACAGCTCCTTGGCACTAGTGTGAGTGAGTTTATCTGACTTGACCATCAGTGAGAATGTCAGCCTCAGTCTTGCCTGAGATTGTAACCCCAACTCTGACGTCCACAGTGAACGTGGGTCAGTGACATCTGCAAGCTTGCCTGCCTCTGTCCCATTTTCTTAAATGGAACACTATTATGTCGAAAAATTGCAAATATAATTTTCCGATTGGGAAAACTGAATTGATGGCTGCCCTGATGTTGAAATGTGCCAGTGGTGGGTGGACGTAGAACTGCACAGAGCATCGGGCCCGAGGTGGGTGGGGCAAAGGCCAAGCCCAAGAGACAGATGAAATGGCTTCTGGGCAGAGTGTCAGTCAGCCCCACCTGCCGCCATTGTTTCCAGGCGGAGCTGCTGGGATCAGATGTCCCCGCCGGTCAATCCAGCGGCGATGCAAGGCTCAGCGTCTGTCGTGAAAGGGAGGTGCTAATGTCCGCGTGGGAGCCAAGGAAGTCGCCCCTGCAGACAGACAGCCGTGGAAGGACAGACAGCCGTGGCTTCCCTGGGACTGCCTAGTAGTGGGTTTCTCTAGGATCCAGATTTTGTTGTCCAGCTAGAAAATACTCCAGGAATTATGATTATTTGATGACTAACTTATTTTTCGTCTCCCAAATTCCCTTCGTTAGGTTGTAAGCAGCATGAGAGTAAGCATGGACCCCGTATTCTCCGACTGCTCAGGGTCACGGTGCTATACCAAGAATAGAAAGGAAGTTACAGAGGCTCCACCAAACTGAGTTGCTGGCCACTCCTGTATCTGTATCCCTATCAGTCTCTATGGCTGGACCAATATACATATGTGCATCCATATATCTATGCCTGGACCAATTTTGGCAGCATTTACATCTACCTATATCAATGTCAGTGTCCATATCATATCTATATCAATATCTATAGCTATCTGTATCAATCTATACCAACACATACATATAACTAAGTCATATCAGTATCTGTCTCTGTGTTCATATCCTTATCAGTATCTGTATGTCTATATCATATACCTATATCATGTATACCCTGCATGGGCGCCCACACCCGTATTTACACCACACCTACCCCGACATCTGTATCCACAAATGTGGTCCCCTTACCAACTTTGTGTTCATAAAACCCATGGCTAAAGAAAGGGATACTAATTTCTCTTTAACAACTGGCCCTTTAAGAGTTTTGGTTTTCCTCCTTAATATCAATTTAAATAAAAATAGAGTCTTCTAAAGGCATGAGATTTCTCAGACAAAGCTAATAATCCTGGTCAGAATTCCCAGGTGACTATGTTATGGAAGTATCATTGCATCCATGTATGCATTTTGGGTAGAATCTCCGAATGGGCTGGTATCTCACCGTGGGGCTTGCCTCCTTGCTGGGCACCATCCACCCAAACTATCTGCGCCCTGCCTTCCGTTGTGCATGGTGGCCCAGGACTCGGCATGTCAGATCCACCACAGAGGTTCAAAGTGCATTCAAAGAAATATGCCAGCCACCACCAGAAAGGAAAAGAAAATTCAGAGAGTCACCGGGACACTTTTAGTTTCTGTGGGAATTTTACTTGGTGAAGTTACTCATATCTGTCTCCCTAATCTGCCCTAGGGGAGAGGGTGAACTCCGTCTCTTCCTTGGCTCCCTGGAAATCATGGTCAATTCTGCAAGTCCTCTGTTCTTTCACATAGGGGACGCATATGTCCACATGGTTAGTGTGTTTAGAACTGGTGTTTTCTGGACCGAGGAAAGTCCGCGTTCATCCATGAGGCCATCCAACCAGGGGCTCCTTCTACCTGTTTCGGACAGAAAGTCTCTTAAATTGAATAATTGTCCTTTTCCAGCTCTCGGTGAGGCCAGAAACCACTAGAAATCTCATTTAAGCTTTCCAGTGTAGTTCTCAAGCATATTTAGAGTAGAGGTCAGTCCTTCTGCAAGATTGCTGGTGAGAATTCCTCATTAGAACAGAGGTATTTTTCTCCATTGCCGAACCAACTACCTTCCATCAATTTTTCTCATCACCTCACCCACCTTATTATGACCTTCATGGGATAAAGGAAGTACAGTTCGAACTCTTTTTTTCTGCAGACGGCGCCTCCCTGTGTATGATCTGGTTAATATTGATTACATGCTGCAGTCAACCCAGGGAGCCTTGTGCAGCCCCCTCCCCACTTCCCTTCCTCCCTCCGGAGACCATTTTCTGCCTTTCACCTGCTCTGAAAGGCTACTCTGGGTATTTATTTTTTTAAAATGGAGTCACCACTTCTAATTGTATTTATTTAGAGTCCAACCCCACCAAGATGACTTTATGTCAGTGACAGCATCCAGAAGTGGAATCAGATGAGAACTCCCTCTGACGGGGAAGCCGGGTGATCTAATTTACCAGCAACTAGAGATAATTCTCTGCATGGGCTCTGGGTCCCCCCAGGTTACTGACTCAGAGGTCAATTGAAGGAGAAGCAAGGCAAAGCTGGGGTCATCTGCTCCTTTCTAACCTGCGTTCTCTTCGTGTACACAGTTTTAAGAAGCACGCAATTTTGATCCAAGATGTAAAATTCCTTAATGAGTTTGTGTACAGATACCCAAATATAGGGATGGATGAGAATATTGACAATTAGTGACCTTGCTTTCTTCTATATGCTTTTCCAGTGATGCTAAATTCAACTTGAGTCACTTGGGTTTTCAATGTTACTTTAAAAACCCCGATCACCATTAGCTCTTCCGAGGCTGATTTGATTGTAGGGACATTATTCCTGAGGCTACGGGCATATACTCTTCTCCATCTAGCTGACTTTAGCATAAAAATAAAATTGAATCATAAGCAATGAAATTTTATCTATTCAACTCTCTTCATTCCCAACTGGAGTTAATAACGCTTGATTTTACTCCTTCTCCCTAAATGGCATGAAATATATGAAATTGAAATTAACACATCTCCAAGATGATTAGGTCACAAATAGGTTTTATTAAATTTACTTGCACAGTGCCGGTTCTTTCTGAACCACACAGCGAATGTGGCACTAGACCTCCTTTTTTTTTATTATTATTATTGAATTATGGTAATAGAGAGAAGTAATTTTTTTTTCAGTTACACACTAACAAACAAAGCAAAGGAAGGCAACGTGAAATAATACCAGAAATGCAGTGATTGACTTGAGACCAGGAGTGGGAAGGAGGGAGGTAAGTTCTTATCAATTGATCCATTGCTCTGTGCTAAGTCCTCTTCTAAGTACTCCAGTCACAGACCGGTTTGGACGCATGATCCCAGTGTGATGGGGAGGATAAATCTGTTTGAAGAACCGAGCCATGTCTGCCAACACCCGCCAGGAACAATGGAGCCGTGCAGGGTGAGAGGCTGACCAGAGGAGGAGGAAGGGTGTTGAAGGAGGGGCATGAGCACGCCAAGGATGGCGTTTTCGGGGAAGGTCAAGGAATCTGTGAAGCACAGTCTGGGGTTCGGGTGGGACAGAGGGTGACAGCACTAAGGATGGTGGCCTCGGGTGTAAAGCCTGACATTCTGAGGGACACAGGATGTGCCTGGGTGCCCAGAATGGGTGCATTTGGAAGCCCTGTGGGGCAGGAGCGAGGGAGTGCAGAAGTTCTGTCCTGTGGAAGCCTTAGAAGCTGGGCTGTCTGCGCAGGTTTCCAGCAGTGGGTTCAAGGCAGTGGGAAAAGACGTTGGGGGGTTGGCGGTTAGCTGGGGTGCGCCCTGTGGAGCAGCTGACCCTGCGGGAGAGCAGGGGCCTGGACCTGACCGAGGGAGATGATGGGACCGTGACCAGGCGGCTCAGGTGGGTGGTGCCTCTGCGAGAGAGGGACGCTGTCCCCCAAGGTGAGTTTCTGGAAAACAGGAAGCATAAGGCCGGGTGGGTGAGCTCAGTGGGCAGCGAGTCCTGAGATGAGTATGGTTCTGCCTGAGGTGCAGTCTGTTGGGCTGACCACTGTCAGGATTACTGGGGCTACACACGGTCCTCTGAGAATACTCCAGAACCTTCCAGAACCTAGAGCAAGGAGGGGCCTGTGGGAACCCCCAGGCTTGGCTGTGGACCATCACTGGGGGCCAGGTTCTTGCTGGCCTGTGTGCCCCCTGGAGTTTGGAGTCTGCACTTGCCCGTGACTCCCCAGCATTGTGGAGGGACAATGGAGCCTTCTGGAGTGGTACAACACGTCCCTGTACACTGAGAAAAACAATTTCTCATGGTAAAAACAACTTCCTGTTCTAGGAGCCAGATGGCACACCCTGTTCCAGGATCTGCCAAGAACAACTTGGAAAGACCCAGTGCATTCCACCAAAGTTGACGAGCCTCGTTTCCTGAGCCAAGACTGATGGCTGCCTTGGTGGTGGAAGGTTCCATGTACCACGGGCCCTGTTCAGACAACTTCAGTGGGAAGGCGCTTTGGGTTCTGTAACATTGTCCAGATCATAAAACTTTAGAATGAGTGGGGTGGGGGACATCTTTGTGGCTGTCAGAGCCGGTCACGTTTTGTTACCCTCACAAAGAACTTACCTGGTGTCCAAAGGACAGTTCCCTCAACGGGGCTGATAGGCCATCTCCCTCTGCTGCTGGCCCAGAGAGGGGTTCACGCACTCTCACCGCTGAAAGTAACGGTTTGCGTTTTCCTGAGATGAGTATGGTTCTGCCTGAGGTGCAGTCTGTGGGGCTGACCACTGTCAGGATTACTGGGGCTACACAGGGACCTCTGAGAAAACTCCAGAACCTAGAACAAGGAGGGGCCCGTGGGAAACCCCAGGCTTGGCCGTGGTCTTCCCTGTAGGACGAACCTGTGTGACCAGTGACAATTTCACGGAAGCCCCAGCTGGAGGGAACTTTAGCCAAGCTGCTTGTCCCTCCCAGCGTGCAGGCTGGTCACTGCTTATTTAGACACGTCCGCATATGGTCACATTCTGAAGGAACCCTTGCTGGGCACAGAACCCTGGGGAATCCAGTGAGACAAGGGCAAAGTTCAGGAACTTCCAGATGGGTTGATGCCGGCTTGTTTCCTCCCCTCACTTTCCCAGAGACCCCGAAGGCCATTTTCATTTCCTGGGACCTAATTCCCCTATAAAATGAAGCGTTTGCTCCAGAGGACTGTGGAGACCCTGCCCCATTCACCACAGTAGGATTTTAAGGGGGAATCGCAGGCGTGCTCATCTCCTCTCCGTAAGCCGATTATCTGCATGTATTTTAGAGTTTGGTTCTCTTGAGAAGATGCTACTGAGCACAGCCACTTGCAATGCTGAAGGTTCACATTTCCGGAAGTGGAGGCTCATTTTGCCTGCCCACACAACTGTAGGCAGTATTGGGAGATTTAGCACATCGGGGAGAGGGAGTAAATGCATGATGCAGTCAGTTAGAGTCAGGTTCAAAGTCCAGGTGTGAGTTGAGCACCTGCGTGACCTCAGACAAAGCACTCTCCATCTCGGAGCCTCCAGTTTACTCCTTAGACAACAGCAGTAAGAATAGAATCTTACGGGGTTACCTGAAGGACTGACGAAGAGACAGCATGTTAAAATACTATCCACTGACTGTTGAGATAGTGGTGGCACTGTCATGGCCATGCTTTTCCGTAGAAGAGACACCTGGGCTCATCACACAGTTCAAGGGCAAAATCAGAGGCAGCAAACCTTGTGCAGAGTATTGAAGGGGTTTCAGAGGCCAAAGGAGAGTAGACAGGACGGGAAGCAGCAGAGTGCATGTGTCACTTATGTTCTTCAAGTGACAGGAAGGGAAGTGGGAGCCTCCGCTGAGCTCTGCAGCCACTGGCAGGAGAGCTTGGTCCCTGAGGGTAGGACCCAGGCCACCTCTGTCCTCTGTGCCAGTAGTGAACGTCATGTAGCTGAAAGAGAGTCAGAGGGCGCACAGGAGGCTGATAAATTTGTGTGAGCATACTCCCCCAAATCTGAGGTTTAAAAATTAGGGATACATTAAACTAGAGGTTAGACATATTTTTAATTGTGCTATTTAAGTTTACAAATTGGCAAAAGAGTAAAACTATCACTTTGTTGGAGGCAAAAATAAGTCTTGTGTATGTATTTACTTTTTAGTGGGAGGCTGAGGTATTACTCTCAGAACTGAGAGGTCTACGGTCTATAACACCCTGAGAATCCATGTTCACAATGCCGATCCTTGGGGGGCTCAGGGAAGACCTTACACATCATATGTTAACAATTATATGAATGTTCTTAAGATAAAGAATAGCACCTGATCATAAAACAGGTAGAATGATGTATATGCATTGTTTAACATTTTTTCAGTTAATAAGTATGATCTTTAATAATATATCCAGATTTTTTTTAACATTTTAAAATGTATATTTATTTTTTGAGAGATAGAGACAGAGCACAAGAAGGGGAGAGGCTGAGAGAGCAACACACAGAATCCAAAGCAGTCTCCAGCTCCGAGCTGTCAGCACAGAGCCCGATGTGAGGCTTGGACCCAAGCTCTGTGAGATCATGACCTGAGCTGAAGTCAGAAGTTTAACCCACTGAGCCACCCAGGCACCCCAAAGATTTTTTTAATGGTTGCTGTCACTGCACGGGTGGATTCCTTCAAATACAAATTTTTCGTGTAGTGTAACTTCACACACATTGACTTATGTCTTTGAAAATGAGCAAATAGAGACAGCCTCAGGTGTTTGATAATCACTGTGTCACATGCCCACGATTGTGCTCCTGAAAGAGAGGCTTTTCAGTTCTGCACATGAGCAAAGTCACGCTTCTTGAGGTTTTGCACAACTTTCCAGTACACAATCTGAGCATCTTCAAGCTAGCAACAAATGTGCCAAAGAAGAGTCTCCCCTTATTTAGTAGCAGTAATATACCCCCTCCTCTCCTCTCGCCGTGGCTCGAGTTCACTGCACGCACACAATTATATGTGAAAGAAGAACCAAGTTTCTCCTTGTATCTAGTACAAAAAGTCGATGTGATCAGTATTTTAAATTGCACATTGTTTGAGAAACAGGTAAATAAGTGGTTATTTCATTTGGCTTCTAAATGGCCCCGAATATGCTGGGTGAGTGCAAATGGTTAGAGGTGATTGCAGGGGAGTTCTGCAAAAAAGAAAGACGCTATTTCTAATTATGTATTTTACCTTGTGTGGGCATGAAAACATCAGATTGCCTTGAGGTTGCCAAAGAACCATTTCTCTGGTTGATTTTTACAAAGTTAATGCTTAAAATATATAGTATGGCTGAACGAGAGTATCTGTAATTAGGCCTTGGAGACCAAATGCCAGTATGGGAAAATTTCCCAGTAGGAAAAATATATATGTAATCAATTATTTAAAGTATATCACTTTAAATATAGAGAGCTATATAAACCTTTTTTCCACATGTAAGAGAGAATAATTAGTCAAGAAATGATTTTGCTAATTGCATTATGAATCTCTTTTTGTTTTTCTTAATAGGGAATCCAAGGCAGGGGGAGGGGTAGGAATTCTGATGACATGTTGTTTAGTGAGGAAATTTAGGTTTACTATTTTAAGATAAAAGGTTATGATTAGGACAGGCACTCAATGCCTGAAAAAATATAGACACTGAAATTACTGGGAATTTGAGGAAGAAATAGTACAGTGCCTGGGAGTTCTGCTTCCAGAGTGAGGTGGTGTCTTCTGGCTCTGGGGACCCCCGAGGGCACATTGCTCAACCACCAATGGCATCGCAATGCAAGGTATTGACTCAAGCACATGAAACAGATATGCAGAAATTAAAAGATCTGCTATATTTCTGCTCATATTCTTTTAATGGCACATCTATGCATACTCTTCAACATGGTCAAGATCCTTCACTTTCTCCTTGAACTACACTGTAACCAACAACCATCTCTCTCTTGGTGACCTCCATATCCACCTAGGTGATCCAGTGCCTTCCTTTCTTTTATTTCTCTGCCTCTAGTGATCTGATTCTGCGTCTCACCTAGCCATGCCTGGTAAAGGCAATGCTCATCTGTGGTCACCTCTATCTTTCTAGAATACCCTTCAGGTAGCCATGCTCCCAAATCTCTCCGAACCATCCCACGCTTTGCTGCACCGGGAAACTGGTTCATTCCCAGTGCTGGCTTGCTCTTCTGTCTCCATGCCTCTTCCTCAGGGAAGCTTTCCCTGACCACCCCATCAAATCTTAGCCCTGTCCTGCTTTGTTCTTGCTTGTAGGAGGTGCGAGGAAGCTCCCAGGCTCTCATTGCACATGGCTGTCTGGTTCTCACTGAGTGTTTCACTGGCATGAGAGCCCCTCAGGGCAGACCCCTGCCGCTTGCTCACCGCCCTGTAGCATCCCCGTGACAGCTCCCCGCCTAAGAATGACCGATCCCATAAAGAGCCCACACGGTGCCTGGCATATAGTAGGTGATTAACAGTGTTCATCCACTTTCTTATTTTTACTTTGTGAAACATTGTCCAACATGAAAAAAATTCAGTAACATAAGAAAAAATCTCCTATGGAAATATCTGTGCAGTGGTTCAGAGTGTAACTCAGACGTCTGAGCCATGTGCCAGCTGGGCAATATGGACAAGTGTCTGACTCACTGTCTCTTCTCAAATGGGTAATTCCACTGAAAAGTGGAAGTTTCCATTTGTCGTATTTATCAATTGCGTAAAGCTAACTGTAAAAGGTAATGAAGCCACAACTCAATGGATACAGATAATGATACGAGGACAGAAGCCAGAGAGCTGTGGTGAAGAATGCTGTGGATTGAGTGTTGGCCCTGGTTTCCCCCATACATATGCCAAAACCGAATTCCCAGGGTGGCGGTACCCAGAGGTGGGAGGTGGCTCGACCATAGGTGGGGTGTTCTCGGTGGCATGCGTGCTCTTGTAGGAAGAGACGAGTGCTTGCTTCCTCGGTCTGTGAGGTGGTGGCCATCTAGGAAGCAGGAGCCCCTCCTCAGACATGAACCATGCCTGCACTTTGACTTTGGACTTTGAGAATCCAGGACTCTGAGAAACAAATAGCAAATAAAATCTATGAGAATTTGTTACAGAGGCCTGAGTGGACCAAGACAAAGTCACACATACCTAGAATCCAGGGTAGTGAGCTGGTGTCTGCGGAGTGCTCCTCATATTTTGGTAAATGATTCTAGTTTAAAATTAAGGGAGACTTTTTCTCATGGACTTTTCCAGGAAACAGCAAAATTCCTTATCTGATTTTTGTTTTCATTACCCTTGGCTAATGAGGTAAACTAGTGGCATTGTTGTTTATTGTGCATTAGGAAACAGGAGGGTGTTTAATATAGGATGTAACTCACGACATGTACCATTGAGCTAGGACTTTTTATCTGAGCTTTGAAATTACATATTCAATCATCAGCTATTTTGCATATTCTCTTGGACTTGGATTTTTTGCAGGTATTTCAAACATCCCATGCTCATAACTGCATTTGGGACCACTGTCACACCCTCTTTCCCCAACCTCAGCCATGCCCAGCCTTCTGAGCGACTGCCTCTACACCCAGCTGCAGAGGTGGGCACCAGCGCCTTTGAATGCCTCTCTGTAGTGGTCCTGGCAATCGGCACATGACTGGGCAAGTTGGCCCGGCCATCACACTCCGTATTGACTCACCCTCCTCATCGTACCCCAGGCTGGCTGGTCCTCCAGCTTTGACCTTGAGTAGGAAGCATCTGGTGTGCATATGGGCAAACAAGAATGAACTTTTAGATTTTATGAATATAAAACTTAGAAGTCATTGCTCCATGACACTGCACCCTTCAGCCATTTCTCAGTTGACTTTTAATAAAGTGAAGAACTTTCAATGGCCATGTGGATCCCGAGGGCTCTGGCAGGATCATTCTCCTCCCTTTGTCTTCCTGTTTCACCATCTCCATTCCCTCTGTTCCTTGAGCTTCCCCAGAGCTGTCTACATTCAGTTCCTTAAAAATGGTAGGCGGCTCTCCACCTCATGGCATCCCCCACACTATCTATGAGTGCAAATGTTACTCCCCTCCATCCCTGAGCTGGTTTGACCCTGCCCCTGAAACTCACCAAGTAACCCATGTGCTTTGTATGATATTTCCATTATGCTCATTGTTTCCTCCCAAACGCTTATTACTGTGTGATGCTCTAACAATGTGTGGACTTACGTGTGTAAATCCTATGCTTCCTGCAGCCTGAAAGTGTCAGAGTTCACTGAGTATCAGTGAAGTATCAGTGCCTGATAATGGGGGGCATTCGATGGTGGAGGGATGTCTGGAAGGATGGATGGGTAGGTGTGTGGAGAGATAAAACCTGAGGGGACTTAGAAAATTCAGAGACAAAAATACTGTAGGCCATCTGAAGAAAATCAATTTCACCACCTGAAAACAAGAGAAAGATAATACACCTTTGTTAGTTGATCTAGATTGACTCCATGCTCTGCTTTAATCATCTCTTCTTTTGTTTTATTTTTTGTACAATTGCAACAATTGGTTGTTGGAAGCTCAACAGTATTCTTCCGGGAATAGTGTCAGACAACCCCAGGGCATAATTACGGAAAAAACACAATTTCTCTTGAATAAATACGTCCCTGCAGGTGCTGATTTGGGCATACAAGAGAAGCGTGCAGGACCTCACGTTCCTTCGCCGATACTGGAAGGAACTTATTTAATGTGGAAAGCTGGTTTCTGTCTGTCCTGGTCTTTGAGCAGGGAGAACACGGGGTGCCCGCCTCTTCTCCTGGGAGCTGTCACTTGCACATTATCGCGGCAGCCACAGTTCAGATCCTTATCACACACTTAGGCTTGCCATGTTTTCATCTCTTACTCAGACATATTTTTTTTCCCCTTGGATGATAGTAAAGGGCATCTTCAGGCACCCTTACCTCTCATAATGAATTGTGAATTTGTCGTGGTGGATTAGATTAATCAAAATGGCCTTAGAAGAAAAATCTCCATGTGTGCTTCTCAAACTCAATTTCTGTCAATTTTTTTTTTTATAGAGACACTACTTTCTGTAGTCCATTCTCACATGCTGTTTTCATATTTCTCATGCAGCTGAAGATGTATTTATCCCAACCCTTGGTGGCTTGCATTTAAGCTACTGTTTAAATTTATACCTAAGCAGTGAAGGCAAGGATTAGAAAAATACCATCAGAATTGGAAGCAGGCAAGATTTAAGCTACTTGTCTTCAGTGGAGCAAAACCTTTAGAGCACTTTAACTGTCTTCAAACTTCTAAAAATCATATATTTGGGAAATTTAATAAAAGCTTATTTGAATAACAGTGTTACAAATCTAAAACACGAATATCAAAATAGTTTACCAAAACTTTTTCCAAATGAATCAACGTCTTGGAGTATTTGCATTATTCCTACATTCTCATCTATTTCCTTTATCAAAGAAAAAAGGAACAAAAAAAAAAAGAATGAAAATTAACCAGTAGGATAATATATGGAAAATAATTTTAAAGATATTTCTTACTAATAAACAAAAAACAAAAATACTTCTTATGTTCTCTACCAAAACTCAGAGAATTTTGTTTATATTGTAATTTAACATTTGAAAATATTCTCTTTTGTAAGATAAAATCATTTTATTTTTTTCTACCTACAATACATATTTATTATGAAGATCATGGGAGTACTTCTAAAAATAATGTAAAATAACCTCCAGTCCTTTTATACATATTTATTAATCCCCTCAAAATAAGATCATAGACTAATAGATTTTATAGTTTTCACTTAACAAATGGAAATTTTCCTATGATAAAATTCATTGTTAATGAGATCACTTTTATACCCTTTACTCTAATAAGGAATTTCCTTCTTTTTAAAATATATAATAATGAGACAGACATCTTTGTGCCTAAAGCTTAGTATATATGCTTCACTAGCTCCTCAGCAGAATTCCCAGAAATGGAATCGTTTGGACAACCATATTCATATTTTGAAAGAAATGAAATATCTGTAGCCAGATTGCCCCCCAGAGAGGTTGCCCTAATTCATACATTGATTGAACCACAGGAAATGAGGGTTCCCCAGTTTTCTTTCAACTTCATCATCAATGGGAGTTATAACCTCTGTAAGCTCTGATGGTCTGATGAAAGAAAATGAAAATGAAGTGTCTTTTAAAATCTCAGTACCTTATCTTTCATGAGACAATTGGCTTTTGCATGTCATGAATTAGTTTTCTGTTTATGTAATTTGCCTTTTTTGGGGGGTATTCATATTTTTTGGTATTTTTGGATATTGGTATTGGGCATTGCCCAAAAGTGAACAAAACAAGTCAAAACAAAACAAAACAAAATAAAACAAAACACTTTCAGTGTTATAGTTATTCACACTTTCCTGGTCTTCTGCGTATCTCTGATGTATGTAACATCTAAATATGTGTCTGGAACTTCAGCTACTGTCATGACAGAGAATTTAGTATTAGACTTACTCTGTGGCAATCAATAGTTATAAAAACTCAGAAACTGTAAGACAGTGTCAGCAAACATCAGCTGATAACCAATGCAGGGCTACAGTATTTGAGAGAAGTTGTTTCCCTGAAGATATCTTCTAAACTCTTGGTGCCAGCAGACAAAGCCCAAGCAAAATATGGCTGTCTCACAGGCCGTGTGAATAGGAATGCAGAGGGGAATGCTAGGGGATGATTTGTAGGGGGTAGGCTACCATTAAAAACAACACCACAGAGAGGGATCCCCAAAATTCTCCTTAAGGATTCTTCTTGGATCTTTGGCCAATCCAACACATGTGTAGGTAAGACTTCAGAAGCCCCAGCAGAGAACAGCTGATGGGAAGCTGACCAGAGATCTCAATCATGGAGAGATTTTAGAATGTGCCCAGCCAGAGTGGAGGTACCTCCGAGATGACACTCAAGAAAGGGATCCATGCACTGCACATAAGCAATCCTAGTGCTCCCAGTGCCTTCAGGGTAAAGACAAAATTGAAACAGACCCATTGTGATAAAGCCTGGAACCAAGTTTCATCAAGGATCAGTGTGATCCTCTGGTGATCCAACTGATGACTAAAGCAAATCCAGTGTTCCCTTTGTGTAAAAACAACAAAAACTTGAGTGTCTACAGTGTTTCATCCACAATTATTGCATACAATCAGAAATCACTAGACAAAAGAAGAGGAAAAAGTGTGTGACCACAAAGAAACAAAATAACCAAAAGAACCTGGTCCATCAGGATCCAAATGTTGGAGTACATAGATAAAGACAGCAATTAACAAGTTAAAAATGATAAAAGAAAATAAAAAAAATGGGTAAAAAGATGAGGAGTATCAAAAGGAATTAAAATATATAAAGTAAATCAGATGGACATCTTATTTTATTTTTAATTTATTTTATTTTTAATATTTATTTATTTTGAAATAGATTGAGTGAGCATGAGCAGGGTAGGGACGGAGAAAGAGAGAGAGAGAGGGAGAGAGAGAGAGAGAAGCCAAAAGCAGGCTCCATGATGCCAGTGCAGAGCCTGATGTGGGGCTCAAACTCATGAACTGTGAGATCATGACCTGAGGTGAAATCAACAGTCAGATGCTTATCTGACTATACCACCCAAGTGCCCCCAAACTGGCCTTTTAGAACTATCAAATATAATATCTAAAATTTAAAATGAGTCAGTGGATAGGTTTAGTGGCAGACTGGACAGAGAGGAAAATAGAATTTATGAATTCAAATTCACGAACATTAAATACACAAATTACAGTTCTGAGATTAAAAAAAGCAGAGCATACAAGTGATAGAGGTAGATGGGAAAATGGTCTAGCACACATGTAAACAGGCTTTGCGTGTGTGTGTGGTGTGTGTGTGTGTTAGTGGGGGGTATTTAACAAGCTGATTCTAAAACTTATATGAAAATGCAAAGAACCAAGAATGGTCAAGATGCTTTTGAAAATAAGACAACGTTGGGGCGCCCGGGTGGCTTAGTCGGTTAAGCGTCCGACTTTAGCTTAGGTCATGATCTCGCGGTTCCGTGGGTTCGGGCCCTGCTTCGGGCTCTGTGCTGACTGCCAGCTCAGAGCCTGGAGCCTATTTCAGTCTGTGACTCCCTCTCTCTCTGACCCTCCCCTGCTCACGCTGTCTCTCTCTCTCTCTCTCCTAGAAATAAATAAAACATTAAAAAAAAAAAAATAAGACAACGTGGTCTGCTGGGTATCAGGAGTTACTCCAAGGATGCAATAGTTTGGACGGTAAAGACAGGAGCCAGAACAAAGTAGAGTAATGGGTCGGAGCAGGGACCTTAGAGAAGATGCACACCTGTGCTGACAGTTGATTTACGACAACTACAGTGATGTATGTAAACAGAGGAATGACCATTTTTACTGAATTGTACTTCAGGCCTTTGTGGGGAAAAACTTAAGTAACCTTGTCTTCTCTTCTTCAGTCGGGATAATTACAGTTTTCTCGACTGTCTAGTGGTTTGTATTTTGTCACAGTTTCTGTTAGTTGTTTATGTCTGGGATGATCTCCTTTGAAATGTGGTAAAATCTCCAGAATGTGGAAATCTCCAAAACTGTGCACCCAGAATACTGCAGTTTCAATGTAGTGCAGGATAATTGCTTCCTTTCCTCCTACAAAGATATTCTTCCACAGTAGAAGCCTGGCTGTGGGGCTCTCTTAGCAGCTCCCCTGCCCATGTCCATGGGTCTTCTCATGCTTCTGCAGGAAGGTGCTCCTCACGACATCACAGAAGTTTTCTAAATTGCCCCTCATGTAATATCAGGCATTATTTCAATTAGTAACGATGTTTCTCTGTGACAGAGACAAAGTTATATTTTCCCAATCTTCACTTTCTGCCTCCCTCTTATCTCTTGCTTTGCTTCTGTTGGCTCCTTCAGTGCTTTCTTCCCTCAGATCTTGTGTTGTGCATCATATTCATGCCCTTTCTTGCTGTGAACAAAATCCAGTTCCTGAGTCAGCTGCCTCATAGCCCATCTCATTAGAACACAACAGGGGGGTCACAGGCAATCTATCACTTTGCTCAAATAATGCTCTTACATGATTCTAATGAGACAAGGACTGTGCTGCAGCCAGGAGAACATTCCAGTTAAATTCCACATCAATTGTTCACCAGCTGAGTCTTCTTTAAAAAGTTAAAAAGACTTAAAGTCTTCTTTAAAATGATAGGCCATTTGTAGTGAAAGCTTGTTAGTTTTGCTACAAGTGTCCATCCCACGTCTCCAAATCGAAATGTACATTGTGGGGATAATGGTCGGCCTTCCACTATGAGTGGTCTTCGTGGGAAGGTGGTGAATGCAAAGGGGACAACTGTGTTTTCCCCTGTCTTGGTGACAGTCTCCAAGAGCATGAGGAGAGTCACATGTTTTGAGCTCAGCCAATGAGATTACTTCCTGGGGTTTTGCACCATGAGCCAGAGATTCAATAACTGAGGAGTGTGTTGGGGGTTATTAGTCCCATGGGTACAAGGAAACCAGGATTTTTCTGATACATTTTTTCTTAAATGTTTATTTATTTGAGAGATAAACAAATGCATGAGTGGGGCATGGGGCAGAGAGAGAGGGAGAGAGAATCCCAAGCAGATTCCATGCCATCAGTGCAGAGCCCAACCTGAGATCATGACCTGCCCAGAAATCAAGTGTTGGACGCTTAACCGACCGAGGCCCCCAGGAGTCTAGTTTATTACAGTGACTGTCATCTTAGGACATGTATATCCCAAGCTTACTTTCCAGTAACTTTTTGAAATCAGTGTTTCCATAGCTTTTCTGTGATCTGTCAGATTAGAAATACAACTTCAAATTCGGTTTGTTTTAACTTATTTGGTATTGATTAGCCAACTGATTGGCTGTATATATGAATAAGATATGATTCAAGCAAAGGAGAGTACCCAGTATCTCACCATTCATAATTTTGCCACATTTCTATTGAACTCAATATTAGGTAATCTCAGCGTACACTGTTCCTCTTCTTTTGAAACTGGGCCAGTATTTGGTGTCTCTGTTGATCTGGTCCTTTTACTTTCTCCATGCATCCTCTAGTATTTTTAGAAAGTCTATCATTGGAATTGTGTCACGGAAACAAACGAAAATGGAAAAAAATAAAAAGCTACCTACAAGCCCTTGTCCTGGAAATCATATTGGACTGGCTGAAAAGTTTAATTTGTCTTTAAAATGCGTTCTCTGTTCTGCCATTCTGAAACTGAACACTAAGTTTTCCTAGAGAACCTCTAGTGGGATTTCTGGGGGAAGTGGGTGGGGTAGGAACAGTCTGCTGCCTCTCTACTCCCCAAGCAGCGGCTCTCCTTGCTCTTTCTTTGTTCTGCTGCCCACATGTGTGCTTTTTAGACCCTTGTTTGTTAACGTTAGTATCTTCTGATGAATGGATCCAACCGTTTAGCCTGTAACCACCCTTAGAAACAAGAGCACTTTTAAAACGTAACAGATTATTGCTAAGAACTGGGCAATACACTTTCTGCTAAACATTTCTGTGTCAGCTTTATCTTTTATGCAGAAGAGTTGCTTTGGATTAGAAACGGATCATGTATTACTCTAAAGACGGGCATTGGAAGCACATGGCTCTCTCACGGGATGACCACACCAGCTCTTAGTCTCCTCTTAGAATGGAAATGTGGCTAGGGATCAGTGTTGTGTTATTTTATTTTCCCACTAAATTGCACTTTATCAATAAATGGTTTTCTTGTCCTGAATTTCATGGATTAGCAATCTTTAGTGCCAGACCTATTTTTCTTTAAGAGTGTGGACATAGATACTCTTAATTTGTTAAATCTTAAATGTAATTTTAGCCCATTTTAAAGAAAAGATTATGTTTGGAAGTCACAATATTTCAACTCATTAGTACATTCTTGATGCTCTGAAGCCATGATTGAATAATTACTCATGGCAATTCTGAAAGCGTTGATTAAGTTTCTAAAAAGGCTTTCCTCACCAAGGAACAGTTACAACAAGCCAGAGCTTAATTTCATACAGAGAATTCCAATGTCTCTAGGACTTTCTCAAATAATCAGTTAAGTGACCTCTTTGTGCCCTTGGATGAAACATCTAGTATAATCCTCAAAGATACTGAAAGAAATATTCGCATCCCTTTGGGAATGTTTGAAGCTGTGACCTGTGTTATAAATCAGCTAACCTATGGCAGATTTGTCAGAAAAATCATCTTACCTACAGTTACAGTGTTTATGGAAATACGTTCATATAACCTTGACACCAAGACATTTCTGCACCAACTTCATCCAATAGTAATTCCTTCAGGGAGTGCTTTAAACTATATACAAAATAAATACATGTAAAAGAGAGATGAAGGGAACCTGGGTGGCTCAGTTGGTTAAGCATCCGGCTCTTAATTTTGGCTCAGGTTCTCATGGTTCATGGGATCAAGCCCCATGTCGTGCTCTGTGCTGGCACTGGGGAGCTTGCTTGGGATTCTCTCTCTCTCTCTCTCTCTCTCTCTCTCTGCCCCTCCCCCTATCTCAAAATAAATAAACTTAAAAAAGAGGTAGAGAGAACCATGACTTTGTACATAAGCTAATGCTTTTGTTTGGGGCCTTGGTAGTAGATGATGTCTACAAAAAAAGGAAAATGATACCACACCTATCAATCATTAAGTAATTCCTAACAATATATTCAATCTATGGAATGGAAGAGCTATTGATCTGCAGGAAGGATCCCAGCCTTTCTTCCAATGATAAAGTGAAGTTTTGCCTTCAGGCCATCTAACTGACACAGTTCTTGGCCAACATCATCTACTCTTGAGGGTCCATATGTTTGGTTTCTTCTTTAATTTTCTTTTTGACGAATTAACGTCAGTGAGATTTTCTTTAGATTGTGTGATAACTGAGCGATCTGTGATCGTGTCACACCTCAATGGGGCAGGAGGAGCCTGCAGGGACAGGGTTGACTGGAGACTGTCTGCAGCAGCCAGTGTGATGCCATCTTGGCCAAATCCACTCTACAGCTGACACAAAGGTCACCCCATGGCAGATACAGTCCCAAAAATCCTGGGGAGAAGGGTCCCATTAGGGGACAAGGTTACAAAGGCACCACTCTTCTATGTGTACCTGGTAGACTCCAGAGGGAAATGGAAAACATCCTCTATAGGCTGGCCTTCAAAATCAGTTCCAAGAGAAAGCACAGCATCTGAGTGATAGAAGCAGGCATCTCTCAGAATAAAGGACACATGGAGTTGGAATATTTACAATGGAATTATGACCTTATGGGCGAAGCATGGGAAAGAAATCTAGATTTTAATTTCCAAAATTCATCCTTAATATTCACAGTTTAAAGTATAAATCATTGAATTATTTATTTTAAAATATGAACCTTCTTTTAAATTTTTTTTATGTTTTATTTATTTCTAGGAGAGAGAGAGACAGCGTGAGTGAGGGAGGGTCAGAGAGAGAGGGAGTCACAGACTGAAACAGGCTCCAGGCTCCGAGCTGGCAGTCAGCACAGAGCCCGACACGGGGCTCGAACCCACAAACCGCGAGATCGTGACCTAAGTGAAAGTTGGACGCTTAACCAACTAAGCCACCCAGGCACCCCATGAACCTTCTTTTAAATGCTTTCTAGAACTACAGCTGATTGCAGTTCTCCCTGCTCCTAAGGGAGTGATATGATTTTCCTTCTAAGGCCAAGGCCATTTTTTAATAACATATGTTGCTGGGCTATCTGGGTAGGAAAAGGGAGAGCAGAGAGCTAACAAGCCTGCACATGCAGGAAATGAGTGGAGATTTGGTGTAGGAAAGGGAAAGGAAGAAAGGAAGGGGGGCAGTTCTGGGCGCTCAGCTCAGCCCTGGGAATGGGGCTCTCCAGAGAGCCGTCCACCTGGGTAGGGGGGCTACTGCTCCCATGGCCCCACCATCTCCAGACCCAGGCAAAGGCTCCAAGCACACAAACACTTCCAGGCTCAGTGCTCCTGAGGAAACCCAGCTCAGTGTGCTCGTGGGCAGTGTGGGCCTGAGATGAATGAGTCTAGGCAGAAGTTGAGAAGTAGATTCACAGGACCAGAATCCAGAAGAGCTCTGTACAAATCTTGGGCAGAAAATGAATTTCCCATTAGGCAGAGAATTAGGAGTTGGACCCAATAGATGGAACTCCATAGATGAAAATGGTTTCCACTGATATTGAAAAAAAGCTTTTTTTGAGACAATTTAGATTTAATATTGAAATGAACATTGGAATTAAGATCATACAGGCACAGCTGATGTGAAGGTTATTTCATCACATGAAACCAAGTCAAATATTTCGGTTATATTTCGTTTGGTCAAGCGGACTTTCAAAATTTCTAAAATTGTGCAATTATCTTGATAACATAGCTTCTGTTTTACACTCAGAGCTAAGTACTTTCATATTATTAAAGTGTATCAGAGTTACTGAGTTCATACTCCACAGCACTCCTGGGAATCAGGTCAACCTTATTTTCAAAGGTGAGATGAAAAAACAGACAGTGTAACTGCTGATGTTGACAGTCATCTCCCAATTGTAACAGAGCAATGGTAAGGAGTTCTGGATTTCTCTCATCGTTATTAGGTGTGACCTACCCCAGATCCATGACTGTAGACTGTAGCCTTCTACGGTTTCAAGTTCTAATTATGCTTTCAAACAAGGTGAATTCTTCTGTATCCTTTCATTGTGGTGGTGGAATGTTCCTTTTAACCACACGCTCTCTTACTTACCCAGGAAGGCTCCATAGACGCTGCAGAACACCAGCGACTTTGAAAGAATAATAATAGCACATGAACACATACCTCCTATAGAACACAGTACATTTGTAAGAAATTCAGTATCAGACTTGTGTTATTATGGGATGTATCTTTGCATTGGGATGAAATGACTTTGCAAATCCAACATGTAGTTGAAAAATGTCGTAGATGCATAGAAGAAAGGGGTTACCTGTGTGTGCGTGTGTGCACATGTATGCATGTGCCTAGAGTGTAAAAAAGTGAAAGTTATCTCTAGTTTTCAAAAGTCATTTGGCCTGCCTGAGTCACACTCAGCAATGCTATCCATCCACTCGGGCTGTTGGGACAGCAAACACACCAAGACACTGAGGCAACTGTCATGCTTTTTTCACAAAGGGTATTTCCACAGATTTCTCAAGTCCACTGAGCAGCACACTTAAGAAAATTATATTCTTTTGTACAGACTTTCCTGGGCTTAACAAGAATATCAGCGCAACATTTCCAACAATGTTTATTGATGCTTGGAGTAATTTTGTGTTTTTCTTTTTTCCTAATACCAGTTGATTATTTTTACTAGCCTATTTCATAATCTCTCTGTATAGAATAATAAGATATCAATTTGATTTCTGCAACTGACAGGGCTATGCAGTTCCTTTTCATCAGCTTTACTACCATCATCTACAGGTTTAAAAAATGTTTTTTTAATGTTTATGTATTTTTGAGACAGAGAGACACAGAGCATGAGTGGGAGAGGGGCAGAGACAGATGGGGGAGGCAGAGACATAATCCAAAGCAGGCTCCAGGGTCTGAGCTGTCAGCACAGAGCCCTATGTGGGGCTCGAACTCATGGACCATGAAATCATGACCTGAGCCAAAGTCACACGCTTAATGGACTGAGCCACCCAGGCGCCCTGTCATCTACAAGTTTTAGTAAAATGTGGCGAAATGTGGAAAATACTGTATAACAAGAATATAATTGCACACTGACTAAATTCATTTAAAAAAATGCTTTGTATATATTCCTTAGACCAACTGTTCTATTATTGTAGGGGAATTTTATTACTCCTAAATGAGATTTTAATGACATTTTTTTTATTTTTAAAGAAAACCAGAAGATTGTTATTTTAAAATAAAAGTAGCAGCAGAACACGTCATCAATATCAGATCATTTAACCAAGTAAAATGGAAATAAATCCTTGGGAGAAAAAAAAGTGCAGAAAGGTGTATTTAGTTTCCTTGGATCCTGTAATTACAAGCATTCAGGATTACAGTGATGCCATTTCTCAGACAGCCTTCAACAATGTGTTCACACGTTGCCTTCTATCAAAGGTTCTCACGTGCTGACTCTGAAACCCAAATCACGCCTTCATGCGACAAAACCCTGGCTCCTATCACCACTCCCTCCACTTGCTGAGGGAGGTGATGTAAGGGAGGTGAAGTGCCCTCCTCAGGCTACAGTAATAGTCAGATCTTGGCTTGGGAGAGCAGCAGGCTCCTTGCTCCAGGAGTCCGAGGTTTTGCACGTGGCCATGCTTCCTGGACCGTCATTTCTGGCCATTTCACCCATTAGCCCATCCTCACTTGGGTAGTGGGTAGGTACATAAGCTAAAGCTGGATCCTTAAGCATCACCTTTGAGAGGCCTGGGACACTTCACCATAGAGTTACAGATGCTATTGTATCTGTGATTGATATACAACTTATGAGGTTTTTGGGGTTTTTTTTTAATTAAATAATATTAACTGTAATTAACACTTGGGCACTATGCCATCCGTTTACATTTCTGGGTTCCCAGTGCTCCCCGGTATTTGGAGACTTCGAACAAGGTTGGCTCCACCATGTTGGCTTGTTGGATGGCCGCCTCGAAATGTTAGCAGACATGACCACCATCTATTTGGTGGAAGAGTTCATCTGTCTGGCTTCTTAATCACAGTGCTCTATGTCTTCTGACAGACTGACTTGAAAATATTGCTCATTTTTGTTATTTGTATTATCATCTAAATTTTATGTAACCAGCAAATATAGGTTCAACATCTACCACTAGTCACATCCAGGGACTTCGTGCACTTATGTGCATTCTGAGCTAGTTTTAATCTCTGTGTTAACTCATTGTGCAGGTGTTTAATGTAGAGGGTTTTATTTTTTTACGAGGGAAGTATGCATGTTACAAAATATAAATAAATACATATTCTAGAGCTTTGTCAAAAAGTAGAATTAAAAATAAAGATATTTAATATATTTTAATGGTAGAGATACGACCAACACAATAGAAATGGTTACGTAAGCCATTCTTCTCTCCATAATATGGAATGCTATATAGCCATTTAAAGGAGAGCATTAAATAGTTTTGATATTGCTGTAATAGGGTTATGTTATAATATTAAGTGAAAAAAGCAGCATCTAGTATGAGTTAAAATATATTTTAACATATATGTGGAAGGAGAGAGGGGAAAATATCCTTCAAAATGTTAAAACCCTCTGGGTAGACAGACTAAAGGTAAAATTAGTATTTGTCCTATAGTTTTGTGGGGTTTTTTTGTATTTCTAAATTTTCAACAATGAATATTATAATTGGAAACAAAATTAATGTTCTAAGCACAAACCCAGGAGATGAGTTTGATTTCCATCTCTTCGCTGTTAAGAGAAATAGATGTGATAATTTCTGAAGCCTCATGTTTGCTACGATAGCATCCTTATAAACTCAATCCTTTGTTTCTTGGAATATTGTGAAATGAAGAGAAATTTCAGTATCTTTCATAGGATAGTAAAATGATATAAATGATCTGGGATTAATGCTTCTTTTTTTAAGAGCAGATTTCTCATTTATTTATTTTTTAATATGTATTCATTTTTGAGAGACAGTGCGAGAGGGACAGGGCAGAGAGGGAGGGAGACAGAGGATCTGAAGCAGGCTCAGCACTGACAGCACAGAGCCGGACGTCGGGCTGGAACTCACGCACCATGAGATCATGCCCTGAGCCGAAGTGGGACGCTCAACTGACTGAGCCCCCCAGGCGCGCTGAGATTAATGCTTGTTAAGTTTGAAATAATACTAACATACCTAACTGAGAGGGGGGCAGAACCGGGTGGTGGTGGGTATGGGGTCGTGTGCCCTTGGTCACTATCCCCCCCGGTGCCATCTTGGGGCCACCATCCCACCTGCCTGGTCCACTTCAGTAAATTCAGGAACTACGAGGATTTTGTCAGGAAGAGAGGAAGGCATGCATTGGATGTGAACCTTCAGAGCCTGCGTTTACAGTGAGTGTGCTTATGAGAATGTTTTCATTCTCTGCCGCCTCCGGGCCCAGTGCTCTCTCAACGACTAATGGAACGGTGAGTGTAAAGTGTTTGGGAAACTGCCTGCCCCTGAGGAGGCCCTAAGGTGACTTATGGTTAATAGATCCTTTGGAGCACAGCAGAGGTGCCAGGCTGTAAGGGAGCCCACAAAGGCCAGGACTTAGGAGGTTTCATTCCAGAGGGTCGGAAGAGGATCTGATGCATGTGACCGCTAAACGTGCTGGGAGCCTGAGGACTTGATGAAGACAGGGAGGGGCCTGCAGGTGGGTCTGGGGGGGGGCAGGGCTGGGAGGTGGGGCTGGAGGGGACCATGGGGTGGGGACTCAGGAGGGATGGCCCTGGGAGGTCCCCTCTGCTCCAAGGGGTCTTGAGGCCTGAGGAGAGGAGGGGTTGGGGGGTTGAGGGGCTCAGACTCTCATCTCCAACGTCTGCTGAGGTTGGCATTCACCCCACATGGAAGTCAGGGAGACCTTTCGCCAAGAAGAAAGTGGTTTTGGTTCTGGGCTCCATCAGGCTCTGCTGTTGTGAGAAAAAATTTCCAAATGCATCCCCTGAGCCACAGGCTGAATCCACACCCCAGCCCCACGGTTGTTCATTGCAGAATGACCCGCAGCCCAGTGTCATTAACCTGGGGGGCCAAACTATGAGGGAGCCCGGGGAAGTTAAGAGCACTTGGGTGATGGGTGCATTGTCGAGTGATGTGCACTCCAGACCTGTTCCTCGGTTCCTCTCCCTGCTCTTTACCTGATGAGGACTGAGTCATAAAAAAGTTGGGAGCAACGTGACACATCCAGACTCATCACATTCAAGCAAAAAAGGCCAGATATGCCTCTCTAATGACACCGTAACAAACGCTTTGAAGTCGGCATTTGATTAGCTGTGTTAGTATAAAGGCAGAACAGGTTCCCTTGGTGAGTAGGGAGTTCCACAAACGCACCCCGGCTTATTTAACAACAGTGGCCCAGACGGAGATGTAGCTCTCCTTTCTCTGGTAATATAGAGCTGGAGAAAAACGGGCCACTAACAGTTTAAAATAAAGGATTTACTTCTCTAGTGTGTCACGTGGCCCTGCATTAGTATTCCGCGCTCATCTGGGGCTTGGAGAGATTCAAAGTCTTTCATGTTTAAAACCTCACGATCAAGGGCAGATCTTTTCTAGCCCTGGAGTCGAGATGGAAAAGAGGCTCCACGTATGGCTTCATCCTTGTGTTTTACTGTAAGACCTTGGGAAAAAGATCTTCACTGCCTTTCATTTCATTAAAGCACACTGACAATTTTTGACACTTCTAAAAATTAAAATGGAGATGGTTTCAGATTCAGGCTGTCATTAGGCCATATGTTTTCTTTGGATGAAATGATATTCTACCATTGGGACAAAAACATTTTCCAAACTTTCACCCCATCCTAGATTGCAGTTAAATCACTATGTAGGGAAACAATCACCTTTGAATAATTAATTGCATTCAAAGTGAGCTTCTGGCGCGTTGTAGTGAAAGGTTGACCATGAGTATAATCCTAATTAGAGTTAAGAGTTTATTATCATCCCTCCAACATGCTTTTGTTCAGGAGAACTCCACGCTGTAATCGATTACTACCTTGTCTCTCCCCGTTCTGTGGAGGCCAGAGGGATGCCTCGGAGAGCCTAGAGGAGAAACCTCGATGGACCCCGTGCCAACAGGGTTGTGGTGGAGAAAGGGCTTTTCCCCAAATCTGAAAGTGTAACATCACGAGAACAGACCCTCAGAGGTCTTTCTGGACATGATTGTTCTGAGTTGTCTTCAATGGACCGTGAATTCGAGGTCACAATATCGTGATTGGATCTTTAGAACGTGCTTCTCTTGGGTGAAAACACTTAGCACAGAGCCGTGCATATCTAAAGTGACTGGACTTTGAATTTGAGCTGAACCAGTCTACCTTTGAATTAAATGGCACAAATAGCCTATAATATGTGTTACCTCTACAGCATAAATATCACAGCAAGTAATATCTCCTAATCTCCCTTCCCAAGCACTGGTAAGCAGCTTGATTCCTGGAAGGATTTGAAAAAACTGACATGCCAGAAATTGCTAAGTAATTTAGGATTAAACCATGTAACACAGTGTTTAACTAATTTTTGTTGAGCTTTTCCCTTGCTTTTGAACACAGAAGCACGAGAAGCATGAACAAATGCTTATTAAATGTCCGAAAATTTCCCATTTGTAACTCTCACAGTGGGTAATGTGTATAGTAAATTATTCTCTTCCCCCAAAAGTTTTTATCCTAATAAATTGGAGGAAAAAAGTTAGGTATGCAAAGGTTATGTTATTAAAAAAAAAAAGCCAAATTTCCATGATTTGGGACTGAAATGAATGTCATTTGTCTTTATCCTATAACATAAATATTGGGGAAGAAGGGGGTCCACCTTTTAAATTTGAAAAGGCCACTAACATGTTTTTTATTTTTTTTATTTTTATTTTTTTTAATGTTTTATTTATTTCTAGGAGAGAGAGAGAGAGAGACAGTGTGAGCAGGGGAGGGTCAGAGAGAGAGGGAGTCACAGACTGAAACAGGCTCCAGGCTCTGAGCTGGCAGTCAGCACAGAGCCCGACGCGGGGCTCGAACCCACGAACTGCGAGATCATGACCTAAGCGAAAGTCGGACGCTTAACAGACTAAGCCACCCAGGCGCCCCACTATCCATTATCTATTTATCCATTTATCACCTATGCATCTAATATCCATCTATCTATCTATCATCAATCTATTTATTATCTATTGACCTATCATTTACCATCTGAGTTTCTACCTCAGAAAATTAAGTAGTGATAGTATTTGGGCATAATTATCTCCAGTATTCTACACAAGTGCACATACACACACACACACATACAGAGAATATATACTTACATAATTAACAAATGAATATTATTATTTTTGGAGAAATCAGAACATTGGAGAAATTTTCCATTCTCTCTGACCTTTTCCCAAAATATGGTGAATTCTACCTTTCCCCACATGTAAATACAACTGGGAATTTGTATCTTTCCACAGGATTTTTAATGCTTTTAAACACACATTCATTAAAAATTTAGAGTATTGATTTGCATTTTTTAAACACAAACAGTATTACACCATATTTGTGGCTCTGCAGTTTGTTTTTTGCATACAGTGATGTGTTTTCAAAGATCTTTCCATATTCCTAACATGCATCTCATGTATCCTTTTATCTTATGAATATATTAGCCTCCATTTACCCTTCTCCTACAATTGACTCTTCAATTATTTTATATATATAAAAAATATATATATATATGTATATGTATATATATATATATTAGTAGTACAGATACTACTATTTCTGTAATATAGCCAAAGTGGAACTACTGGATTTTAAGGACTGTGCAGCTTTAATTTTAATAGAACAGGTTATAGTCTTTCCACAGCGGGCGGCTTAGTTGATTTGGGCCGAGCTGCTGTCGGGTAGGAGACAACCGCAGAACTCCACCCCTCACCCCCACACTCACCCCTGCCCGCGCGGGTCTGTGGGCCAGCGGCAGTCAGATGGGTCCACAGGCTGGGCACTGGCGAGTGCAGGTGCACGTCAGTGTCTTCGTTCCTGCGTCCAGGATTCAGGGCTCATGGCTGTCTGGGCTCGCTCTTCTCCGGGATCCTTGTCAGGGACACAGAGGGTCCGGAGAGGCTGTTCATTGGCTCTGTCACTACAGCTCACATGCCCCTGGCCAGACAGGGCACGTAGCCAGGTCCAAAGTCAGTCAGGGAAGGACACTCAGTGTCCTGGGCAAAGCATGGAGGAGAAGTTCTAGTGGGGCGAGGGGGTAAAGATGCCATGTGCCCCCAAGGTGGCCCAATGTGCCAGGTTTCCTCCTTGAGGCTAGGCTGGGGACAGCTGCTTTCTAGGACACTCGATGTCCTCAACTGCTCCTCTTTCCCCACATCCTGGTGCTCTTTCTCCTGAATGGTGTCTCCGTTATGTACAAAAGTGACTTAAAAATCCTAACGTGACAAAAAATCAAGTTAGAAATAATTTAGAAATCCAGTGAAGTGTGTTTCTGTAGATTTCTGCAGATTTCACATCTCTCATTCGTAAGTAAGCCTGGGGTGTTCTCTTCTCCTTCAAAAATTCAGAAGCCACGTGCACCGGTGCAAACCAACCCCAGGGGATGAAAAGAGCATAAGGGCCTTCCTGGTCAAGGGGGAGAAGTGAATTTCTAAACATCATCTGTCTTTCTGCTGCATGTTTTTAGAATGTAGAATAGAGGAGTCCTTTTTAGTTTTAGTTTGGTGACAGTGCTAGAAAGCCCATGATTAACTGAGCACCTACTACCCATGATTAACCAAGAACCTACTACTCATGATTGACTAAGCACCTACCCATGAGTGACTGAGCACCTGGTATCCATGATTGACTGAGCACCTTGTATTCATGGTTGACTGAGCACCTACTACCCATGATTAACCAAGCACATAGTACCCATGATCAACCAAGCACCCATGCAACCATGCATGATTGGCTGAGCACCTACTATGTGTCAGATGCTGGTTGAAACCATGGAGACCCTGGACGAATCACCAGATCACACAGAAGGGAAGAGAGAGAGAAAGGGGAGGTGACAGAAGAGAGGGACGTTGAAGAGCTACAGATGATTTCCACTTCTCGTGGTGGTTGTGCTGCACGATGGCCCTGCAGACGCTGAGTCAGTGATGGCTGCACCCCTGCTCCTGGGGAGGCCCTGCTCCTGGGGAAGCGGGGCTGGGTTCCTGCCAGCCTCTCGTCACAGCCTATTTGTCAACTAGCCAATACACAGCCTTGCTTTTAGTGCATTTCTGTTTGAAGGCACTTTATTTAATGCATGCTGTCAGCCCATTCATACAAAAATCGGTTTAAAGACGTGCAGTAAAAAGACGGAAAAGACATTTGCTTACCCACAGCTGCTAAAATAAGAGGCAGCTTCACGTGTTCATCCTCGGCTGGGAAGGTGCGAGTCGGGCAGTCCCCCAGCTCTGCACAGCCCCCTGTCTGCACGTGGCCAGAAGGCCCCACAGGCATAGATTTGGGGGATAAAAAGAACTTTGAGTGAGTACACAGATCTGCAAATACAGCATCCGCACATGGTGAGGACGGACTGCCTGATGGGAATCGGGGAAAGAACCCAGGACAGCCCCCATCCGTTCTCTGATGGGTACTTGGAATCGATAGAGGCCACAGCAGAAGACTGGCATGTCTGTTTTGTGTGCTTTGAAAATGTGATGCAAAGAAAACACTCTGCGTTGAGTTATACTTGGAAGGTCTGAGCCACAGTTCTCTGGAGGGTTTGTGACTGTGAGCGAGGTAAGCCGTCAGGACCCAGATCAGAGCGAGATGCTGAGGGCAGACCCTGCAGTTACTGGAACATGACTGTTCTAGAAGTTCAAGGAGCATTAGCCCGGATCTCACCAGAGCTCTCCATTTTCCAGGTGAAGGGTAAGGAGGGACCAAGGGAGCAGCAAGCTGGGGGTGTGTGTGTGTCTCAGGGGACTTATCCCCATCACATGTGGTAAAAGGCAAGAGCTGTGCAGACGATGTGCTGGTCCATGTTACACTGGGGCCACGTTAGCTCCTCGTTCATTCTTCCTATTTAGTACTTTAAATAATATTTAACAGTCCAAGTTCCCCCAAAGCAGTGCATTCTTTTCTAAAATTACTCCACATAGGATTTATTAGATACGAACTTTGACTTTTTACATTCTACCACAAGAAAACCCGTGAAATTTCTTCCCTATATATTAACTCATCATTTTTTAATGTTTTATTTATTTCTGAGAGAGAGAGAGCAGGGGAGGGCCAGAGATAGAGAGAGAGATACAGAGTATGAAGCAGGCTCCAGGCTTTGAGCTAGCTGTCAACACAGAGCCCGACACAGGACTCAAACCCCCGAACCGTGAGATCATGACCTGAGCCGAAGTTGGACCCAACTGACTGAGCCCCCCAGGCATCCCTTAACTCATCATTTAAAAAAAATTTCCATGGAAGGGCTGCTGAGTGGCTCAGTAGGTTAAGTATCCAACATTAGCTCAGGTCACGATCTCATGGTTCATGAGTTCGAGCCCTGCATCAGGCTCTGTGCTGATAGTTCAGAGCCTGGTGGCTGCTTCAGATTCTGTGTCCCTCTCTCCCTGTCCCTCCCCTGCTTTCTGTCTGTCTGTCTGTCTGTCTGTCTCTCTCTCTCTCTCTCTCTCTCACACACACACACACACAAATAAATAAACATTAAAAAAATTCCATGGAAATTTATATCTTATCTTTACAAACCAAAGTAATCGTAAAAGTGCTGCCCGTTAAACTGATTTATAGGAATGACTACATTAGGTAACATCATGAAATGTTAACAGTAATTACCTTGACAATATCAAATACGAATTCAGTAATAAAGATGAACCTATAATATTTTTCTGTGTTAAAAGAAAATTTAAATTCTGGAACATCTGTACCAAAAGATATATGATAGTCAACTCAGAATTCCTTTCCACATTTGGTTTTTTTCTTTTTAGGTTTCATACATGCAGAAATAGGCGACAACTATGAAGACAGGAAAGAATGGAAAGGATGCATTTTTTTAAATGTATGAATATACCCAGCTTGTCCTCAGTGTCCCCCCCAGGAAGGTCCCTCCTGTCCCTGCCCCCACTGCACACTCAGTGGCACCTGGGGGTGCTAGGGAGGGCATATCACGTGTGGGCTGTGGTTGCCTAGGCAGGGAGACAGAGGGACAGGGACAGGGGCTGACTTCAGTAACGTGAGGGGCCCAGCGTCTCTTTCCTTCTCCAACCCCACTGATGTGAGCCTGGGATGAGGCCGCGGACCAGACTGGGTGGTCTAATGATTATGTGACATGGTGGCTGCATGGGGGAGGGGTCTGATGCTTTACTTCCAATGACGTATTTCAGGGCAGTGACTACTGATATGAGAGCAGACATCATCACCATTGTGGGTTGGGGGTGGTTGGGTTCCTGCAGATTTGAGGGGCGTTATGGGATGGGGGTGCTCGGGACAGCCATCCCCTGTGACGTCAGCCTGTGCAGGTCCGTGTCCTTGAGGCTTCCTTCTCCATCAGTTTCCACCACAAGCACCCAGTTTGTGACAAGTATAAAGCAGGTGCATCGACATGGTTAAGCATAAAGTGAGAGACACTCTCATGATTTAGTTTTATGTTAACTGATAAAAGCCCCAGGTGACTGAACTGGATTCCCTGAAACCTGTATGTGCCTCCGCGATTCTCCAATACTCTATGTCTCTTGGCCATATAAGCCCCGGGAGTCCTGAGCACCCCAGTCCCACGCTTGCCAGTGGGATCTGGTCCATTTCTCCTGCCGCTGAGACGGACCAGCGGGCCTAGGAGGGCATCTCACTCGATCCTTCTACCGAGCTGCGTGCACCGGCTTCTCTGGGGCCTCACCGTGTGTAGGGAAACAGTGTCAGGAGACTGCGGCAGACACAGAAAATTACACATTTTGGAACAAGCCACCTTCGGCCCTATTGAAACTCCCCTAAATGAATGCCCCCCGGGAATCCGTTTCCCCGGCTACTCCGTCATCTGTGCTGTGAGACCTCGGCCCTTTATGGACCTGGGCAGACACTGTGGCTGAGAAGATGCTCACTGTTCTCGAATTGTTTCCTGCGCTGGGATGGCGAGCGCTTTCCCAAGCGAAGTGCAAGGCAATGCCAAGTATTTTCGTCCCCTGCGGCTCCTGACAATGGGAACCGGCCTGGGGCTCCCTCGCAGAAACGGGGGGGCTCTTGCTAGTTAGCTGACAACCTAACGCAGCCAGAAAGACGGCTGAGGGATAATAAATGGTCGGTGGCTGGAGTTCCCAGTGAGCCGGAGGGAAGCACAGGATGGGCATACATCACGCTGCTGGAGCCCGCGGGCCCTGTGGGAGTCTGGCCCCGGCAAAAAGCAAGTCTACGGACAGGAACCCAAAGCCGTCTCTTTGTAAACCAGACGATTTGTTTAGGGAATTCCAAACAGGACGGGGACGTTTACCAGGGTGGTTTTCTCTGTGGCCCTTCTCTTCATACACAGATGAAGCGTCAAACTTCAAAACGGGACTTGGGGAGGTCTGTCTCCCCGTCACCGCTGGGAGAAGGCCCCGAACTGGTTGGCCCATGTGTGAGATGCGCTGAACAGCGTTTGGTGTCAGGGTGGAGGGAGATGGAGCCTATGCAGTCACGTCACGCAAGTGCGAACATTTAAGGAACGGCTCTGAATGACGAAGGGCCCTAAGAGGACTCACAAAATGGGTTAATTGTTCAAACTCTTTTCTGAAGTTCCCATTCTAGCTGAGTTTTGAAGTAGGGTAAAGGTTAGGTGGTTTCCATTCAAGTTCAGTGGAAACTGGGCCCCCTCCCCCTGCCTGCCTGGGTCACAGGACCAACTGCCTGCAAATCTGGATTGCAAATGAGAAGGTGGGGAAGCTGGCGCTGCCCAGTGAGGAGACAGGGGCTCCAGACGACATGCTGAGCTCCCAGGGGGGCCGAGCAGCCCAGGGGAGAAGGGACCCTGGGGAGCAGGGCAGCTCAGTTTGCTTTCGGGACCACAGGCATAGGAGGTGCGATTTGGCCAGAATCGTTAGCTGACAAGTGTGCTGCACAGGGGGTGGAGGGTGTGTGGGGGTGGGGGGTGAGGGGGTGGGGGTGGGGTGGGGTGGGGGAGAACCCATCTCTGTGATTTTCCCATATTGGCTGACTTTGTTCACATTAAAAGATCTCTTCCCAACGGCATCGGGAATTTTATTTTTCTTTTTAAGACATTCATTCCCTAAGGATTTTTTTTGTTCTGTAAGGCGTTTGTTGTTATATATTTTTTTTTTCATTTCCAATGCAGTATTAAGGGAGAGCTTAAAAAAGTCAGCATGTTTTCCTTACTACCTACTTAGCATGGCCTCTCTCTGCTTCTGTGACCTTTAGAAACTTCAACGGTGCCGCTTTTGGAGGAAGTTATGAAATTGTGTACCGAAGGGAAACCTTACATGCAGAACATTTTTTTTCTCTACAGCATTTACTTATTTATTTTCTCCTGGCACCCTAGACGACAGGTGTAACAGGACTTTATGTTCAATCTGGACCTTTACCTAAACGTTTTTGGGACCCATATAAAAACTCATATTTCTTCTGAGAGAACAAGGCAGAGTCCTGTCTTTCATGGCTTTTTATTCAATAGTTAAGATTTTTCTCCTATTTGATCAAAACAGTTCCTACTTCCATCACTCATTTTATTTTTAAATTTTTATTTATTTTTAAAAATTTTTACATGTTTTATTTATTTCTGAGAAAGACAGCGTGAGCAGGGGAGGGTCAGAGAGAGAGGGAGACACAGAGTCCGAAACAAGTTCCAGGCTCTGAGCTAGGTGTCAACACAGAGCCCGACGTGGGGCTCAAACCCACAAACTGTGAGATCATGACCTGAGCCGAAGTAGGACACTTAACCCACTGAGCCACCCTGGTGCCCCTACATCATCCATTTTAGAGATTAGTCCATTAACTGTAAGGCTCAAGAAGCCCAGTGGCATATGAATTCAGGTGACAGTTTACAGCCAAATCATGTTTTTTTGTGGCCCTTGGGATGTAACCCGGTGGTGGAGGGAACCAAGGACTGATACCGGGTGCTCATATTCTCCATGGGCTCTGGAGGCCCACATCAGTCAGGGTCCAGTGGGGAGACAGAAACCACAGAGAAATGTGATCCGGGCAAGTTCACAGGGAGGGGTCTGGAAGCGCTCTCATCCCAGAGCAGGATTTTGTGGTGGAGGGTGTCCATGGCTCGAAGGACCAAAGGGATGTGTTCCGAGTGGGATACTTTGGGGGCTCAGTGGGAGTTTACATTCTAGTGTTGTGGAGACTCGTCGGCTGGGGTGTGCTGAGCCTGAGCCTCCAGCGGAGCCACCGTGGGGAGTGGGGTGCTGTTGCCCGCCGCAGTGCAAAGCGAGTCTGGGCTGCAGACACTGTGCCTGCCCCGGGGCCGTGCACAGAGAGGGCTCCCCAGAGGGGGGACAGCATCCCTTCCTCCTTTAGTGTCTTTTCAGCACGCTCTACTGAGGATGGTTACTGTGGTGCCAAGGGGACAATGAGATTACAGCACGTCCCCTCTGTGGACGGGGCCTGGGGCTGATACACTGGTAACTGGTCCACCCCTGTCTTCTCCATTTCCTGGGGGAAGTTAGAGGTGACCCGGCCCAAGCACAATGAGAATCTTGGACAAGGAGATGCTAAGTTAAGATAAGCCCAAACGCTGCAACTACATGTCAACATCTGAATGACCTTTGTTTTTAAAAATAGATTAGGGGCACCTGGGTGGCTCAGTCGGTTAAGCTTCCGACTTCTGCTTAGGTCATGATCTCACGGTTCGTGGGTTCAGGCCCCGTGTCAGGCTCTGTGCTGATGCTCAGAGCCTGGAGCTGCTTCAGATTCTGTATCTCCCTCTCTCTCTGACCCTCCCCTGCTCACACTGTCCCTCTCTCTCAGAAATAAATTAAAAAAATTTTTTTTAAAGATTTAAAAAAATAAATAAAAATAAAAAATAAAAATAGATTAATAGGGGACATTTGGGTGGCTCAGTCGATCAAGTGTCCAACTCTCGGTTTCGGTTCAGGTCAGGATCTCATGGTTCTTGAGTTCGAGCCCTACATCGGACTCTACTCTGAAGGTGCAGAACATGCTTGGGGTCCTCTCTCTGCCCCTCCCTCACTTGTTCTCTCTCTCTCAAAATAAATAAATTAACTTTTAAAAATAGACAAAAAATAAAAATAGATTAATAGGGAGAACAGTTAGTATATGAGCGATGTGGGGCCATTTTGAGATAAGTTTGTACACATTTTACAATTGCCAGTCATGAGTGAAAGTTGAACTTTCCTAATCATGAGGTTTCAATTGTGAAACAATTTGGGAGTTGGCTTTAGCACACAGCCACATGGGAGTTAGGCCAATATGCCAAGAGCATTTTAAGTCTGTGCTCCCATGGCTACAATAATAACAGCCAACACACCGATGGATAAAGGGACATTAACTGGAATAAACCTCATTGTCCAGGACATGGCATGATTCTAGAAATGAAAGACAACAGGTGCCAGGGTGCATGAAGTTCTCACCAAGAAAGACTGCGTCCCAGAGAACAAAGCATTTCAGGAAGATCACAGCCTCATGAAGCATGACACCAAACTGGGAGAAGGGGCTCCCCAACTATCCCAAGTGTGTGACTGAAACTGAGTTAAAATAACCAACTGAAATGTGAATTAACAAAGGAGAGTGTGGTATAACCAACGTTTAGATCACAAACTTGTCATCTGAAGTGTAGCTCGGAACTTTCATCCCTGAAGATCCCAGTTAAGGTTAAGATGTCATTTTTGCTTGACTTGCACCATGTAAAGTGTCATGGTGCTGGGGTCACCCGCCTGAGGGCCATGTTGGGCTAGGCGGCCTCAGGCAATGCTGTGAGGTTGGCTTGCTCTCCTGGTGCTGGGTCTCCATCTCCCGGCCTCCTGCCACCACGCCGCCTGAGAACAGCGCGCAGTCAGATGACCAGAGTTGCTGCACTTGTCTGGGTGATCTGGTCCTAAGCTGGGGGTGCCACCATGACATGTGACAGAGGTGTCCCTCTTCCCTGATGATAGTGAAAACATGTCAGTACTTACTATGTCGGGATTGATTCTTATCTTGATTCTATTCTCAGGAATAACGCTGGAAATTTTAAGACAACAGCAAAAACCCAAGGGCTGGATTCATTTTGGAAAGAGAGAGTTTTTCATGAAAGCTTAAATTTCAATGTAGAGGCCATGTCTTCACCTGGAAGATGGGTCTGCTCAGCATCCTTTTACCCCCCGGAGCTGGAAGGGAAGGTACATCAGGAGATCAAGTCACAAGATATGAGATCACCTGCACCCCCCAGGTGTCTTTCCCCAACCCCCTCTACCTGGTATTTGCTGCATATTAGCAACCCACTCATCTGTTTTCCAGCAAGGGTCCCATTTGCCTAAATTGAGTTGCAGTAAGAACAGTGGAGATTTGCCTGCTAAGTGAATACGAGAAAACCCTGAATTTCTGAAACATTCCTAGCCTAGGGCTACCCAAACATTCTGGACCCATGAATTCCTTTTGCAATAGCACATCTAAAGAATCCCATTGGGGATTTTCTCTATTATGAAAGCGCTTCATCTGTTACATAATAAAAAAGTGATTTTATTTAAAAAAGTATTTTAGTTCAGCATATCATTAAAATTTTATTCTAATTTTTCTGCTCATACAGTCTTCATCAATGGTTACAATTTAAAGATACATTTTCATGTTTCCCATTCAACAAGAACGCATGCTCTTTAATTTACTTTAAATTAAATATTTATGCATTATCTGTCAATAATTTGGTTAAAAGCGACATCTTCTTTAATTTGATATCAAACAATATTAAGATACAAATGAATTCTTTTAATTTTTAATTTTGCTTTATTATACCTTTTCATCAAAGGATATGCAATCCATAGAGGATTTTTACAACTTCTGCAAAGTAAAAGAAACACACAAATAAAAACATTTCAACATGGCCATCTCTACACAAGTACTGAATGTTATGTTTACGTATTCAGTGATATTAAATTTCTTCTTATAAATGTTAAAATTGCTCTCTACACCACTTTATGGAGATAAGCTTGACATACAAAATGCTGTGTATATTTAATGTGTCCAACATGAGTTTGGAGGTAAGTATATGCTCCCAAGTTGACTGTCATCCGTGCCATAAACCTATCCATTGCCTGCAGAAATTCCTTCCCATCCTCTTACTTATTTGAAACTTTTTTTTTCCTTTTGCAGTAAGGGCACTTAAGATATGATCTGTCTTCCTAACAAATTTTGAAGCATACAGTACAGCATTGTTAACTATAGGCACTCTGTTATAAGTGGGTCATTAGGTCTCATTCATGTTGCATAACTAAAACTTTGTACCCATTTATTAATATACTTCCCATTGCCCCCTCTCCCCAGCCTCTGGCAACCACTGTCCCCCTCTGTGTTTCTTATAAAGTTGATTATTTTAGATCCCACATATAAGTAGAATCTTAGAGTAGTCGATATTTCTCCAAAGAGGAAATACAAATGGTCACTAAGTATGTTAAAATGTGCTCACCATCTGGGAAATGAAAATCGCCAGATTGGACGACTACTATAAACCAGAAAGAAAACACAGCAAAACAAAACAAAACACAGATAAAAGGTGATAAGTGTTGACGAGGGTGTCGAAAAGAGGGGATGCAGGGATGTGAATTGGAGTAGCCACTATCGGAAACTGTGGAGGCTCCTCAAAATATTAAAATATAAAACTACCATATGATCTGGTAATTTTTCCTTTAGGAATATATCTGAAGGAAACAAAACCACTATCTTGAAGAGATATCTTCACTTTATATTCATTGCAAATGTTATTTATAGTAGCCAACACATGAAAACAATGTAAATGTCCAATGACAGATAAATGAAGTAAATATATGATATATATTTATACAATTCACATAACATATAGTTTGACAAATGTAATAAATGTATACATTTTATATAATGTTAGATTATATATATACTATATGTATATAATATATATGTAATATCACTTACATTTTTTTTTTAAATAAAGGAATTCCTGTTATTAGCAACAATGGAGATAAACCTGGAGGTCATTGTGCAGAATGAAATAAATCAGACAGAGGAAATATAGACAAACTTTAAATACCAGTTATAGTATCAAAGATATATAAAATTTGCTACATGGAGTGTAAACCTTTTGTATAATCAGTTGGTTTACTTTAGTAATTCTCATGTCATTTCTAATTATCATATGCAAGGAAACTTCGGTCTGTTATCGTAATTACTTGTACATTTCAGGTGTGATTCAACTTTTGTCTACATAAACTCAAAAAGCAAATTGGTTATCATGATCACTGTAAGTTTTCTCACATTGTCTTTGAAATAAGAAAACAATCTTGCTTGAATTTCCCTCTGGGAAAGTCCATACTTGCACTTGACTCTGCTTTCGGTTCTTCTTGGAAAATAAAATGTGAATCCTTGTCTTCTTTCATTCTTTCTCTTTCTTTTTTAAATGTTTTATTTATTTTCGAGACAAAGAGAGACAGAGCATGCACAGGGGAGGGGCAGAGAGAGAGGGAGACCCAGACTCTGAAATAGTCTCCAGGCTCTGAGCTGTCAGCACAGAGCACGACGCGGGGCTGCAACTCAAGGACCGTGAGATCATGACCTGAGCTGAAGTTGGCTACTTAAGCGACTGAGCCACCCAGGTGCCTCCCCTTGTCTTCTTTCAACTCAGAACATTCTTCCTCTAGATTATCATTTTAGGCCTCCTTTTTGGTTTGTTTTTCTTTCTTTGCCTTATGCTTTTAGCCTCTTTGGCAATACATTTTATGAATCTTTTGATCTCTATTTCTGTTCGTTACCTGTCTTATTTCTCTGAGAACTTTAATCACTTTGCAAGTTTATTCTATTCTCTGAAGCTTGCCATCCACAGCACTGATTCTCTTTCCCACAGCTTTCATTCAGGACTATGATCATCATAGTATTCTTTATAACCCTCAGTTCTCATTTTTCTTTGTTTTTTATTAGTTCATTTAGTTTCTCTTTTAAAAATGTCAGCATATTATCTTACTTTTTATAGAATCTAAGTTTTGTTTATATTTTGGAAAATACAAAGGACTTCAATAAATACCTATTTTTCCTATTCTGTATTTTACAAAATATTTAAAGTATATTTTACAAACTATGATTATTTCTCCTTTCTGTGGAGATGACTTTTCTTTGGGAATGGTGGTTGTTGCACCCAAGGCAGACATTTCTTCTTCATTGGCATTGATTGTCCTTGGGGCCCTTCACTCCTTGACTAAGTGTCTATTTATCATGTCAAAACTTAACTTATAGGTCTAGATGATGGATATTTCCTTTACTGTTTTTTTACGATCTTGAATTATAAAGCACAAGGCCTTGACAAAAGTAAAGAGGAGCATGTAATAGTGATAAAAGGTTCAGCACGAGGCAAGTGTAGCAGTTAATAATGTAGCTGCAATATATAGGGAGCAAAAATTGACAGAAGTAAATGAAACAAAAATAGAGAACTCCGTAGTCATCATAGGGGAGGCCAAATGCTTTTCCCATGAAAAGACAAAAAATAGGAACATTGTAGAACATACAGAAAATGGAGGTATGGTAGGGGCATGAGATTGAGGAGCTATAAAAGATTTGAACACAATTATTAAGAAACTTTACATAATTGATGCGTGTGTGTAGGTATATAGCACACGTTGTTCTACAACAATAGTAGAATAAGCACCGTATTTTAGCGCATTTACAAAACTTGCCACTTGCCAGTACGGAAATTTACTGTTCTGTAAAAACGCTACACGCCATAACCGAGATAACATTGGCACAGTCAAGAGCACGAGGCAAGGGAGGTGGAGAGGGCAGTGTGGGCATGCAGGTGCCAGGGTGTTACACAGCACAGAACATCACTCAGGAAACGTCATGGCCAAGTGCCGTGAGACACACAGCATGTATGCAAGGAGGCCACCACATCGCAGACTTGTCAGTGCAGTGTGGTTTTCACCTCCCTTCCAAAGGCTCAGGCCCTTCCTGGAAATTTCAGAGGCAACAGAGGTAGTGGGCAGGGAATGTGTGTGTGTGTGTGTGTGTGTGTGTGTGTGTGTGTGTGTGACCTAATTTTAAACAAAGAATAAATGCCTCCAAATTGTAGCATTATGAGTCCATGTTATAATATCATAATAATTAACTTCTCTATGAGCAAAATCAGAATAATAATTGCACTGCAAATTCAGTTTGGCTTGACAATAGTTAACATCCACAACATTTATTATGCTTGGAAGAAAAAAAGTGAGACTTCTTAGAAGTCACTGTCAACCAACACTTTGGACTCTTAATTATCTATCTATCTATCTATCTATCTATCTATCTATCATGTATCTATCTATCTACCATCTACCTATCCACCCATCCTACTTCCTTCTAGCTATTGAGCTGTCTAGATACAGATAAATGACATACATCTGTTTTCTGTCATCCATCTGGGACATTAACTGAGAAAAACACAAACATGTTTATGACTAAATTGACTTACTGACCTATCCCACAAGGGGCTAAGCACAGTTTGAACCTTAATCCCAGCCCTTTTGTCCAGCTGGCTCCCAAAGGGTCAATCTTTCAATGACAATCCCTGTCCAACTTGTCTTATACTTTTTAGATTCAGATGACTCTTTGATGTTCCGTGGGAGCTCATACAAAAGCTCAAAGAGTAAGTATATTTATCCTCATATCTAAAACTAGCAAATTGTGGCTTTCTTTGGTCCAGGAAAAGAATCAGATTCCTGTGACAAGGGCTCAGTGTTAAATCACTGGGGATCTGAAGAAGGTTCAACCACAGCATCTATGATGTGGTGAGATTCCTATAGAAATATATAGCATCAGTGTGTCCTTTACTTTGGCAGCTGCATTCAGACACATTGCATTAGTGAGGCTCCCAACAATCTGGGATAAACGTGTTCTTTTACTTGCTCTACCTATAAAAATATTTCCCTGATGAAGGCACTAACGAAAAGATTTGCAAAAATAACCACAAATTTGAAGTTCAAGGTTTAACATAGTGCTCTTTCCACTAAGCCATGTGAACACATTTAAGACCAAACCTAAGGTCATTACTTCTTAATTTCATTAAATTGTATCAACTTATATTGTAGCTATGATTTCTTTTAGCTGGATAATTTGCCTCATCAAATAAGACACTTCACCAGCTACTGAAACATGTTACATGCAGTAATTAACAGTGAATAATAATAGCAGTAACAAACGTTTCTTAACCTTGTACTCTGTGCTAGATGCTGGGCTAAATATCTTACATACACAGAGAGCTTGCTCCATGTTCATTATCCAATGACATGGATTCTCTTGTTATACCGTGCATGAGTAGGCACTTAAATCGCTGTATTAAAAGTGGTTGGAGGCTAGTAGGCTTGTAAGAGATGATACCAGGACCCAGTCACAAGTGAATGACTCTGCAGACTGGGTGCTGACCTCCATTCCCTCTTCCCTGTTATTCTGGGAATGCCAAATAATGCCCGTGGTGATTCCCAAATGATTTTGAAATGACCTTTGCTGGTGCCAACACAACACAAATGGATGCTATTTATTGGCTTTTCCTCATGAAAAAGTTTAAATGATAAATTGTATAGTTTACAACAGTATTTCTCTGTGTGTTGTCTATGGACTATGTGGATCAAAATTACTTGAGAATTGTATTAAAAATCCAAAGTTTAGGGTCTCGCTGTTTTCAACCAGATGCTTAGGAGAAGTAACTGACATTTTCACAGACATCGTGGGTCCCTCTTACCACACTGAACTTTGATGGTCACTGCCTAAGAAATTGCATGAAAAATACAGCCTGAAATGAAAAGTAATGCCTTTATATGGAATCATAATCCTTTTTACGGACTATTTCATTACCCAGTTAAAACAATTAAATTAGATTAATGTTGCTTATGCTACTAAACATCACACAGTATGTAAATTTTCAAGTCAATTCAACATCCGTAGAAGTGAGTTGAAATTATGGCAATTAAATAGGGCTTGGAATAAAATAATTTCATAAAGCTTCCAAAACATGAAGCACCTTTAAGAGCCAGGTTCCAAAGGAAAGGATTTGGTGTGTTATCAGAATTATAGGTGTGATGATGACACAGGGCAGGTGGCAGAACGCTTGGGTGAAGCGTCTGTTTTGCTGGCTAATCAGCATTCCAGTGAGCACACCTGCATGCACGGTCCACCTCTCTACCGTGGTGGCCACCACCTCCGTGCTGGCCCTCGCTCCTTCTTCCTGGGAGTCTCCCTAGTTGTGTTCAGCTGACCTTGCATGAGGTCACCAGGACTGAGGGTGGTTAGTGTATTTTGTCTGTTTCTTAAGGAAATAGTTATTAGCTCTGGGACTAATACCGTACAGGCTATCGGTTAAAGGTTACTATTTAGAAATGATTACCTTCTATGGTTGTCTCATTAGATATGTATATAGTAGGTCCTGATAATCAGTTTACACGGATGTTGGCCATTCCGATCATTTAAACCACTTCTGACCGTAAAACTGCAGCAGGTTGATGTCCTTGGGAAGGCATTGTACACCCTTAATCCCAGCCCTGCCTTGGACACACTACCTGGTACTCTCCGGAGGACTTTCAGTGTATTTTTAAATTTAATTTTATTTTTTAGAGAGAGAAAGAAAGAGACAGAGAGAGAAAGAGAATCCCAAACAGGCTCAAAGCCAAATGTGGGGCTCAAACTCATGAACTGCAGGATGATGAGCTGAGCTTAAGTCAAGAGCCGGGCGTTTAAGCGACTGAGTCCCCCAGGCGCCCCTAGACTTTCAGCATATCGATGAGCATATACGTATGCGTCAGTCTGATGGATGACATTGAAGAATATACCTGGGTTCCCAGGTTATGCAATGTTTTTTTTTTCCTTTATGTGATGGGCTGAAACAATTAGATAACAAATTTAATAAAATAATATATTTACTCATATTTAATTCACCCAATATCAAACAAATGTAAGAATCTCATTCATTCTTCACAGAGTGATCCACTTTTCACTAGTGAACAAAGTTTTCTTCTTGCATGATGTTCTAACTTACAAAGCTACTTTTCCCGAATTATTCAACTGCCTAAAAATCAACTTCATCTCAATTGAAACATGTATTTTTCTTTCTTAATTTCCAGTTAGTTCCACTCTCCACCCCTCCGCCCTGGCATATGTAAGTCTAGTTAGTGCTTTCCGCTGGAGCTGAAGACCTACACAAATCACAACCAACAGAAATAAAAAAATCAACAAACGCTTGAACCCCGGGGGCTCTGAAATTGATTGCTATAAATCTATGTCATTTGACAGCTGTAAAAGTCAAGAAAAGGAAATGCCTTCAAAGTAGAAATAAGCAACCTTTGACCTCTCTTTTCTGAGTAGTTTAAGACTGGATTTTTCCCCATTTTCAAAAATCTAGAGAGTGGAATTAGGCCCCACAGCACAATCACAGGAATGGCCTGTGTTTATGAACAATGGCATCAGACCGATCACCATTCCCTAAATATTCTTCAAAGAACTTCAGGAGCAGTTAGTCAATTTTTTAAATATAATCATTTATTCGGATTCAAGTTATAGGCATGAAAGCCATTTACCTGTGGTTGAGATTTATTTTATCAACAAATCACTTTCTGACTTCATCCTCAGATGTTAGAAGAGTGAGTCACAGCCACATACCTGCAAATCCTCGACTTTGCGTTTCCACAGGACGTGTGGTTGATGAACTTGTTATGTAGGACTGGGTTTCCCTGGAGCTTGGCGACATCTGGATTCCGGATCTAAGTTTGAAGTACATCCAAAGCCTTTTTAGTTACATCAGATAAGACTTCACCTGTACAATTTCAAATCTCACCATCCTTCAAGGGATTGAACATAATGTTATGTTTCTTTATGGTGGTTTATGCTTATTAAATATTAAAACCAAACATTACCACTATAAAAAGACTTTTACAGCCATGGGCATTTTCCCTGGTAATAAAATTTTACTTAGTTTTATTATTCCTTCTGTAGGGCATATCTGGGATCTCAGAGAAACTACTGAACTAGAAACATAAGTAATATGGAATAGCTAGGAAGGGACCAAGCTGTAAAAGACTAATGAAGAAAAAACTAAAAGCTGCATGCAACTCTGTTTGAGCACAAATTACCTGTGTGTGGGGGGGAATCCTCCTATAAACACAGGTAGAATGCCATCACTCTTTCAAAGAGACCACCTTGTGCTAGATCTTTAATATATTAAACTTGATTAAAGCATTTCTATCATAAAGTAGCGGGCAGCTGCTATGGCTTCTAGCAACTGAGTGAAGGTCTCTGCAGTGATTTCCGTTCCCTGATGCAATTATGTGACCTTATGGCTTGAGATGTTTGTCACTGATTTTGGGTGCATTCTTCAAAAAGGCATTTGCATGGTCCAGGACCCGTATCCTGGATGGTGGGAATGCCAGTCCCAGGCAGGGGGACCAGACCTGCAGGCTGTCCGTAGGAACGAGTAGACCCTTCATGGAATTAGCAAGGCCTCCATATTTGTGAGGTCTTTGGAAGAGTTCCAGGGCCCCGCAAATGGTCCAGTAAGCACTCTGAATTGTAAGAGGGATGAATAATGAAAGAGCCACCACCAACTTAACATAACTTTTACTTGTACTTAGGAAGGGGAGAAGAAATCGCCCTTTGTGGCCATGGGAAATCGCAGTCATGTGGCAAAACACTGTTTCCTCCAACAAGTCTTGGGTTGAACGGCCCCAGTGGGCAGGGTGGGGACAGGCAGCGTGCCTGAAATGTAGTCAGGTTTCATCTATGTGTATTTCTGATGCAGTGCTCCCGGGGAGGAGCTGATGCCAGGTGTACACAGGGAGCAGGGGCTCAGGGCCACAGTCTCACACTCGCCGTGGAGGCTGAAAGACACCATCCAGTAGAACTCTTCAGAAGTGGGCCCTGGCCCAGCGGCCAGTGGAAGGATGGCTTGGAGGGCAGTGACTTTGCAGAGGCCGCCCTGTCATTGAACAAAACCATGTGGGATCAAAGGGCTCATTAAGTCCAGATGGACTGTTGGCCCAAGAACTGCCCTGCATAATGGGCTTTGCTATGAGGGCTGTCCTGCAGAGGCTGACTCAGCACCCACCAGCACAGGGCTAATGCCTGAGCTGATACAGGCTAATTTACCCGAGCTTGTCCACACTCAGAAATCCCCAGGGTAGGCTACCAACTTTGTAGATGTTTCCCCTGGGGTTGTATCCTCCGCGGGAGAGGTGTAACAGAGAAACACAGAAGAGGGTAAAGTGAGAAGGTGGCTTTCCCAGCTCAGTGGACCGGATGGTGGGCCCCCAAAACATGTTCAGCTCCTAAGCCCTGCTACCCATAAATTGACCCTATTTGAAAAAAATTGTCTTTGCAGATGGTGTTAATTTAAGGGTCCTGAGTTATGGAGCTGGTGCTGGATTGCCTGGGTGGGCCTTAAATTCAGTGACAAGTGTCCTTAAAGAGACACACAAGAGAAGACACGAACAAGTGACAGGCATGTGGGGAAGGAGACAGAGAGGGAGCAAGGCAGCCGGAGGCCAGAGGCACCAGGAACGCCGGCATCTGGAAGGAGCAGGAAGGGTCGCCCCGGAGTTTCTAGAAGGAGCACAGCCTGGCTGATCTCCAGAACTGTGGGAGAAGGAGTTTCTGTTGTTTTAAGTCACCAGTTCATGGTGGTTTGTTACAGCAGCGACGGGAAAGTGGCAGATCAGGATCGCAGAGCTTGATGAGGAGCTGTGAGCTGGGCAAGACGTGGGAGGGATGGAACCAGTCAGGAGACCCTGCTAGGGCTTTCCTTGCACAGAGCTCCCCACTGCGTGCCACCGCCTCCTCCCCCCCTCACCACCTTCGGAGCCCAAAGTGGGTCCAAAGCCACCGTCGGACCAAAGCCACTTACAGCTTTCTTTGTTAAGAAAAACAGACTCCACGTATTTGAGTAAATAATTGAGCCTTTTGTATCCACCACTCACACACCCCTGTACATGAGTTTACTCCGTCCCCGTGCATGGTGGGTGGATGATAATGAACCAGTCAGGAGGGCAGTGGGCCCATAGCTATTTATTCATGGGAAAATGTGTATCTCACATACTTTGGCCTAAACGACAACAGAGTTAAACTCTCTTTTGTTTACATCTTGCATCATGGCTTGATCAGAGGAGAAAAAAAATCTCTGCTCCAAATTGAGCTGGTGTTCCTGAAGTTAAATGCGACGCATCACAATGAAGAGCAATGTCATCCTTGGCTCATAATCAAGGCCTAACCCTGAAGAGAACAAAGCCTAAATATGTTGTTTCTTCGACGTGTAGAAAGAGGTGGCCTCACAGATGTGTGAGTCATGAAGCTCGTGTGATGCATCATAAAAGAATGCAACTTTATCTTCAGTGATGCCTATTAGTAAGCTAATTAAAGATTACAAAACACCATAATGTTCTTCCGTTTTTCTTTGAGTTAGTTTTTGTCCCCTAAGTAGAAAATCACGACGACAGTCGTGAGATGGTCACAGATGTGTATGTCGTTCACACACACCTGTGAGGCGTCCCACAGGGGCCCCAGAACCCTGGCTCCCCATTAACCACGATGTTCTGAAGTCCTGCCTCTGTAGATTCCACCCCCCTACTCCCCTTCCCAGGGATGGCAGGGTGGTTTCAAATACAGGCAATTCTGGCAGCCTGTGAAAGAAGAAAGCCGGTGCCTGAGACGCGTCCGGGTGTGTGTTTATGAGCAAAGCCCTGGAAGAGCCATTAGATCTCTGGTGTTGGAGTCGTGACAAATACTGCAGATTTAAAACAGGTGGAATTGCATGCCTTCCAATGACAGGCAACCCTTCACTCAACGTTTGGGTCCCCGCCTTTCGTCAATGGATGTGAACAAATTTTTAAGACGATCTTTTTCGTGTTGACTCTTGGCCCGCAAAAGCCTCAAAGCCCTCCCTGCTAGAAAGGGCAGGCGTGCATGAGAGGTCAATCCCAGAAGACCCAATGTACGAAAAATAAATAAATTAAAAGGAAAGCCAGGCTCTGTTTGTGGAGATTTTAATAAGGACAATATGTTTCTTTTTAAAAGACAGCTCTGAAGAGTGAAGCCGACTTGCCGAGGAGAGAAAACACAAGATCCCTCGGTGGACAGGAACTGACAGGGAACTTTGATAGAAAACAGTCCCTTTGCTTTATCCTCCTGGATGGTGGACGGAAGGGCAGCTCAGAGCCTGTGGCCTGCAGCATGCTTACACACTGCAGGCCCAGCTCCGGGCTTCAGAGTGTTCCCACTAAGACCGGCGAAGTGTGTCTTCAGGGACATTGGTGAGATGTTGATTTGGCGTCTTGACTTGGAAGAGTTGGGGCCATGTGGGCACAGTCAGGGAGTTCCTTCCTTGTCATTTCACTAGTTTTCTAACCCGTTTTGGGCCTCCTTTCCCCCCAGGAACTGAAAGCTCACTCTCTTCTGGATTTTCAGATGCTTGGTTTCCGGGCTTCCAAGACTTCCTTCCCAAAGGGAGGCAAGCTGGCCCTGGGCCGGCCTGGAAGGGAGGTGCCTAGAAGATGGTGGCCTCTATTCCTGTCTTCCATCCCTACACTGAGTTCATGGGCTAACTCAGCACAGAAGACTAGCCCCTGGCCTCATATGCCACCCTTTGAACAAAGTATTTATGTGTGAAAGGCATCTCCGGGGCCTTTATCTGAGGGTGCTGGTGGCGGGTGCACTGAGCACATGACCACTCTGTGTCACAGTCATCCCTGTGGGTGCCCTAACCTTGCTCAGGGAATTCCTTTTCTGATCGAACTGGCTGTGGGGCATTAACACAGGCACGCATGGCTTGTTTTGCAGATCGCTGGTCATGAAGAAAGGAAATTTGGTGCTGGCTGGCCATCCTAGGGGACCTGAATGACCTGATACTATTAAGGATGGGACCCAGCAGCTGATGGTCTCCAGCAATGAAAGACCTACTTAAATGATGGCTCTGCTCCCTGAAGGGAGGTGTTACTGCAGGCAAGGGCTGGGGACACCGGCTGCCCATGCCACAGAACAATATGGCAGGCATGGGGCTGGGGAGTGGGCTGGCCCTTTGTGGCTGTCCTGGGAGCTCCAAGGGCAGCTGTCAGCTCAGAGTGTCAAATCTGAGACTCTAAGTATCCTCAGAGCCAGGGCCTTTGTCTGTATGAACAGACCCCTCATTCTCAGGCTGCACTGGGGCCGAGTACTCCTCAACCAAGCCCCAAGTTTGAACCCTTGACAAGGCTCATTGAATTTGTAACCACTCCAGGGATCTTGTGTGAAGGTTGGGGCTTTGGCTAAGAAGGAAGGCTACCCTGAACATGGCAGGGAGGACATACGAGTGCTTTTGGGGACTGAGATATGTTGGATCCTAAACCTCTCCACTGGTTCCGGTTTCTACTTGCAAATTATAGTTAATTATAAGTAGCAGAACCCACTCCAGCGATCTGAACCAGAAAACAGCATTTACTCAAGGCTGCTAGGCATCTTCCAGACTCCTGGGGAGCCCAGACCATCCCCTGCTACTGGCTTTGGATGAAAGTCACACCAGCGATGCTGGCCGCGGGTCTCCAGAGCCTCCAGCACTGGCACTGTCTTCATGGCGAGCGGCCTGCCTGCCTCGTCCCCAGTGGTGGCTGCCGGGCTCTGCTCCAGCCAGGGCTCCTTCCCTGCTGAAGCTCCTTCCTTCTTCCTTCTCCTGCCCTCTTGTCCTTCGTTCCTCCTTCCCTTCCTTCTTCTTTCCCTTCCTCCCTCCCCCCTCCCATTGTGTGTGCTGATACCTCCTCTGGCAAGGAAAGTGAAACACGGGATGAGTACGAGCTTCTGAATGAAGCCTGTTCTCTTGTGTCCAAGGAGCATCCTGTGGTCGGAGAGAAAGGTAATGTGATGTGAACTATAGTAGACGTAAGACGGATGGTCAGGCCGTCAATAGACAAAATTCAACAACACAGCAGAACGCTATTACTCTATGGGGGAGGGCGGCAGAGGGTGACAGGTGGTCAGAAACACTGGTCTCCTGTGACCCTGTAAACTTTCTTCTGGAGCACTGTCGCTTGACACCTGAAGCCAAATCAGCAGGGTAGCCAGGTCCCCTCTGCCGGGGGGTGGGGTGGGGGGGGGAGCTTCTTGTCTGAGCCCCAGGACCAGACTGCTTAGCTTGGGTGGACCCCCGGTATGTCCACCTGAACATCATGTTCCCTCTCTGACAGTCTTTGTACCATCCGATTTTCCTAACTCAGAGTCACCGCTTTGCTGAGCATCTTCTGCACATGCAAGTAGATGCGCCAAAGGAAATAATGTCCGCAAGTGTGCAGCACACATTTTCTGTGTCTGTCTTGGATTGCAGATGTGGCCACGTCTACACAGCTAACTGGTGACCTCAGTGGCCCCTCCGGGTCTGTGCTGGGCTCTAGTGTCTACCTGGCCAGCCTTGAGAGGTGCTGAATCCCTCCACGAGGTGGTCAGAGAATGCATGGAGCCAAGGAGGGGCGGCCATCCATGAGCACCCTGGCCAGAGACAATTTCGGGGGACAGGCCTTGCATTGCCCCCACTGAGCTCTTTTCCAAAAGGACCTTGAGCCTGAGCCATGTGGCTGCACATCTCCACTGCTTTATTTCTCCTTCTTCCCCTTTGTTGCAGCTCTAAATTAAACTCTGCTGGAGAATGAAGCATTTCATATCATAATAATGCCTGTCAGCTCTTTACCGTGCATGATAAAGTGTAAACCCTTTAATTAACTTTTTTTTTTTTAAATAACAAATACTAGAAAGTGTTCTTGGATCTTAACGAGGGCACATTTTCTGTTTTCCTTCCTCTTTTAATTCTGTGTCTGCCGACCTGTGTTTTATATTATCAATCTCCATGTCATCAAGTTGGTGGCACATTCTATTTTTGGAATGTTGTTTGAACTTGAACAATAACTTGAGTTCCACTGAGGTATTCTTGTCATATCCCTAGTATACGTGACTCTGACTGAAATTTACATGTTGGAAAAAATTGTCTGGGAATGGTCAGGCAGGGTACTAATCTGGAACAGAGCAAATTCAAGCTAGAAGCAATTCTGTTTCAGAACAAGGAGTTGGTGAATTTAGAATGTCTTTGCATGATTTCAGGTCTGGGCCTGGCAATTAACTCTCATATGCTACCGGGTTTTTATAATTATAATATATTATGTGATACTGTATTTTTTTTTCATTAACTCACCTCCTGCTAGTAGTACAGATTTGTATCTTGCTTAGCAGTGTGTAATGTACATGAAAGTAATAAAACTGCATTCAAATACACATTTCATAATTCAGGATTATCACACCATTATTCCTGATTAGGAGAGGTTGTACCTGTACTTGAAGATGTATGTGAGCTACACCAGTCTGATTTCAAAAGACCCAAACACCAGCCCAATAAACTCTGGATAGATTTTCTAGGTTAAAAATAACAGTATTGTTGTTAATGAAAAATAATGACAGTACCTCACAGACCCACTGATGTCCCAATTACATTTGAGAAAGCATAGCCATTATTGCCCCAGGGAGCACAGAAAAGTTTGTTTTCCATCGCTCCTTTGTTCATTCATTCTGAGCAGAATACAGTTATAGCAGAAGGTGGGTGCTGCATGGGTCCCAGCAGGTATCCGGCAGGCGGAGGTGGCTGCCGTGGGAGGAAAGGCTTCAGAGCCTTAAAGCCCTGTGGTCTTGCTTCCCAGAGAACTGGAGATTTGGGGAAGAGGAGGCTGAGGTGAGGTTAGGCAGCCTATGGCGGCCATCAGCCATACCTGGGGCATGGGGGCAGCTTAGAACGTTAGGAACGTCCACTGACATATGTATGAAGCCACCCTTCGACCTGAGTCCTGATTGGGGTCAGGATGGGGGTTGGCAGCCATTTTGATTTTCACATTTCATGATGAACTGAGCCAGTGGCCTGTGTATGTTGTTCACATTGATCATCATGGAATTATCATACACTCTTTCTTCATCACATCAAATAAAAAGAGTGGAGTTGACGAAATGGATCATGAGACCTTAGTTTCAAGTTTATGATTTTCATTCTGATTTGGTCATAGAACCATTCGTGCTTAAATTTGGTGTTCAGTCTAAAAGTGATGTGGTAATCCTTATAATATGAACATTTAAAGTGCTTGGGTAGTCTCCTTCAGTTATTAAACCCGTGTATAGGGACACATGTGTACTGAAAATAATACAATGATCCTTCAATCATACAAAGAAAAAATAGACACAATCTCTTAAATGTTATACATTTGTTAAAAACCCAGAGAATTCTATTTACAACCTCACATGATGTAAATTTTTTAAAAAGTAGCATAGCCAGTGATATATATTGAATAGCCAGTAATATACATTTTAATATTAAAACATTTCTCCTATACTGATTATTTTGCATAGAGATAATCAAAGCGGCATTTTGAAAAAGCCAGTTTGTGTTCAAGAAGCCTCTTCCACTTTGCGTGGACCATTCTTCTGGGTGAGAAGGTTTCCCCGTGCCTGTCCTCACCACCCTTACCAGAGTCATCACCATGTCACCAGAATTGCCAGGTGGTGGGTGCAATGCCCTTGTGGACTGTAGGGGACACAAAATGCACTTTATGAGATACGGGGATCCTTTATTGACATCTGGGAAGAAAGCACTTTATCCAAATGAATGTTTTACATACGCTTACATCTTAAACCACCTTTGTATCATATTTAACAGAATTTTATGACCTTGTATGACTTCTTAAGTATATTGAGTATGGTTTTATGTTTTCCCTGTAATGCCAGGAAAGTATTTATTCAAATATCAATTATAAGTGACCCTATCTGGACATTAGATACAGAGAAAAGCTGTTTAACTCATATCGGCTCTATTTTTTTTTTTTTTAATTCCTATACTGACTTCTTCTTTTCCGTGTCCTCTTCGACCCTCGTAACTCATAGTACGTGAGTTCCGCTGTTTCATTATCCTTTCCCAAACAGTATTTCTGGGGTTACTTTTCATTTGCTGCCTCTGATCTCCTGTTTACTGGAAGAGAGTTACTTTTGTCGGCTTGGACTGTGTACACAGTGCATGAGACCGCCGCTTGGGACAGCAGTCAGGCAGCCTTCACGATACGCACAGCGTGTCTGCCTGACCCAGCAATGCCACCTCGGTACCATCTGAGAGGGACGACAACATGCATCCACACAGAGACATGGACGTGATGTCATAGCAGCTCTGCTCACAAAAGCCAACACGGGGAGACAACCCAAGTGCCCCTCAGCAGGTGACTGGCTAAACAGACGGAAGCGGACCAGCCTCACAAAGGAGCATAATTCAACTGTGGAAAGGGGTGAGGGCTGGACACCTGCCCCCACATGGATGAAGCTGGAAAACATGGTGCCCAGCAAGGGAAACCAGATGCAGAGAGCTCATCTTAGATGGCTGCGTTTACACTAATGTCTCTCGCAAGCAGATCCATGGAGACGTAAGCCGATCCGATCCGTGTTGCGCAGGGCGGAGGCGAGAATGACCTGGGGAAGGGTATGATGGGTGAAGCCCCAGGGCTCCGTTCTGAGGCAACAACGTCCTAAAATGGACTGTGGTGATGTTTGCAGAGCTCCACACATAGACTAAGAGTCACTGCATTCTCCACCCTGAAGGAGTCCATTGTGTGGAGTGTGAATTCTATCTCAATAAAGCTGTTACAGAAACGAGAGCGCACAGCTCTCGGTCAGAGCCTGGGGTTTTGCTGCTCCCTGAGTGGCCAGATGGCTCTCCCACTTACCTTCGAAATATCATTTGGCTCCTGCATATTTTCTGGAGAGTGAGTTCTACCACTTTTTGGAGGTTAATTATTTTTATGCAAAACAGTCTCTAGTGTTTGGCGACACATATTTCACAGCCTGGCAAACGGGAAATCTCGGCATCAACACCCGAAGGTGTGTTCAAGTCCTGGGTGGGTGTTGGGGGTGAGGCAAGAAAGGGGGAGCTGGGTGAGGCAGGTGGGGGTGGGGAAGCCCCATGGGGAGGGGGAGCCTCAGGAAGAGGAAGAGGGGAGGGGAGGATGGCTGGCTGAGGAGACCCCTGCCCAGCTCTGCCCTTTGTTGGGGTTCTGCTTTCGTAGTGCTCCCCCAATACACATGGTGGTCCTCGCTGTCCCCAGCTAGGGACGGCATCCCCGGGGCAGAAGGTCCCCTGCGGCGCTGCCTGGTGCCTGCCCTTCTCACGTCCACACGAGAAAGAAGCAGAGGAGGCAGCGGTGTTTGGAGTCTGAAAGAGAGGAGTCTAAAATCCTCTGCACGCTCAGAAAATGTTCAGACTTGAGCTTTAATAATGTACCAACACCTGGTTACACGCTGCTAGTTCCAATGTGGGGCATTGAACGAGGGACTTAATTTCATAACAAAGGGGAGCAATCTCCCGGCTTGGCTCCTGAACCGGATCACAGGGAAGGGCTGGTGTCCCGCTCGCCCCCGGCCGGCCGTCCAGGCACAGAGGGGCTGCCGTCAGTCACGTAACCTTGTACCTCAGAATGACTCTGGCCTCCGCTTAAAAGTAGATGAATTTCCCATAGAGCTTTGGCCTAACGTGTAGCGAGAACAGACAAGGCCAGACAAGTAGAAGGTCACAGACAGAAAAGCTCAAGATGCTGCAGTTTTCCTTCTGGCCGTTGGAGGAGGCAGATTCCCAAAATATGTAAACGGCAGGTGGAAAAATGATTCATTTTTTTAATGCAATCAGCCAGCACGGCATGTTACACGTGTGTCAGTGCTTTGAAAAGAAGGGAGGAAGAAGAGGAAAGAAGAAGGAGGAGGAAGAGGAAGGGAGGGAGGAGGGAAGAGGAGGAGGGAGGGGAGGAGGGAGGGGAGGAGGGAGGGGAGGAGGGAGGAGGAGGAGGAGAACATAACCACGACGTGAAGTAAGACAGGATCAACATTTAAAAAGACAGCGGAGCCCGGCCACCTCCGGGTAGTTAAGTGAGATGCTGGGACCCAGGGTCTCATTTTCTCCCTTCCTTTCGGTGATTTCTTAGCCGGCTGTAGATTGAAGAAAATAGGAATAAGCATCTTTCAACCACAAACAGATGTGCTTGATAAAGAAAATGTCAGCAAAAATACTAGAGCGGCGCGTCACAGCAGCTTTCTGACAGATAGAGGGAAAAGGTAAAAAATGTTCTATCATGTCCGACAAGGTGTTCTTTTTGAGATTTAAAGATCACTGTGCAACTTTAAACATGTTTGTCACTCCGGCTCTGACTGCAGTTATCTGGGGTTCAGAAGAACTTTATCAGCTCGGCAGAGGGGGGGGAACAAAGCAGCCCTTCCCCATTTATCTCGGCTCGGTTCCCTTCAAAGCCAACAAATAAATTACAGTGTACATTTGATACAAATTGATTTCTTAACTCAAATAACAATGTTGTCCTCCCGGCCGGGCCATGTGTCACTCATTCGCCAGCCTGAGTGAAAGCCTCAATCTGTCTGTGTGACAGAAATAGGGCTGACGGGGCTCACCGGGGAATGCTAATCACCCGGGCAGGCCGGCCTTTGTGGGGAGGCCGCGATAAGGGGGACCCGGGCCGGCCTGTCACGCGGCGCCGGGGCCCCGTCGGCGTTTGTTCCCGCGGCTCCCCGGCCCCGGCCCCGCCATCCCATTTCATGTGGGAAAATAAGAGCCGGCCGCTGCGCCCGGGACGCCGGTGGCTGGGATGCGGGGCCGGCCCGGGTGAAAGGAAGCCCATTGAATCTCTCCAGCTGATCTTATCGGCCGCTGGAGAAATGAGATATTGGCAGGGACCGGGGACTCTCTCCAGGCCGAGCAGGTTAATAGGGTTGGGAGGTAGGCCACGGGCTAACTGGATTTGACCCGGGCCTGATCAGCAGTGGCAGGGCCTGCAGCCAGAGCCACCTCCACGGGGGTGGGGGCTTCTCCTTTGTTTCCATGCAAGCCCGGAGAGGAAGGAACGATGCCACCCTCTGCAAGGCGAGGGGACGTCCTGAAGTCCCATCCCCGCAGGCCTTGGGTCACCCTCTGCGGCTGAAGTGGTCCGCTTCCGATTTTCGTCAGAGGGCGTTAGACCTCGCCGACGCCTGGTGGCAGGTGCATACTGGCATCGCAGAGCCCAGGAGTGGCTGGAGGTGAGGAGGGAGCTGGGGGCTGGGTCGTGGGACCCTGAGCCCGTGTGGGGCCCCCCCCAGCCGCCCCTCCTGGTGTGCCGATGGGCGCTAAGTTGCTGCCCTGTGGCTGTGAGAGAGAAAAGGGTCTGTGTGCCACTGAGCAGGGCCATGCAAACCAGGCGGCTGACGCAGGGGGAGCGTGCAGCCGGACCTCCAGTCCCCTGATCCGCCCCCCCTGCATGGGGCACGGCTCCACCCCAGAGCCATGGAGCTGGCAGAGAGCGCACGCTCCCCAGAGTCTCCACACTACCGCCCCCACCCCCGCCACCCCGTGGTTTGTAATGTTGACCCATATTTAACATTGACCTTGAATTGGAAAATACGGAGGACTCAGCGTGTTAAGATGACATCTCAGACTACCTCTGATGATTTTTTCCAGGATGCATTATTTCAGTTGAGTTTAACATACTGGAATTAACTGCAGCGTGAATTTTGATTAAGTGTAGTTTTTTTTAACTTTATATTACCTTACATTACCTAACCTCTTTAAATTATTTTACAGAGTATCTTTACCCTTCAAAATCACTGACATCACCGCTCTAGGGAGACTGGGCTCAGTCACTATTAGGCTCTGATACTATTCTATCCCCAGGAGAGAAACAGTACATTAGCAAATGTCCGGCTGGCAAATGAATCATTTTTTCCAGCATCTTTTGCTAGGTGCCTTGGAAACACCCTGCATTATAGATGTTTGACTCAGCCAATTAATACAACGTACACAACGTAAGCTTTTCCTGGAGGTACATCACAGATTGTTTATGTTATGAAAAAAAATACGTTCAGTATCTACTTTTTCTGCGACTATTTCTGCCCAGAATCATTTATGGGAGGACAATTGCAGTCACCCTTGGATTGGGGGTTTTAGAGGAGACAAAAGCAAGCAGTCAAAGTCTTGTCCTCAAAGGGCTCACTATCTAATTGATGTCCACGTACAGTGATGAGGAACCCCATCCCACACGGATGATTCCACGCCGCTTGGGAAACACAAGAACCAGGTAGACTGAAACACCTGCTCTGCTTCCAGCAAAGTGAACCAGGAGACGGTGACTGAGGCCCTAAGCATCAGGTGTCCCCCTGCTGAGTGGCCGTGTGAGCCGGGGTGGTCAGGAGGGAGGAGGAGGGCCAGCCCTCACCTGGCCCCGCTGGGAAGCAGCACAAAGGGCCGGACGTCAGGCTGCGTCCAGACGTGTCGTCACCAGCAGGGATCGTGAGCCCACTTTCTGTCCCGGACAAGCCACTCTGATGTTGAGGAAAGAGCCGAGAAGCTGGGGAGACGCCGTTCTGGGGCCGGGGCTCCGGGAAGCGAGAACTCTGAGTGGGAACTTGCCTTCAGGGGGAGAAGCAGGTCCGAGCCTGACGGAGTTCCAGACGCAGAGCCTCGATTACGGTTCCCACAGCTGAATGAGTTACGAGTACTTTTTTTTTTTTCTTCTCCTTTTGGGATATTAACTCTATTGATTTATTTATCCAAAAACATTTGCGGACGGCCCGCTATATGCCTCCAGATACATCCACGAACAAACAGGCTGAGACCCTGGGGCCTCAGGAGCGGGAGCCGGAGACGAGGAAGACAATCGACATCAACTATAAACTTAATTAAATGTAAAGAAGTCGGTGTGTTGGCGACTCTGAGAGTCCCGGAGAAAACGGCAGGAGCCAGGTCAGCAAGAAGGAAGGTCGTGCGTGGCGCGGTCCGGGCTGGCCCTACAGAGAAGGCGGCCGGGGCAGCGGCCGCAGAGCCAGGGCCGGCGGTGCCACCAGGACAGCGACTGCTGCGGGACGTTCTCGGGCATATTCCTTACCGTCGGCTGCTTCCGGAGGCGCGAGCTGGGCAGAGAGACCGACGTGCACAAGGCCGGCGTCTGAACGGTGCTGGAGGCCAGGGCACCGGTGAGGCCCTGAGGAGGCCAGTGGGATGGAGAAGAGGAGGGTCCACACTTGCAGGGGGGTGGGGGTCCCATGGGAGCGCGAGGCCCGGGGAGACAGTGCGTCCTCAGGGTCCGCGGCCAAGGAGAGCAGAGGCCCGGGGGTGGGGGCGGGAACGGTGGGGGGGGCGCAGGGAAGAGCTCTGGCTTCATTCTCTGACTTGCTGGGGAAGAGGCTGTAGCTAGAGCCTGGGGGCGCGGGGGCGACGAGCGGAGGAGGCGCCGGGGGCGGCGCGGTGAGCAGGGCGGGACCCGCCAGCGCGGGAGCCGTTCTTCCTCTTCCGGCGCGGCTGCGTGTGCGTGCGTGCGCGTGCGCGTGCGTGCGCGTGCCCGCGTGCGTGCGCATGCCCTGCAGGGAAGGGAGGCCGCACGTTGCAGACACTCGTCGCCACGGCCCTGTGTTCCTTAAGTAAGAGCCAGCGGCGTGGGACGCGGGTCCCTGAAGCAGACGTCGGGGCCGATGCAGGCGGGTAAGGAGCCCGGGCGTCGCGCGTCTTCGCCCCGACGGGTGCCAGGACCCCGAGGGGCGGGGGCGGGGGCGGGCGCAGCGCCCCTTGCGGTGTAGGCCTCGGCTCGCGTCAGCCGCAGCGGGGAGCCTCCCGCACCGCCACCCGCAGTGCAGACCCGCCGTCCACGGGACACGCAGCTGCAGGAGCCTGACTTCCACCGACGGGTTTATTCATTCTCTTTTTCTGTAGGAAAAACGGCTCGTGCTTAAAACATACGGAACGTCCGCCGTGTCCGAAGATCCTGACTGGGTCGTCCTGCCTCAAAGGCGGCGTCGCCCAGCAAACAGCGACGGAGCCTCCGGCTGCAGGTCTGGGGAGGTGGCTGGCGGCCGGCGCTCGGGCCCGCTCACCCCTGCCGTGTTACTGAGACCCCCAGGGGCTTCGGATCTCGTTCTAGGTCACCCCGCTTTGGGCTAAACAGTAGCATGTTTGCTAACACTCACTGAGCACCAGGCACGCTCCCTCCGGAGATTTCACCACGAAGCCAAGGTCACGGCAGCAGGCGCTCTTTCCGGACCCCACCAGGGCGCCTGGCCTGCCCGCAGCCCTGGGCGCCGTGCCTGGGCTCCAGGGCCTCCCCAACGATGACGATGGTGTCCAAGTGTCACAGCGGCCGCACCCCAAGTGCCCAGAGACGGTGCTTCCCCAGGAGGGGAGCTGCAGGAGATGCAGACTCCGTGGGGGCCCCAGACCCTGAGGGCCTGCCTGGCTCGAGGAGGAACGGGATTTGGGAAGGGGGAGAAGGGCCTGGACATGGAGACACCACCCTGCTCACTCCTGGAGACCCGGACAGCTCCATGGGGAGTGGGCGGACCCCAGAAGGTGCTGGAGAAGCTGGGATGCCGGTGCCCGTGATGACTTGTTGAGGTCCCTTGCCTCACCTCTGCTGCCTGGTCCACAGCTGGTCTTTGTCAGCTGGGGACACGTAAAGGTTCGTTATAGCATGAACCGTCCTCGCCCAGACCACGAGGTTCCCCTGTCCTTCCACACACACCGTTCCCTGCAGTGCTCCTGTAACAAAGTGCCCCAAACGAGATGAGTTCTGGACGCTGCAAGTCTGACCCCAACGTGTGGGCGGGGCTGGTCCCCGGAAGCTGTGACGGGGAGTCTCTTCTGGCTTCTCCCTGGATTCTGGGCCTTGCCGGCAAGCCTCACATCCCTGGCCTGTGCCTGTGCCACCCTGTCTCTGCCCTCAGATCACGTGGTGTCTCCAGGCGTGGGGCTTCGCTCTTCAGGGCACAGGTGTGCTGGCCCGTGGGCCCGCCTCCCCCCACATGAGCTCATCTTACCTGATTCCTCCGACAGCCGGGTCATACCTAAGACAGCCCGGTCATACCTAAGACACCCAGGGGTTAGGACTTCAACATACGTATCTCGCGGGGACACAGGTCAACCTTTAACAGGAAGACCTGCAACCTTCCTCAGATAATCCCTGCATCGAACCAGCCTTCTTGCCTGGGGCATCAAAGAGCAATAATCCCTGAGGCCCCATGAGCAGCTGCCACACCGGGGACATCACTAGAAGCACCTGACTCATTTTAACACGTCTGATCCCTGTAACCTTACAAGGGAAGGGTGAGTTTCATTTTCCAGAGAATGAAAATGAAGGGGAAGGAAGAGGACGCTCAGAGAGGTTAAAGTGAGTTACCCAAGGTCACACAGTGAGGAGGAATGAGGTTGGGGAATTCAAATATAGGAGGTGCATATGTGACCAGCCCGCTGTAGGGCTCTCCTGAAGACGCAAGCACACACATGGCCCCAAAGGCCTTGCATACACACCGGCTTCGGGAAATTTTCTCCCACTGGCTGTGGTGGTTTTATGCCCCCAGGAAAGACTGGACACTATACCATTGCTCTGAGGCTATGGGGTTTTTATATACTTGAGCTGATGAATACAAATCTTGGTGGGAAGTCGTGGTGTGTGTGTGTGTGTGTGTGTGTGTGTGTGTTTAAGAGCTTTTGTCTAATTACCTACTAGAGACATTTTGTCCCCAAAGCAATCACAGTGCCGAATGTTCTGTTTATTCCGGTGCCTGCTGCAGAAATGGGAAATATTAAATCAGGGCTTGCTCTCTGGGAAAAAAAAAAGTCTATGGAATAAAATGGAATATTATAAAAAGTGTTCTGCAGCAGAAAGGAGCACGTTCAGTGAGGATAAATAAAGAAAACAATTTCAACCAAACTTTGCTTCAAATTAAAATGCAGGTTTATTTTTAAAGAAAGAAAAATCACCCCTCACTGTAAGTGTGTGTCTAGGACACACATGTCTGATATAAAACTGGCTGAGCCTTAAAGTATTTTATGTGTAATGACTTCTTCCTTTAACGTTTGGAGAGTTTTATTATCTTTGGATACATATCAACACATTGTAGATGCAAAAGGGAGCAGCCTGCGGATACCAGAGAGAATTTTCAATAACATAATTACAGTGTCACGGCCGACCACCGGGTCCTTGCTCTTGAAATACACTCTGGGAGCGAAGAGACTTTCTAAGAACTTGGTGAAATCTGTCTCAGTCGGCTGGATCTGCTATAACAAAATACAACTGACTGGGGGGGCTCGGTCAACAGAAACTTGTCTTCCCACAGCTTTGGAGGCTGAAGAATCCAAGATCAAGGCCAAGCAGATATGATTCCTGGTGAGAGCACTCTTCCTGGCTTGGAGACGCTGCCTTCCCCTGGGCACAACGGGGAAAGGGGATCCAGGGAGAGGGGATGCAGGGAGAGGGGATGCAGAGAGCTCTTTACCGTCTCTTCTTATAAGGACAGTAATTTCCTAGATGCCACCTCTAAGTGCTCATTTAACCTTAATTATGTCCTTATTGCAAAGGCGGTCACACTGGGCTTAGGGCTGGCATGCAGGACTTTTGCGGGGACACCCTTCGGTCCTTGGCATCATGTATGTAATTGTTAGAGGGTGAGTTTGTCCATGTGTAGAGGCTGGGACTATTTCCAGAGAAGGTGTTGCTTCCAGAAAGATCATTTGGGAAGGCATCATGTATACATCATTGCACAATGGGATCCAAATCTTTTGAACACCCCAGGAGAAAGCCATGGGGTTTCTGGAAACTTCCGTGTGGGTTGTGATAATGAAAGAACTCCCAACTTGCAGGTAGTGAATTTTGAGACACACACCCACACCCTCGATCCTCCAGCCGGTTGAGCAAACACACTGACAATCTGCCTTGGGAATCGGCCCCAATGGTCTTGCCACCAGGATCACCTTCTCTCCCCGAGGTTTGGGTTTTCCTTGAATAATCTATGATCTGTTATTGGGCATTTTAATAGATTTTACTTAGACTGCTCATTTGCTTGTTTCTTTAGATCTTATGCCACCATTTCAACTAAACATGCTACAGCAATGATGAACCCCCACATCCTGGAGTAGCATCTATAATGGAATTTCTTAGACTTGAAAATATACGCCTCAAGACACCATGTTTTACTTTCAAAACACTTCACCGTTTACGAAGGCTTTCACATACGTTTTCCAGACTAATCCCAACCTCACTGCCACGGGAGAGGGTCCTCATTGTCATTTTACCCGTGGGGCGACCAAATCATAGGGAGAGCAAGTGGCTTGATGAAGCCACCCCACAGGCAAGGCGTGGGGCTGCAGGTTGGGTTTTCAGATTCTAAGTAAGGAATAAACTAACTTCCAGAATAAAATAAAGCATTTTATAACCAGGTGGCATTTGAAATACGTTTACAGCATCTTGAGGCTTCAATCCAAATTGATCTTTGAGGGATAAACATAAAGAATTATTTTTTCTCTTTAAAATATTCACTGTCGCTAATAGCGTTCTGTGAATGAGGCATGTTGCCACGTTGTAAAGGAGATGCAAGCCACGGAAGATATTTCTCAAAGATCGATTTGTGATCCTGTAACTGTGGCAGTTAGAATAAAGCAATCTATGTGGTTAATCAACACGCTAGGCTTTATCCTGCATGGAGTAGCATTTGTTTTCTCCCCTTCAAAAAGAGACATACATGGTATAATGCTATTCTGGGTTATAATTCAAGTAATTGTGTTTAAAATATATAAAGAATCACAGGGGCCAGATCATATTCTGATCCCTGATCCTTCAAAATCTCAACCCTGTGAGTGAAATAAAGTACCTGGATAGATGGCAGAGCAGCTTCCTACTCTGAGTGCTGTGGGGGTCTCCAGTGTAGCTGGATGTGCGGGGGATGGAGAAGCTTTCCGAGAGCCAAGCACAGCGGTGTCCTGATTCGCAGGGGCTGTTGGAGACCCCCCATGACCTCCCCTGTTGGTGAAAGCAAGTGAACCGGGCTCACCATCTGGTCCTGGACGACCATGGTACCAGCATTGTCTCTCCCGCAGCCCCGCAGCCCCGCAGCCACCCGAGGGGGGAGGTTGCGCACCTTCTGCGTGCAGCCCCACCCGTAGCTGCCTGCTCCACTGGGGACTCATCCTGAGGGTAGAGGCCTTGGATCCTCCATGTGCAGATGTGGGGCTTGGCTTGTCCATCAACTCCTTTCAGCAAGAAGTCCGTGGAAGACATATAATGCCATCTTCCCATATAGGACAGAGACTGGGAAATGGAAAACCATAACCAGGTTCACAAAGATCAACCTGTTCTAAAACGAGTGACTGAAACTCACAGAAAGACTCAGCTTCGGAGGCAGGGCCTATGGGAAGGCTTCTAGAAAGCACTATTGAGTGAGGAGCATTCCAGCTGTGGGGTGGCCTCCTCTCATGTCTTCCTAACCCTCACAACCAGGAGGTCATTCAGGTGTAATTTCCTGAGCACCCACTATGTGCTGGGACGGCCACAGGCTCCCATCTCCTCGTCCCTAGTCACCAATAACGTGTGTCACCAATAACGTGGGAGGATACTGCAGTGGCCAGAATCAATAACCTACATGCATGTGGAGCAAGGCAAGGAAAATCCATTTGTAGGTTGTTTACCTTGGAGACAACTGAGTTCAGCTATAGACTGGAAAAGGCATTTAAAGACCCAAGTGGCCAGAACAGGCAGAGATAGGCAAAATTCGCCATTTGTCAATTGCTAATGGGTTAAAGTTGACTTAATTATTTTTTCTCATAATTAGACTCTGTCTAAATCTAGCTGGGATTTTCCCTTTTGCATCTTGGAGGGCCCACAATGCCTGCTTTACAGTTCCGGAGGCACACGTGTGCAGGCCTGTGGGTGCGTGCCGGCCGTGGGGGAAGGTGAGTCAGACATATTTCAGCCCGAAGGATTTCATTTAAGGGCCCCGCTCCTCCCAGCCATCAAGATGAGCTCCATCGTTGGAAATTTGACTCCATGCCATCCTCAGTACGCTCAGGACTTCAGACAACAGGCACGTGATATTCCTGAGCCATGCGGCCAGGCTGTCTCCTGGCTTCACTGACGTGGGAGAAAGTACAACATGGTGCCATGGGCAGGGAAGAGAACCTCAGAAGGAGGGCTGGGGCCAGGGAGGGTGCATGGTGCACAGGCAATGAGGAGGTTTGGGATCTGGGAGCAAAGTGGGATTCTTTCCTCCAAAGATAATCACCTCCTACATCAACACAAGCCCTCTGTGTCCCTTTATATAATTGTGAGATATTAGAAAATGCATCTATATTGGTCTCTGTGCTTGGTTCCTGGCATGGGCTCCTGAAACCCCCGGAATCCCTCAAGTGACGAGAGAACTAGAACATTTTTGGTTCTGATGAGGGGACTCTGGATGGGCTCCTCCGTGGCTCCTGGATGGGACTGGTGGCCAGACAGACCAAGCCAGGATCAGAAGCTGGGGCTGTTCAGCGACCCCCGCCCCCATCCTGCAGAGAGAAGAGGGGCTGGAGATGGAGCTGGTGATGATCACCCTTCATGAGGAAGCCTCCGTGAAGTCACAGTGGTACAGGGCTCGGGCTCAGGGGCTGCGAGGGGGTGACGGCATCCACACCAAGATGGTGACCACCCAGCTCCACAGGACAGAAGCGCCTGCACTCAGGGCCCCCGAGGAGCTCGCCCTGAGCACCTCTTCATCCCCCTGCCCTTCTGGGTCCTTCACCACATCCTTGAGCAAACTGGGAAGTCGGGGTGACTATTCCCCTGCATTCTGTGAGCCGCTCCAGCACAATAATCGAGGCCGAGGAGGGGTCGTGGGAACCCCGAATTGGTATCCAACTTGGACGGACATCTCGGGCAATCTGGGGACCTGCTCCTTGTGATTGGCGTCTGAGGTGGGGGCATCTCCTGGGGCTGAGCCCTGCACCTATGGGATCTGACGCCACCTCCGGGTAGATGGTGTCGGAAGAGAGTTAAATCGTAGGACCCCCAGCCGGTGTCACAGACGTGCTTGGTGTGGGGAAGCCATGTGTCTGGTGTCAGTGTTTGGAAGGTGACTGTCGTGTGACAGTAAAGGAGCCATGCAGGACGGAGGGCAGAGTGTTTTTTCTATACAACAATGTATAGTGTGTTACATTAACCATCCGTGAGGAAAAACAGAATATTTCTAAATGGTTTTTAATACAACTATAACTACCTCCCTTTCTTTGTCCATCTTGGTGAGGATCAGCCAACAAGCAGAATAAATTTCTAACTTTTTACCAGCCAACATATTAGTCCTCACCATGGCTCTCAGAGAATGTTAGTTAGGGAAAATATACTAGATGTCCATAAAACAAATATCCACACCTGTTATTCACCCTTATTTTTCAGAATATAATATTCTGTGACACTCTTCAGAAAGGTTTATATCATTTTGTTGAAAAGTTTTATCTCCTAATGCGATCTCCTAATGTACATTATTATCTATAATAGCCAAATTATGAGAACAGCCACATGTCCATCAACTAACTAATGGATAAAGAAGATGTGATATATTCAATGGAATATCACTCAGCCATCAAAACAATGAAATCTTGCCATTTTCTTTGCAAAGTTGCCTATGGAACTAAAGAGTATTATGCTAAGTGGAATAAATTAGTCCGAGAAAGACAGATACCATATGATTAGACTCTTAGGTGGAGCTTGAGAAACAAAACAAAAGAGCGTAGGGAAAATAGAGAGAGAGGCAAACCAAGAAAAAAGACTCTTAACTCTAAAGAAACCGATGGTGACCAGGGGGCAGGCGGGTGGGAGGGATGGGAAAATAGGTGACGGGGACTGAGGAAGGCACTTGTGATGAACACCAGGTGATGTGTGAAGTGTTAGATCGCTATGCCGCACACCTGAAACTAATATTACACTCTGTATTAACTAACTGAAATTTAAATAAAAACCTAATATAACAGTGAATAATAATGAAGCAAACAAAAAAGAGAAGTTTTCTCTTCTTAACATTCTGAGGAAAAAAATCAAGTTCTCATCAGCAGACTGACCCAGCTTGTTTGGGCAAAACACATACTGTCTTTTCTCATCCCACAGTGAGAGTGGATTGCAACTACTCTAGCAAACCCTTCATGGCCAAGGGAAACAAAGTGGGTGCTTGCAAGAAATAAAATTAATTTTCTCTATTTGCTACATATACAATATTTTATGCATTAAGTACACCATTAATATATACAAACACTCAATGTTGTACAGTATTTTATTAAATTCACTTATCTTGCCCTTCACTTTATTATTGCATTACAGTGTAAAAAGCACTACGAACATATCTTATGTCAGATAATTGCATTTCACTTCTTTGGGTTTTTTTCCTCCTCTCAGAAATACAGTACACTTATAGAATATCCAGAAAGGATAATTCATATTTAGGTCATGCTAAAATTAATCAAGTACTTACCACGTACCAGACACGGCATCAGGAACTTCTGCACACACATTCTGGGGCCCATAAGGCCCCAGGTTTGCACCAAAGCACAGAGATGTGAGGCAGCTCCCCTCATGGGACAGCACTAGTGAGGCTGCAAATCCATGTTCCAAAGAGACTCGAACTTGTAATGAGGATGCTTTCGTCTACCCAATGCGTCCCCTTCACAGACTGTGAAAGCAGACATGTAAATTTGAAGAACCATAGGGAAAATGTTGTCCCTGAGAATTCAGCAACAACTAAGAACACACAACCCAGGTAAAAAATAGGCAAAGGGGTTGAACTGATGTTTCTCCAAAGAAGATATACCAATGGCCAAAAAGTCCACCAAAAGGTGTTTAGTGTCACCATTTGTTAGGGAAGTGCACGTCGAAACCACACTGAGGTGCCACCTAGAGCTTATTAGGGTGGCTGTTATACAAAAGAGAAAATGCCAAGCATCGGTGAGGATGTGGGGAGACTGGAGTCCTTGCGCACAGCACATTGAAGTGCAGCGTGTGGGGCAGCTACTGTGCAAAAGGTACGGCAGCTCCTCAGAAAATGAAACTTGGGATTACTGTACAATCGGATAATTTCATTTCTGGATATACACCCCCACACACACAAATTAAGGACCCAGACAGATGTTTGTACTCCTATGTTTATAGCAGCATTTTTGACAATAGCCAAAAGGCGAAAGCAGCCCAAATGTCCATCAGCTGAAGAACGGATGAACATGATGTGGCGTACGATGGAATATTAGTCAGCCTTGAAAAGGAAAGGAGATTCTGATAGTACTACAGGCTGCCTCATGGATAGACCTTAAGGACATTATGCACAATGAAATAAGCCAGTCACAAAAGAACAAATACTCTGTGATTCTACTCAAATGAGGTCCCAAATGAGATTTCAGATTGGTAGAAACAGAAGGTAAAATGGCGGGCACCAAAGGCTGGAAGTCGGGAAAGGGAAGGTGAGTATCTTGTGGGCATGTGGGCCACACAACAGTGTGAACGTGCTTAATGCCACTGAGCTGCCCACTTAAAAGGGATAAATTGGTAAATTGTACATTGCATGTATTTTAGCGCAATAAAAATTATTACTGCCAAATTTTCAAGAACAAAATCTAGATTAGAAAGAGCAGAACATACTACAAAGTGATGAGAAACATCTTTCAGATTTACAGATGTCCTGAAATCCAGTGTAGGAAAATAAAACTGAATTATTTAGTTGTCTTTTGAAATGACAGCTTAAATGGTGTGAGTAAATATCAATGATGCGATGGATAGAGATTCTGGCGGCAGTGATTGCTAATTCATCCCCAGGGAGGGACCCTGCGCCGTCTCCATGACTATAAAACCATGTAATGGGCTGGCTTTCCCAGGGGCCTCCTTTGCCGTCTTCTTCTCTTTCTGTCGGGAGGCATTGCAATATTCAAGATCCAGAGCGCACTTTCCACTCATCCACACTTTCACTTGCCAGCTGTTGGTTATTTCTTCCTCACACAACCAGCTGGCAGGTTTGAGTGCCTACTCTGTGGCCAGGATGGTGGGACCCTTCTCCTGCCCCGCAGGCCAGAATTACGGGGCCCTGACATCACAAATATGGATGGCAAGGTTGCCCTTTCCATTCTGGTCTAACAGCATGACCTCTACATCTACAGATACTCCTGAACAGTAGTGGATGGTGGAACAGAAGCCACACGGTGCTTGGAGCCTGATGGTCAGCAGGCACCATGTTTGGCCCTGACCCCAGTTTCCCTCCAGTGCGTTTAATCTGGATGGACTAGAGCTGACTTCCACAGATAAATCATCACTGGAGGGCATAGTGTGTAGACTCACAGACACACAAGACTTGTAGGTAAAATTATTCTAAGGAAAATAGTAATTAAAACAAACATCTGCATCTCCAAGTACAGTTCTCTTCGTAAACGCTTCTTGGTGCCGTATCAATGTGAAAGCAGAGGGAGAACCAATGAAAAGGTCATAGCCTTCGTTTCAGCTGAAAGACAACATGGCTCAGGGACCTGAGAGGTCAGGGATGGGGGGACCTGGCAGCCTGCCCTGAGTGCACATGACCTGATGGCCACCAAGAAGAAGGGACATAGTGGAAAGTACAAAGCAAAGGGTGGGAAGGAAGTCGGTGGGTGGGGGTCTGGTCCAAACCTCAAATCCAGTCTGCCTCCAGAGTGAGGGGATCTAGGGGTGGTGGTGAGCAAAAACACGCCCCTGTCTCTCTCTCTGGGTGATTCCTCTTCAGTAAGAAGTAAACATTTTTAGTCTTCCTTTTAACTGTTCCAGAAGGAAGGGGAATAGACATGGGAGGCAGAGGAAGAGAGGGATCTACTCTTTCTTCTCATTTTACCTGCCTCCACACACAGAAAGCAATTTAAGACCCAAAAAATTATATGGGTTCGTTGGTACCCATATAATTGATATTTCCAGGAAAAGTTTATCTTCGAGAATATAAGATTATTAAATCAATATATGTCTATGGGGTATACTCAACTTGAATTTATCAGACAAGTATCTCCTACTTTGAGCTGAATTGATGTGAAATAGAAAACTATACATAGGAGCAAATTACGGTTACTCCAGTGCCCACTTCACAACACGAAACGTGACATTTTCCTGACTGTTTTGTTTCCTCTTTGGGGGCATGAAGACAGTTGTAAGTACTCCCACTGATGGATAAAAATGAAACCCCCTGGGAGCCCTTGGGAAGGAAGCACTGCCTTTAGCAAGAAGCTCAGTGTAGGATATGAGTTGAGACAGTGGAAGCAGTCCAGGGATGGCCCCCTGGAAGGTCTGTTCCCAGTTGGTCAGCAGTGCAGTGATTTCTGGAGTCTGTCCTTCCCAAATACCTTAAGGAGCATGGGACCTGTTCCCATTAAACCCCCACACTGACATACCTACTAGAATGGCCCAAGTCAGGACAACATCACACACTGGTGAAGGTGTGAAGCACCAGAGCTGCTCACTCATCCCTGGTGGGAAGGTCACATGGGATGGCCACTTTGGAGGACGGTCTGGTGGTTTCTTACAAACTGAACATATTTTTTTTTCATATGATCCAGCAATTACACTTCTTGGTATTTTCCCACATGAGTTAAAATTTTATGTCCAAACAAAAACCTGCAGATGATGCTCATAGCATCTTTATTCATAATTACCTAAACTTGGAAGCAACCAAGATGTCCTTCCTTGGGTGAATGGATAGGGAAACAGTGGTCCATCCAGACAATGGGATATTATTCAGCATTGAAAAGAGATGACTCATGACCCATCAAGGGGCACCAGGATGGCTCATTTGGTTAAGAGATTTGCATCAGGCTCTGTGCTAGCAGCTCAGAGCCTGGAGGCTGCTTCGGATTTTGTGTCTCCCTCTTTCTGCCCCTCCCCCACTCACACTCTGTCTCTTTCTCTCTTTCTCAAAAATAAACATTAAAAAAAAAATCTTTAAAAAAGAAATGACCCATGAAGCCATGAAAAGACAACGAGGAACCCCAAATGCATGTTACTCAGTGGAAGGAGCCAATCTGGAAAAGTTACATGCTGTATGAATGCAACTCTGACATCCTGAAAAAGGCAAAACTATGTAGACAATACAAGATTGGCAGTCGCTGGGATTGTTGGGGGAAAGTGTTGAGTAGGTGGAACACAAAGGACCTTTGAGACAATGAGACACTCTGTGTAACGTTATAATGGTGGACACCTGGTATTTGTCCAAACCCACATGCCACACCAAGAGTGAACCTCACGTAAACCGAGGACTCCAGTGGTGATGACGTGTCATACAGGTTCGTCAACGGTCACAGGTGCACCGCTCTGGCTGGGGAAGCTGTGTGTAGGAGAAATCTGTACTTCCCACTCAATTTTGTATGAGCCTAAAACTACTCCAAAATATCAGCAGAAGATGTTAGCAGATGCTTTCCCCCAAAATATAGAAGCACGTAAAGAGATGATTAAGATTATTAGTCAATATGAAAACACAAGTGAAACCATGATGAAATTCCATGTATATCTCATAGAATGTCTAAAAAGAAAAGCAGGGGAAGAGTGCCCCGATGGCTCACTTGTGTTTAAGTGTTCAACTCTTGATTTTGGCTCAGGTCATGATCGCAGGGTCATGGGGTCCACCCTGTTTAAGATTCTCTCCTTATGGCTTTCTGCCCCTCCCTCACACACATGTGTGCACATGCTCTCTCTCTCTCTCTCTCTCTCTCTCTCCCTCTTTCAAAATAAACAAATGAATGAATGAATGAATGAATGAATGAATGAATAAATGCAGGAAAGAAATGGACAGTGCCAAGTGTTAGCAAATATGCGAGTCAACTGTAACCTTTTGTGTGCTGCTGGTAGGAATTTGATGTGGTGTAATCGGTCTGGAAAAGAGTGGGGCCGTCTACCAAAAGTGAGACATGCACCTACCATGTGGTGTAGCCACTCCACTCCCAGGTATGTACCCAAGAGAAGTGAAAACAGGCATCCTCATGAACTGGGACACAATTACACAAATATTCACGGCAGCATTATTCATAATAGTCCGGAAGTGGAAACTACCTAAATGCCCATCAGCTGGTGAGCAGATAAAGGAGGTTTGGTCTCTCTCTCCTCATACAACATGATACTACTCAGCTATGGAAAGGGGCCGTGTAGCTGGGGTGCTTCACACGGGCACACACAGCATGGCACATCTCAAAAGCAAGATGGCGAGTAAAAGAAACCAGATGAAAAGGATACCAAGAGTATAATTTCATTTATAGGACATTCCAGAAAAGACAAACCTGTAGACCCAAATCAGAGCTCAGGGTGGGGGATACCCAGGCTGTGAGGGCACCTTTGGGCTTTGATGGGGTTGTTCTGTATTGTGATTACAGGGATTGCACACCTATAAACATGTGTCAACACTCAGAGACCGTATGTTTTAAGGGGTGATTTTTACTATGTGTAAATGATCCTTCAATAAATCTGACTAAAGATATATAAAGAGAATTAAAATAGTTTTTCTGTAATAAGGTTTGATTTCACCATATTTCTCCCATAAGACAGAATAGCATTAGCTGTCCAGAGCTCAGGGGACAAGGCATGAAGATCTCAGCCAGATGTTCTCGATCTGAAAATAGTCTAGGAGGTTTTCTAAAGTATATATATATTTTTTAAATGTTTTATTTATTTCTAGGAGAGAGAGAGAGAGACAGTGTGAGCAGGGGAGGGTCAGAGAGAGAGGGAGTCACAGACTGAAACAGGCTCCAGGCTCTGAGCTGGCAGTCAGCACAGAGCCCGACGCGGGGCTCGAACCCACGAACCGCGAGATCATGACCTAAGCGAAAGTCAGACGCTTAACCGACTAAGCCACCCAGGTGCCCCTCTAAAGTATATTTTTAATTTGCTTTTGACAGACGGAGAGAGTTAGCATATACAAGGGAGGGGGTGGGGAGAGGAGGCAGAGGGTAGGAAGCAGGCTCTGCACTGACAGCAGAGAGCCCGATACGGGGTTCTAACTCATGAGCTGTGAGATTATGGCCGGAGCTGAAGTTGGACCCTCAACTGACTGAGCCACCCAGGTGCTCCTAGGAGGTCTTAAGTGAAGGGCATGGTGAAGGGCATGGCTTGGTAAGTTTGTTCAGTTGCCAGGAAGGCCCAGATTATAGGTATCCTAACGAAGCTATGTGGGGACCCACAGCACAGGGTGAAGGAGGAAGGGGCACAGCAGAAGCCAGTGTCTCAAGGACAGAAGGCCAGACCCTTTGGTGGCAAAGACCAGAGACCTCGCTGGGGGCCCTTGTCTGCTCTGTGAGCACTTGCCAACCAAATGTGACTTTCCCCATCCAAGCACCTCGCGGGGCCAGCCTGCAGGTGTGTGCAGTGTGGAAGCGCTTCATTCTGTTAAGTGAAGAGCCGGTCCTTCCCAGGTCAGTCCCTGGCACAGGCTTTGGGTGTGCCTTCCTGAATGGACTGACTTATTGCTGAATGTGAGAGCCTCCTCTGCCTGTGCTTGGAGAGCTGGGAACCAGCACAAGCGTTAACTGATATTGTGCACAAACCCCCCCTTACGATTCTGGCAAGTGGTCCTTCACTTTAGTTGGACTGTTTTTCAAAACAGTCCTGGAAGAGACGGTAGCAGTAAGTTTAATTTAATACCAAAATTTCAAAACTGTTGCATATTGCCTGTTATATTTTTCAAATTCTAAAACCTCGATAAATTTTAATACTTTCTGCTTGTGTGAGATAAACCATTCTACTCCAGTGTGAATAGTGCCCTAAGCTTTTAATCGAAGGGAGACTTAGGCTCTGGCTCTCACAGCCATCTCTGACCCCATACCCCACACCCTTCATCACCTGGACTCCCACACACTGAATTCTTCATTACTGCACATATATTGTCTTTTTTTGGATGATCGGATTCTTAATTTTACCATCTGTGGCTGGAGCCAGTTACTAGTGCAGCCCGTTCAAGAAAAGTCATACTTTATTACCCATTATCAATCAATAAGATGAGTTTTAGTTTGCTCATGCTATAAAAATGGCACGAAGGCAGGAGAGGACTCAGCCGCGTTCGTCCGGGAGCCGGGGCACGGCGGCATCCGTACTCCATCATGCAGAAACGCAGAAATGGCATTTATGAGCCCACTCCTGTGAAGCTTGAGTAGGCAGATTCATGAAATTCGCCGAGATTTGGATTAAATTTAAACCATTCTATACAGCTCCACTTTTGATTAAGGCCGTGTGTGCAGTGAAAACCTCCCATTTGAATAGAACTTGGGTCTTTAAGAACTTTGAATGTGCACAAATCTAAATTGAGCTTGGAGCTTGATCTCGCAATGGACAGAGAGTCAATTTACATTCAGCATTAAAAAGGGGAGACGGGCGAGCTAACGCTTCGTCTTTTTAGAATTTTAGCTTTGGATCAGAGTTTATTAATATCAGGATGAACACAGGGGTGCCTCACTCTATCTGCACTTATTAAATTACAGACGTAAAGCTCTTAAATAGGGGGCTCCATCAAGACAATTGATAACTGGCAAAGGAGGGGAAAATCGGTGCCCACGTGTAGACACAAACACCTATGACTCCTCCCTAAAAAGGGAAGAGCTTACCAGGTGGCACCCCTTGGGCTTCGGGATCCCACACGTGGATGCTTCTCTTTTTTAAACAGTGCCCAAGGACACATTTTATCATAATACTTTCTTTTTTTTTAATGTTTTATTTATTTCTAGGAGAGAGAGAGAGAGAGACAGCGTGAGCAGGGGAGGGTCAGAGAGAGAGGGAGTCACAGACTGAAACAGGCTCCAGGCTCTGAGCTGGCAGTCAGCACAGAGCCCGACGCGGGGCTCGAACCCACGAACCGCGAGATCATGACCTGAGGGAAAGTCGGACGCTTAACTGACTAAGCCACCCAGGCGCCCCTTATCATAATACTTTCAAAAAAAGAAAAACCAATTTTGATCTGGCAATGCCAACCTACTATTTGCCCCTTTACATAAAATTCTACAGTTCTGTCTGCCACTGTTCTCTTTTTCTCTGATTATCAGCAGATGTGGATGGAACATCCTCAGCCTCGGAGCTTATTTTAATGTGTTTAAACGCTTCTCATCTTATCCTCCAGGAATCATACGCTAAGAGATGATGTTATTCGGTCCATGTTGAGACACGGCTGCACGGTGGGCTGGAGCAATTTGGGAGGAGCCACTCCAAGGGGTGGTGGCTGTTGGAGTCAGCACACAGACATGCTGGCCTTGGGCTCCTGCGGTTTGTCGCCGGGAAGACGGCCTGGCTCCGGGTCGGTGATTATGTGGATGGGGAGAGCGGATAGGAAATGTCGCTGTCAGAAGCTGGCAAAAGCTCCGTTTAGATCCCTTTTCTATGAAGACCTGGTCACTTAACCGCGGACATGCTCCTGGGTCACTAGCAGGGGACTCCGCACACTGTCTGTCTCTGTTTCTCTGTCATCTCTGGCCCAACTTCCTCTGCCTGCCTCTGTGTCCGCCTGGAGGCGGGTGAGACGGGGGACCCGGGCAGTCGCTGAGGCAGGCATTGAAAGAAACAGATGCTAAGCCCAACCCAGAGAACAGCCCCCAACCGCAATAAAGTAAAATTACAGGGTCATTGGAACACAATTACTCTGTAACGATGTGTTTCTTTTTCACCATGAGCTGAAAACTGCAGAATGATCCCAAGCTGGTCTTGTAACTTCCATCAATAAGATACTATTGTGTTAGGCTTATTATCCTGCCTATGCACACAATGCTAAAAAGGTTACTGTTTACTGTGTGTGTGTGTGTGTGTGTGTGTGTGTGTGTAAATATATTTATATTTAACATGTATATTCCCAATTCACTGGTGGGAGACATTCCATCTCAGGAATTTGCGGTATGGCTTGAGAAAGATATTCCATTAAATCCCATTTCATAAGGAATAGAGTCACTGTAAGCAACAATTTATGCTACTATTTGAGAAGTCACATCAACTGCTTTGTTTCCCTCCTTTCACAGATGCTGTTGTTAATGGTCAGAGGGCTCCCTCCTGAGTGGCTGAGTTAGGGAGCCCTCAGCTCTTGACCCTGAATATCGCGGGGTAGTTGGCATAGACACGCATATGTAACCTTATAGCTGGTACACATGTTGCAGAAATCCCACGCCTGACAAGTGGTCGGCTCATGGCTACACTTTCTGGAAGGTGGCGTGGAATTCAGAACGCCATCTGACATAGAAGGGGTTCAGTCCCTAGGACAGGCCATGAAGTTCCCCGGAAACCAGATTGGAATGGGCTGTGTGGGTCACTCTGAAATCTATGAAATGGAAGAATCAGGAAGGATGGTGCGCTAAGACAGTAATTTGAGGAGCAGAGGGCTGTGAGGGCTTTGGCCCCGACTGGTCCTGGAAACCCACCTCCATCTCTTCTTTTTTGTTAATGTTTATTTATTTTTGCTAGAGAAGGAGAAAGTGCATGAGCAGGGGAGGGGCAGAGAGAGAGGGGGGCAAAGGATCCGAAGTGGGCTCCGTGCCAACAGCGGTGAGCCAGATACAAGGTTTGGTCCCCCGAACGAAGAGATCATGACCTGAGACACAGTCAGACACTCAACCAGCTGAGCCCCCCAGGCGGCCCTCCAGGCCCACCTGGAGCAGATTGTGTGAATTCAATTATTGTGTAAACTTGCCCCCAAATCCCTTCGCTCATTTGAAAATTGAGAAGGTTGTATTAGCACATTTCTAGCAACGTCTTTAAGTATGTTTTCCTGATTACCCCCTAATTTCCAGCACTCAGCGGTGAGCAGGTGCTGGGAGCAGTACACTCATCTCGGCCACATCTGGTCGGACTGTAAGCACTTGTCTGTTTTCATATTCTTATCCACAGCAGCACAAGGACTTTAACCGCCTTCGGTCCCTCACTTTTTCCCCTCATAATTGGGCAGTGGACTTTTCTGGAGGACACGGGATGTGGAATTTCCTCAGGGGTTAAACCCAAGCAGAGAGGAAAGCTGTGTCTTCTACTAAACCAGGCACAAAAAGAGATTTGCAAAACTGAGACGCTATTCCATCCTTGCCATTACTCGGTTTTGTTTTTGTCTCAGAAAATATAGTTACTTTCTTTTTTTTTTTTTTTTAATGTTTTATTTATTTCTAGGAGAGAGAGAGACAGCGTGAGCAGGGGAGGGTCAGAGAGAGAGGGAGTCACAGACTGAAACAGGCTCCAGGCTCCGAGCTGGCAGTCAGCACAGAGCCCGACGCGGGGCTCGAACCCACGAACCGCGAGATCATGACCTAAGCGAAAGTCGGACGCTTAACCGACTAAGCCACCCAGGCGCCCCAGAAAATATAGTTACTTTCATAAAAATATCTGATATATGTCCACATGCCATGGCTTCATTTTTAAATTAATATATGGGCATTTAATACTTCTCTCAATTTGAATTTCTAATATCGTGGATATTAATAGACTAAACTCACAGAAACAAAGCTCTTTGGGATTTTCAGTAAGTTTTAAAAATATGAAAAGGTACTGAGCCACAAAGTAAGAGGGCCATTGGGCTAGTGAATGTGTAACACTTTTTTATAATTAATCTCAGCGAAAAAAACAGATCTCGTGAAGAAAATCAAATGAAACAAGGAGCATGATGTACCTTGTTGATGAATAATCCTTAGATTATGTTATTAAAGTTTTATAACGTTGAAAACAATAGATGCTTGTTTCTGGTAAGTATGCATTTGTCTTTGTAGCCTCATAGCTAGGTATTATTACAGTGCCACGGCAGGAATATTTGCTCAGAGTGCTTTTTACTGGGTAATATATATGACTACATATATGCCAAAGTATTTCTTATTTTTTAATGCTTTATTTATTTCTGAGAGAGAGAGAGGGAGCGTGAACAGAGGAGGGTCAGAGACAGAGGGAGACACAGAATGTGAAACAGGCTCCAGACTCTGAGCAGTCAGCGCAGAGCCCGACGTGGGGCTTGAACCCACGAACTGCGAGATCATGACCTGAGCGAAAGTCCGATGCCCAACCGACTGAGCCACCCAGGCGCCCCCTCATTTTAATGTATAAATATAATGTGGATTTTAAAATGTATTCAGAAAGGACAACACCTAATATTCGATTGAAAGGAAAGAAAGTCTAATTGAAATAAAATGAAGAATAAAAGCTTTAGGAAAAAAGAGAAGAACAGGGAAGAGGAGCAGAGGGAGCCAGTGGGAGGGAAGAGAGTGGAACAGAAGCGCCAGGAGAACAGACGGGAAGAACCCTTGGCACCTGAGCGACGGGGGAGGGGGAGGGGCAGGGAAGGGGGGAGGAAGAAGGATACAGTGGACCAGAACCCGGTCTCGGGGGGCCCAGCGGTGCCTCCGTAAGCAGGTCTGGACGCTGCCTCCGTGCGGGCTTCCAGTCAGTCTCAGCCCTGATGTGTGGTTTCTTTAGGAGCAGTTAACTAGGGGACCCCGGCTGCTCACACTTCCGTAGCATCCGCGTGTTGTTTGCACACGCACATCCGTGAACGTGAACTTGAGGACGTGAAGAGAAGGCAGCAGAGCGGGGGAAGAGGAGGCAGAGGGTACCGGGAAAGAGGAGAGGAAGCGGGCAGAGACCACGGGCGGGGGGAGGGACTGGGGGCGCCCTGCCTCCGCTGTCGCCCTGGGGCCAGAATTCCGTCCCAACCACAGCCACCTGGCAACTGGGCATCGCGGCGGGGTCTTGGCGGTCAAGCATTTTCTAACCCGCTTTCCTTTAGATGGAAGTGAGTTGACACCAGTCAGTTTTTGCAAATGCTGCGCAGTAGACGCTCTCACTTATAAGAGACACGCTGGCGGCCCCACCCTGTTCAGGAATCGGCCTGTGCTTGGCAGCAACACTGCCCATCGCCCACCTCCTTGTGGGCCATCCAGGCCGTCCCACGGCTTGAAGACTCACCCAGGCCTCCGACAACAGGCCGGGGAGACTCTGGGGCGCGGCCACATCCTCTCCCTCGGGCGACTGAGAACCGCACACCCCAGAGTGCCCTCGAGGTGCCCCTCCGAAATTCAGGTGGGTCCTGTGGAAGATGTGCTGAGGGACAGGACTCGCTAGAAACCCTCTGGCCCGGGCGATGGGCGTAGACCCCCTATGGGGCTGCTCTTAGACGAGGGACCCAGGGGAGACATGCTATTCTCTGAAGGTCTTGGGGCCCAGGCAGCTGAGGGGAGGCTAAAGGGACAAGACGGTGAGCCTTGTCCCCTGTCCCTGTCCCTTGCCCCCGGCCACTTGCCCCCCACCCATCTTCCCACCTGGGCCCCCCCCCTTCTCACATGGGCCTCTTCTGGACTCTGCTCCCATCATTCCTTCCATCCACGCACTTCGTTACATTGTTCGACGTGTGAAGGTCTCTGGCACCCCAGCCCAGGAGGCCACGACAAGGCCCGGCCCCCAAGTTATCCTCAGCCTCAAGACTCAGCATAGCGGTCACCCCCTGTGACCCTGCCACATCTGGATCAGAGATGCACCCACACTAGGCTGTAACCGCGTGTGTCTCCCATTGACCCTTCCCCCGGGGACACTAGACTCTGGGCAGGGGGAAGAACAGTAGTCAGCTTGGGTCAGGTCGGCAGAGCCTGGCGGGTGGAGGGCACTAGCCACCTTGGGTGGCCACCAGGGCTGCCTCCCCAAGGTCTCCAGCAAGCTGCTGGCACCTCTTCTGCCTCCTCCCTGTTCACGCTTTACCTGTTCTGCCCGCAGAAGCCGAGAGCCCTTCACGTGAGATGTCCCCCCCCCGCCCGCCCCCCCATGCTCTCGGCCTCCCGTGGCTGCGTGACCACAGGTGTGACGCCAGCGGAGAATGGGAGATACGAGCTGCTGAGGGAGTAGGGCAGGGAGCAGTGGAGCACCCCAGAGACTGTCCCAAGGGCACGGCCGTCCGGCAGAAAGATCAAGTTGGGGATGGTGGGGTGGAGAAGAGGATTGGCTCAGGACAGGCAAAGAAATGCCCAGTGAGAGCAGGAGTCAGGCACCCGGAGCTCTGAGTGTTGCTGGGACGAGGTGCCAGCTGGTGGCACGGAGCGGCCACGTGACCCCTAGATGCACCATGTGGATGGACACAGAGAGCACACAGCCTAGCAGCCTGGCAGCAGCGGGGCATGGGCGAGGAGATGCCGACACCGGGGCCCTGGCACCTGCCCCCGGCTTGCTTCTGAGGCCGTCCTGCCGCACAGGTTAGCCTTGCATTGGAGCATCCGCGAGGTCTCTGATCTGCTGGTGAATCACCATGCAAGGGCCAGGGGCCCCAGACACGGGGAGCCGAGTGCGCCCAGGATGGGTGCGTAAATCTCGGGTGAATTCACGCTCCCCTGTCCCCGTCTTCTCTGCAGTGAGTCTCATCAGTAGGAATGGCTGGAACCTTCTGACGTTTGTGTGTGAGGGTGTGAATAAGGATGTGTGTGATCCATGCCCCCAGAGCAGATCGGCCTTTTGCTCTTTTCTACAAGCTTCTCTTACCACTACTTGAAGGGAATGATGTCACCACATTATTATAGTCACGTGCCCTGAATATGTCTCATTAAGCTTCGAAGCCCGCTTGCCAAGTGTGGGATATTTTCAGGATATTTTGTCTAAAATTGCTTACCTTCGGGCCTCAGGTGGTCTCTGAGCATTTAATTTAAAATAACAAGGCAATATCCCCGTGTTGAACATGTGCCACAGGGAAGGGGAGAAGTAGGCGTGCAGCTCCGACCACATCAGCTCGTCACAGGCTGCGGTCAGTTGCCTCTTGTCTCTGTGACCAGTGAGCTGACAGGCAGAGCATGCTGCTTAGGAAGCTGGCCACTGGGTAGATTCCCAACCACTTGGGTGCCCCGAGTTGGTAGAGAACCCAGGCTGGGGATGCACAGAGGGTGCACAGAGGGTACACCTGCCTGCCTAGCACATGGCCCCCTCTGTACACATCTGCATCCCACGGGACCCACGGTGCAGCTACAGGGTAAACTGAGTCCAGGGTTCCTTACTGGGCTTCTCAAGTTGGGTCAGTGTGACCCTTCCAAACACTGACCCAACAGAGTACAAAGCCACACCACACAGAACCCTTTTGCGGATTCCGGGTGCTCCATAGAAGCTGACGCTCTGTTCTGGGAGAGCTGGGGAGGGGGGCGAGGGTAGGGGAGGGTGTCGCCAAACATCTGGTAGAAGAGATTTCGTTGCCAAAGATTAACATCTGTTGCTTAAGCATGAACATAAAGTGGCTGGAAATGTAATAAGATTCATGGTTCTGTTTTAAGCAGATTAATTTTGTAATATTTGCTTTTCACCCCCTGCATTTAATATTCAGATTTAGACTTGGGAACTGCCACATGAAATAACTCCCGCAACCCAGCCTAACGGTGCCGTGTCACACGCTGCCTGGCAGATCCTGTACATTCTGTCCCTTCTGCAGGCCGCCCGCCACACACAGAAGCGTTGTGTTCCCACCTACCCGAGGCTGGCCAGACGGTCATCATCCAGTCTCCACCTCCAAGCCTGAGTCCTGGAAAGAACGTCATCTATTCCAGTGGGTGGTGGATTTGAGGTTTCCATGAGCATATCCCTAAGATAAAGTGCAGGTGGCTGAAATGATCTATTGGTAGCTGTAAAAAAAAAAAAAAAAAGGCAAAATCATTCACCTTCTGTATTACTCTGCCCAGCGGCCATAACAAAACTCCATGGACTGGGCAGCTTGACGGCAGACATGTATTTTCTCAGGGTTCTGAAGCCTGGACTTCCAGTGGGGGCATGTTGGCCGGACTGGTGTGCCTTGGGTGGACTTCCCATCTCCCTGTGTCCTCACGTGGCCGTCCCTCTGTGCGGGTATGTGCCTTCATCCCTTCTTACAGGGACACTAGTTAGGTTGAATTACGGTCCACCTTAAAGCCTTCATATTTCTTTAATCACCCTATCTCCGAACACAGTCACATCCCAAGGCACTGGGGCTAAGACTCCAACATGCAGATCTGGGGGTGGGGAGGGGGGACATGATTTGCCCAGAACATCCTCTTACAAGATGAAAACAGAGGTGCTGATCTCTGAAGGACAACCACGAACTGTGTTCCTGCATAATCTCAACACAAAAAGAGTTTTATTTCTATTAAAAGCCACTTGTCAGTGTAGAGGGATAAAACCACATGCTCCTGTCGGTGAGGCATCCCCTGCTTATAACTTATTTAACAGTGCGTGTCTAAGGATTATAACAGGATGCATAAATAAACGTGTTGTGCTGGTCTTTTTTTATGCAAAGAACCTCTGATATAAGTGGAAGACAACAGCTTCTACCTTTTATTCATACTTAACGCTGTCTTTTAACTAACAGAATTCTGAAACTTCCTTCCAGAGTTTTGGCTGTTTAGCTAAGTAATGTCTGAAATGGAGCTGGGAGCAAATTGAATGCTGGAAGTTCAAGAGTTCCCAAACCAAGGAATTCTGCAGGTATTATTAACCTAGTGTCTTGCTTTTCGAAGTTTGTAGTTGAGAGTATCTTCTGGGCTTGGTAGCAGATATGTCCCTGAATATTTGTACACCTAAACTTCCAACGTCAACTAGCCTCTCTCCTACAGACGATGCAAACAGTGGACTCATCAGGATGACCGTCACATAGTCTCTTGGGTGGCCCTTCTTTGCTAACAACATTACCCTGAGTAAACTGAGACTTTCAGCTCTTCTTAAAATGAGCCGTCCGTTGCTACGCCCTTTCCAGTCTATGCAGGGGAGAGATAGAAGCTAAGGAAAATCTCTGCCTCTTCTGAGGACAACTGATCAAATTTAAACTTGAGACTTTAGATTTTCTGGCTTCTTGGTAAAGAATCAGGCCACATGCAGTATCTCACAATTAAGAGCTGGGGGGATTCATGATAAAATACAACAGTGGCCAAATGAGTGGAGAGGGCCTGGAAAGGGCCCAGCCTAGACCACAATCTGCCACACACCTGCAGGGCCGCCATTTTGTGCACCCCCTCAAAGTCTGTGGAAGAATAGACAGGAATCCAAATTCATTTTTCATAGATGTTCCTGCCTGACAAATACAAGTAACATAAATATTCTAATGTGAATATGCTCCTGGCCTTTGGCGAGGTAGGCTTGTGGGAGGCTGTTGGGGCAAAGAACCAGTGGCTCTCACTGCTCCCCAACCACACACTGGAAGTCAAGTTCATAAATGAAACAAGGAGGCTGAAATGTGTTCAGTGCTGACAGTATGTCAGAAAGGTGGCCACTTGTCATCATCTCCTGTCTCCTCTGCTCCTCAGATGAGTAGAATTCACCTAGACTGGGCTGCCTTCTCCCTCCCATCTTTAAACACATGTAAATGGATTCTTCTCTTCCTCCTCCTCCTCCTTCTTCTTTTTACAGAAAGGATACTGTACAAATATGAGGAAGTGAACAAGAAAAAAATTAAAAATACCCCCTAGAAACCATTTGGAGTGTTTACTATGGCTGGAGAGATGGCTGCTTTCTGTCACTGCCTGAATTTATAAACTTAACTTGATCACCTTCTGAAGAATTTATGAATCATGCTTAATAATCAGCTTTAGGCACTTCTGAAGGAAGAATCGCATTTTGAAGCTACAAAGGTCCCCTAAACAGCTCTTGGGAAATGACCCCGCATCCCATTAAATGTAAAAACCTGCAACCGCAGGACGGCGTCGGAGCTCAGCCACTTGAGTCCCGGCTTTTCAAAATGTCAAGGTGCCTCCTCGTAAGCACTTCATTCATCTGAAAGCACCAGGGCAGACAGCTGCTCAGGGAAGGGAAAAATATATATATATATATTTTTCTCTTTAAAAAAAACTTATTCTTTGCACTTAAGGAAAAAAAACAACAACACTCATCTCCTTTCCCCCTTTTCCTTATATTCATTATTTTCTGTCTTTAAAAAGGCTTTTATCTGACGCTTATCTCTTCCATATGCCGGTGGCAAACGCCAGCATCTTCCCATTTTACAAATCTGCCCAGGTACAGGCTTTATCTGTCTCACGCCGGCTTACTATTTTCCTATTTAAATGGTTGATGCAGAATCAAAGTCGAATGTGAAGGTCAGAAAAATGGTTTTGGGAGCGTTGTGATCTAAGACACAAATAGGGCTTATTTGATAGAAAGAGCTGCGCTCTGGGCAAAGAACCACGACCTCTCCCGGAGTGAGTGAAGAAGAAATGTGCTCATGCTGTCAAAATTTACAGCCCAAGCTTGGAGTGATTCGGATTCTTGATCCACTTTGTCTTTAATGATCAGAAATAGTAATATACGATTATTTTAATTTATAGTATGTGTCATTTTAATGACAATACTATTAATAACTCATTGGCTACAGTGATTATAATTAATAAATTATGAGTAAATAAGCATTTGGATAATTAGAATTTTATATCACATTTATCTATTTTTGAGAGACAGAGTGAGACAGAGCATGAGTGGGGGAGGGGCAGAGGGAGGAGACACAGAATCCGAAGCAGCTCCAGGCTCTGAGCAAACGTTCAGCACAGAGCTCGACATGATGCTTGAACTCACAAACCGTGAGATCATGACCTGAGCCAAAGTTGGACACTTAACCGACTGAGCCACCCAGGCGCCCCTAGAATTTATATTAAACTAGGTCCCACAGAGTCTACAAAATAGATGTTTTATTTGGAAAGTATTATAGAGTGTCTGTAATTCTTATAAAAATAACCATCATTATACATTCATGATATTCCAGAAAACAGAGAAGTTCCCGATTATTTATTACTTTGTTCTGGGAATTACGTGGTTTAAAGTTGCCTAGATGTTTGGGGAAACTGAAAATGTGCCAGGTGCCGACAAGGGTGGTGGTCACTGACCACCTATGTCCTTGCCACACGGTCACGAATTTCCGACCACCGCGTGGTGGGTGTGTTTGGATGCAGGGTTGCATTGGCCAGCTGCCCTGTGTTCTGGCCTTGGAAGACCTTGCTCCCCTGGGGCCTCTGTGCTTTCTCCCCTCAGCCGTGGGTGAAGGTCAGCCTGATTGTGGGAGTCTCTCACCCTTCCAGAGCTGCTGGCCACTTTCATTTTGGATGTTCACTTCAGACTTTGCTAGAAGGGTATATTTCTTGAGTCAAGTGCTCTTACCACATCAAGAAAAAAAAAAAAAAAGAATAAGTGGGCAGAGAAGATAAAATAATGAAGCAGAGGGACGCGGGAAAGTCTGGGAGGTGTTGGGTATGTTTCCTCCTGTGATGGTGGTGATGGGGTCATTCATGAGTGTGTTTGCCTACGTCCAGATTCATCAAAAGGTACGTGTGAAATCTGTGCAGTGCTTTGTATGTCAATTTTACCCCAATAAAACTACTAAGAAAAATAAGAGATTTAAAAACAAAAGGTAGGGGCGCCTGGGTGGCTTAGTCAGTTAAGCGTCCGACTTTCCGACTTTCGCTTAGGTCATGATCTCGCGGCTTGTGGGTTCGAGCCCCGCGTCGGGCTCTGTGCTGACTGCCAGCTCGGAGCCTGGAGCCTGTTTCAGTCTGTGACTCCCTCTCTCTCTGACCCTCCCCTGCTCACGCTGTCTCTCTCTCCTAGAAATAAATAAAACATTTAAAAAAAATAAAAATAAAAACAAAAGATAAACCCCTTGGGGGCCAGGATGCAGGCAACAATATATACCATTGAGTCAGGAAAAAAAAATAGTGCCCAGAGCCTACTCGAGGCCTAAGTCAGGCCCTTGTTTTGCACCCCCAGTGATAGTCTGAACCACCCACCGCCCCAGCCTCTGCCCACGGACGGCCAGCACCAGCCCAGGACTCCCTGGTTTCATGTCTTCACTCACTGGTCTGAAGGATGCCCGAAACCTCCCCTTTCTCTCCTTTGGCTTTTGGGCTGATTCAGAGAAAAGTCTCTGCCCTCTTCCTTCCAGAAAACAGGGAACACTGCCCAGGGCACAGCTGACCCAAAGTCCCGCAGGGGGTCTCAGAGGTCAAATGCCCCACACCCACCCTGCTGTCCCACCATGTCCTTGAGCATTGTGCACCAGCCCCGGACACTGAGTCCCCTGTGAATGTGACCAAATAACTAGAATCTTCATGCCCTGTGATGTTGCTAGATCAGGAAATGGTTCTTCTTGCGCTAAGACTGAGACCTTTGGTTTTTTCAAAGACCCCTTGTGTTGTTGACCCAAGTTATTTGAAGGGAACCAAAATCAGCGGTGGTTTTCTGTGAAGTTCAGGCTCCCGTCCTCAACTGTGAGTCTCAGGAAGAGCTTCCTTTCTTATTTCTGCTGTGTGCTCCGTCCTGTTGAGTTCAGGTCTCCATGCCAGCCTGGAAAGCTCCCCAGGTAGAGAGGAGGGGCGGATGACCATGCCCCTAAATAACAGTACCTGTGTCCAGATGGGTGCCACCTCCAGCTGGGTGGGGCCCTGAGCACAGCATCACCTCACACCAGCGCATCCCTGCTGGTGAGCACCCCAGACACAGGGGTGTGGATGGGAGACACTCTTTAGGGGAGAGGCATGCATTTCTACATTAAATTTGACTAATCCTCTGAACTGAATATTGATAAGTAACACATCAAAGAAAATTAAAATTATAATGTGTTACTTGAACTACTAGAACAGGCCATTATTTCATTAACATCATTTTTGTGCAAATGATGCACTGACTCAGTTTTGGACCAAGTAGGCCTCAGTAAATGAGAACAAACTCCCTAGTCATGTGCTCTCGTATCCCAGAACTGGACGTTCTGTTAACGAAATGACTTGGGAACATGGTGATTAGGAAAAATACTCAATACTTGTGAATAATAATAAAATTAGAAGGAAATGTTGCCTTGGTCTGCTCAGGCTGCTGTAAAAAAATACCACCAATGGGTTTCTTGGACAAATGACATTATTCCTCAGAGCCTAGAGGCTGGAAGTTGGGGGTCAGCGGCTCCTAAGGTTGGGTCCTGGATAGAGCCCTCTTCTATGGCACAGATGGTGACGTCTTGCTGTGTCCTCTCATGGTGAAGAATAAGAGCTTCTCTGTTGTCTGTTCTTATAGGGACGCCAACCTCAGCAGTGTCCCCCTTCATGACTTCATGTAACCCTGACCACACCCAGACATTCCATCAACAATACCTTCACACTGGGCATCGGGGCCTCAACATATGGGTCTGGGGGTGGGCAGAGTCAGTGTGTGGCAAATATCTATCACAAAAATGGATGTGAATAATAGAAAGCCAAGTGGGTGAGAGCGTGGGAGCAAGGGTTTTCAAATTGACAAAGTCTGGCCACATTGGCATAAGCACTCTGTGCCGGCTATGACCTCAGCAGGTCTCTGATGTCAAGGTTGGGTCCCTCCTGTGTTCTGCTTCCTAATTTGGATTCTATGATAATTATTGAAGTTCTGTTAGTACCTCACAATTTAGTTGATTGAATCATCCCTAAATATTTATGGGATCTCCTATGTATCAAGTGTTCTACAGGGCACTGAGGTGCAGGATGAGTCAGAGAGGACTTGGGAGTCACTTCTCCAGGCACAGGAAGGACCCAGAGCCACGTCCAAGCCACCTGAGCCAACTGGGGGGATGAGGGGGGAGGATTTATAAGGCTTTTCTCCCAGGTGGTGCAGGAAAGGCATGTGTCATTCCAGGGTGTGGGGGGATTGGTGGTCCTATAAAATGTCAAAAAAAACCAAAACAAACCATAAAGTTCGGTTGGTGCGACAACCACCCTAGTACTTCTGCAGGAAAGCCCATCAGAAGAGACACCTCAGGGAAGGCGTCTTGTGAGGACGAAGGACACAGCCTTCCAGGTGCAGCTGGTGCAGAGAATCTTCACGCCACACATCTGTGCTCCTTCCCTGATTGCTGTCTTGCATCTGGATTATAATTCAGCTGCTCATGTTGTTTCCCAGGGGGACAGAAGGGGTTATCTAGAACAGAGGTGACTGGGTCCCATTAATAATATCTGTCTTCACAATGACTTCAGGAGTCTATTTGGGTGTTAGCGCATTGGTCTCCTGAGTGAGGTTGGTTAAGGTGACTTTGGTCCAAGGATATGGCTCTGGGCAGTGATGAGATCACCTCCCTTCTGTCTTCTCCCAGAGTGCTTATTGTTGCCTGTGTGTCTCCTTGGAGTCATTGTCTCCTGAAGACCATGCCACTCACCACTCATCTTAGCCTTCTTCTCCTTTCCACAGAAGCGCAGATCTGGAGAAATGGAATAGTATTATATGACTAGAGCTTGCTTTCTGGCCACTGGCAAGCTCAAGGCAAAAATGTGAATGTGCCTTCTATACTTCTGAAAGCATCTTATCTCTAACAGACTCACAGTCTTTTTTCTTCTTTTTCCCTCAATCAGATGCTATCTGCTCTCCTTACCAGTTCACTTCAGATGAAAGGACTTCCATGAAGGCTAACCTTTCTATACACATCCACTTCCTGTCATTCCTTAGTTATTTTTCCTTGAGAATCACTGAGTCCTTTATTTCTTATGCCCTACTCACAAGAAGCACATAGAATATTGACTAATCTCTGGAGTTTGCACTCTCTCTCTCTTTCTCTCTTATTTTCTCTCCTTCTCTCCTTCTTTTTCTAAGGATAGTTGTTCCATGTCAGACAGCCCTGAGTTTGGGTCCCTGTTCTGCCACTCACTGGACACGCGAATTGGGACAGTTCATCCGACCTGTCTAACTTCATTATTCAGGTCTAAAGCACTAGGATAATGGTGCCTACCTCATTGGCTCATGGCATCAAAACTAAGCAATCTCATCTGAAAAGCATCTAGTGTGCGATCTAACAACCCTGGCCCTTCTCCTACTCAGGGCCAGTGCATGGTTTGTGCAAGACATAGGAGCCATTGTTTGATGGAAGGAGGGGTGCGAATCAGTCCACTGGTCAAGCCTGATCCTTCCCAATCCATAAAGAACAGCCTTATGGGCTAGCCATGACCCTAAATCCACTCTAACTTCCCCAGCATATGTTTTAAGGAAACTATATGCAAGACTCTCCTATCCACCTTCACTTCATATCATAATTCATTCCTAATAATAAGACATTCTTCTAAATGCTAATGAGGAGTCTATTTCCAAATATTGTACGTAAGAAAAATTATAGCGAATGACACATCAGTCCCAAATGTGCAATTAATATTATAAAACACAAAAGAAGCACAATTAAAGTATCATTTTAGGATATAAAATGCTTAAAACATTGGTTCATGGTGTCCAGTTAATATGGTGAACAGCTACTTGCTTGGAGTGATACCCCCTTTTCTTATTATAATCAATCATCTTACTTAGTGCACTCTATCCTTAACAATTATTTTACCAGTTTTTCAAACAAGTACTAGGCAAAAATAAGACCTAACTACAAAACACACAGTGGGAAAGAAGTCAGTATAGATGCAAGAGGAGAGCGCCTTGCCCCAACATGCAGTGATGCCTGTCTGCCTGGCGGCACAGGTGCATCTGAGAATGCCTGTCTTTTCCATAAACACAGTGTACTTTTCCAATAGACTAAACATGAGTTTGCTGAATGACTAATTGTCTTGTGAAAGTAGCCCAATAGTTTTCTAACACAGTTTTGTTTAAAATGTGTATTGGGGCGCCCAGGTGGTTCAGTCAGTTGAGTGTCCAGCTTCGGCTCGGGTCATGATCTCACGGCTCGTGAGTTTGAGCCCCATGTCAGGCTCTGGACTGACAGATCAGAGCCTGGAGTCTGCTTGTGTCTCCCTCTTTCTCTGCCACCCCCCATCTCTCTCAAAAATAAATAAACATTAAAAATATTTTTAAAATATGTATTGACATTTGGGAATGTCATTATAATGTTCTTATATTATCATTGGCCAGAAAACATCTACATAAAAATACATATAAGATGTTGAGTATCAGATATCAAGAGGCCATTTCCAGAAAAATATGAAGTAGTATTTATAAACACACTTTGTCCATCTTCCCCTTCAGTGCTTACAAACTAATTCATTCATCCAAACCTACATTTAACAAGTAATTGTTAGAGGCCTCCATGTCATTTGGATTAGAAATACAGTTGTGAGAAAGATATAAATTAGGCCCTGTGTTTATAAAGTTTACAACTTATAAATAAAAGAGAAAAAAAGTTAAAGTATTTTCAAAATGTACTTCTCATAACATTTGGAAAATTAAACAGGTGAGATTTATGTCTACTAGAGTCATATAAATTTAAGTAATATGTATTGAAAGTAATAGTGAAATAATCTAAAGATGCAAAATAATAATAATAACCTCTTTCTTTACATCTCTTTCTTAGTTTGATTGCTAAGGTGTCCGTGGGTGTGTTTCTAACCCCATCTGGAACATGTGTTCTATACTTCATGTCATATTCTAATAAAAATACATGCAAACATATAAGAAAAACATATAAAATCATTCATATTTGTATATTCGTATATATACACATATGGCTCAACTTTTTACAATTTGGCAATATGTACTTTGATTCACACTCGAAAGCTCTTAGATTATTTAAAAATGGATACTGGAAACTATAACCAACCGCAAAAAAGTTTTGAAGAAGGAATATAAGAAAGATAAAAAGATAAGAGAGGAAATGAAATGGAATCATATAATGTTCAATTAAACCAGACAGAACAGAAAAAGGTAGAAATAAATGAACAAAGAACAAATACAGCAAATGACAATAATTACATATTTGGGAAAAATCCATCCAATTTCAACAATTGCCACTTTAAATGTGAATGGTTTAAACAGATGAATTAAGGAGGGAAATTGTCAGAACAGATTTAAACCACCACCCTCCTCTTGGCCTAATAAGCCACTTTTAAATATAAAGACATAGCAAAGTTAAAAGTAAAAGGATAGAGAAAGATATGCCAGGCTAACACTGATGAAAAGGAAGTCAGAGAAGCTGTATTATTTATAAATAAAGAAGATTTGAGAACAAGGGTATTTATCAAGGATAAAGAGGTATATTGCAATGGATAAAGGGGCCTATCCTACATCTGAATGCACCTGGCAGCAAGATATCAAGATACATTAAGCAAAACTGGTAGCACTGAAGGAGGAATAGATGCAGGCACATTCACCTGAGGAGTTGAATGCCTGTCTGTCATAAATAGATAGATCAAAGCTGAAAGAAAGCCTGTCAGGACTTATGTGAGGTAAATAGCATTGTTAATCAACTTTTCTTAATTGACTTTCATAGAATGCTCCATCAAACAACAATCTCTAGCTGACATGGATTATTTACCATGAAAGCCACATGTGTGTCACAAGCACGCATTCACAAACTTGAAATACTGTAAACCATACAGTGTTCTCAGAGCACATGGAATCAAATTGGAAATAAATAACAGAAAGATTGTTGGATTTATCAATTATTATTAATAATTTAATGATATCTACCAAATAATGTATGGGTCAAGTAAGAAGTCTTAATAGAAATGAAAAATATATTTTGAATTAAATACGTAAGAAGATACAATGATCAAAATGTGTGACATGACACAAACACAGCACTTGGATTTGATATACTGTATGTTATATGTCTGTATCCATCATCTAGCTATCTATCATCTGCCATCTCCCACCTATCTCTACTAGAAAAGAAGATGATATAAAATATAAAAAAACATAAGCTTTCATTTTAGGAATCTAGAAAAATAGAATATTTTAAGCCTTAAAAAAGCAAAAGAAACAAAATAACAAAAATTAAAACAGAAATCAATGAAATCCAAAACAGAAAAATAATAGTGAAAAATGATATAATTTAAAAGATTCCTTGAAAAGACCAATTAAGCTTATACTGCATCACAAACAAATGGGATTTATTCTAGGTGTTCAAGCCTGGTTCAACCATCAAACATCAATTAATGTAATCCACATAAGCAATAGACTAAAGTAGCAAATCACATAATTGTGCCAATTGATGAAGAGAAAGCATTTGGCAAAATCTAACATCCATCTCTCAGGATGCTAAGAAAGAAGAGAACTTCCTCAGCCTGTTGAAGGACACAAGAAAACACCAACAAGCACAATACTAAACACAGCTGGCTTCATACTTAATGGCGAGACACCGGACTATTCCCTCAAATGTCGGAAACAGAGGAAGAACGTCTTCTAGTACAACTTCTATATACTGAAGTTGTAGCTAATGTCCTATGGAAAACAAAAAAAAGTATACAGCTGTGAAAGGAAAACAACAAAACTGGCTTAATTTTTAGATGACACGATTGATTTACAAAATCCCCCAAATTTTCCAAAAATCTCCTGGATGTAATAAGCAAATATAGCAAAGTCAATATACATTAGTCCACTGTTTTCCTGTATGTCAGCAGTGAATACTGGAATTTTAAATGAAAAAGCAGTACCATTTACACTAGCATCAAAAAGGGAGAAATACTTAGGTATAAAACTATCAAAGTATGTGGGTGAAAAAGTATAAAATACTGATGAACTAAAACAAAGGAGATCTAAGTAGATGAAGAGCTACTCTGTGTTCATGTACAGGGAGATTCACTTCTGTCAATTCCTTCCATATTGATGTGCAGTTTCAATACCCTTGTAATCCCCAGTAAACATGTCCTCATGCTAGTGGGTATATATCAACACACTCATTCTACAGTTTATGTGGGAAGACAATAAACCCAAAATAGCCAACACAATACTGAAGAAACATAAAAATAACTGGGGACTCATAAGACCCATGCCATCTGATCTCAAGGCTTATTATAAAGCACCAGTGTGCACAAAGCCCTTTCACCAGTGAAAGAGTAGATGATAGAACAATAGAACATAAGAGAGAGCCCAGTAATGGCCCACACAATTATATTTAACAAATTTTTTATGCAGGCACAAAGGTAATTCAATAGAGAAAGGGTAATTTTTTGTATAAATGAGACTGGAACAGCTGGGCATTACAGGCAAAGAAAAGGAAAAAGAACCTACACATAGAATTTATACATTTTACACAAAAATACACTCCAAATGGATGATGGACTTAGGTGTAAAATGTAAACTTCTTACATTTGTCAAAGAAGATACGTGAGGGAATTTATCTGACTTGGAGCTTTGTGAAGTGTTTTTAGACACAAGCAAAAAATACCACCCTTGAAAGGAAAAATGATAAGTTAGGATTTATTAAAATGAAATACTTTTGTTCTACAAAAAACCACTGTTATGAGAAAGAAAAGAGAAGACACAGACTGGTTAAAAATATACTTAACAGACACATATCTGATGAAGGACTTGTATCCAAAACGTGTACAGAGCTCTTACAGCTCAAAACTTACAAAACAAAAATGGGCAATCATATGATCAGAAACTTCACCAGAGAATATGGACAGATGGGAAAGTAGAATATGAGGAGATGATTAACATGGTTTGTCCTCAGGGGATTGAAAGTCACCACCGTGCCCCTATCAGAACCACGAACATCCCCACACAGGGAGCGTGCCAGTTGCTGGCAAGGACATGGAGAAGCGGGGACTCTCATCTACCTGTTGGGAATGAAAAATGGCTCAGCTACTTAGCCTGGTGGTTTCTTCCAGAGGTAACTGTTCTTGCCATACAATACAGCAGTCACAATTGTAGGAATTTACTCAACTGAATTCAAAATGTGTGTTCATACAAATGCTTCCATGAAAATGTGTATAGCAGATTTTCTCATAATTGTTAAAAATTGGAAAAAATCAAGGTGTTTTTGATAGAGGAATGAGTAAATAGATTGTGGTTTTTCTAAACAAAGAAACCTTTTGGAAACAACAACAAAAATAAGTTATCAAGTCATGTGAAGACATGGTGATTCCTAAAGTCATATTGATTAGTAAGTAAAAGAAGGGAATCTGAAAATGGCACATGATGGATGATTTCATCTGAATGACAATCTGGAAAAAGCAAATTGTAGAGATCAGATGGTAAACAAATCCTTTGTTGCCAAGGGTTCTAGCAGTGGGAAGTTCAGATAGGTGAAGACAGGGGATTTTCTGCAAATAGCATGCATATTATGTATGACATGATAATGGTGAATATGTGACATTATGCATTTATCAGAACCTGCAGAAGTTTGTAGCAAGAGGTAAACCCTAATGAGTGCTCTTCTTAGTAATTCATAAGCCCAGCCTCATCATGAGGAAAACATCCACACATCTAGATAGAGGGGCATTCCACAAATCATCTGACCAGAACTCCTCAAAACTGTCAAGGTCATCAAAATCAAGGACAGTCTGAGAAACCATCATAGGCAAGAGGAGCCTACAGAGATGCATTGACTAAGTAAAATATTATGTCCTGGATGGGATGCTGGAACACAAAAATGATATGAGCAGAAAACTATATCTGTATGAACTATGGACTTTAGTTAACAGTCATGTATTAATATTGATTCTTTTTTTAACCTTTATTTTTTGAGAGAGGGAGAGAGACAGAGACAGAGACAGAGAGAGACAGAGCACAAGCAAGGGAGGGGGAGAAAGCGAGGTAGACACAGAATCCAAAGCAAGCTCCAGGCTCTGAGCTGTCAGCACAGAGCCTGACATGGAGTTTAAACTCATGGACCTTGAGACCATGTCCTGAGCCAAAGTCAGATGCTTAACCCACTGAGTCACCCAGGCACCCTCAATATTGGTTCCTTAATTGTGATAAATGTAGCATATGAAGGAAAGATGTTAGATATGAAGGAATGTAGGTATGGGCATATGGGAACTGTCTATACTATCTTTGCAATTTTTCTACAAATTAAAAATTTTTCTAAAACAAAATGCACAATTCAACGAATCTAATTGTTGACTCAAGCTTTCCATGAAAGATGGGGAGAACATCTTCCCTATGGAAACACAATGATGACAATATCTGGAACTGAAGATTTGGGGGGAGGGAAGCCACCGGTCAGAAGCTCTCTCTAGGTTAGGGTTAGTAGTTGTGCATTGACAGGACCCCTTCCACCTTGAGGCTGATAAAGTCCTTCCAGACCTAGATGAGTTGTTGGCACTTGCCATACCATCTACATAGCTGTGCCAAATGAGAATAAGTCAGAACCGGGCCTCCAGATGATAGCATTTATATGTTTGGAGAGGAGTCATAATAGCAAAAATAACTTATCAAGGACAGTCAACCAGTAGCTAGAGAATCAGGGTCCCTGGCATGAGCTTAAGCGCTCTTGGGCGGGGGGGCCGTGCCCTCCCAATTACACAAAACACCGCTGTCAAACAGGACCGTGTGCCAACTGAACTGTTCACCTCCAAAGCACCAGTTTGTTTAAACTCAATTACTTACATGACCAGGGCCAACGATTTCTAGAAAGGAACCTCTCATCTACTGTGATAAGTGTTATGCCAAAACTCAGCATGAATTTTGTTTTCTTTAAAAACTACCATTCCCATATAATTGGATTAACCCAGCATGTGACTATGGCCAGATGTCGAAGCTTCCCAGGTTAGGTAGATCCCTCATGTGACTTTTCTCAGGCTTCTCTAATACTATTCTGGGAGGATAAAATGGAGCCCTTGGCTGGAAATGACTTTTAAGTGTCCTTAAGAAGTTACAACTATTGGCCAGAAGAAAAACTACCAAGGGCTCAAGGAAGGTTTCAGATGTTCAAACAGCTATGGTCGGCGATCAAGGAATTATTTACTTATTAATTGCTTGCAGAAACCTTTAATTTTGCTGAGATGTGGAAGAGCAAAAGAATCCCCAAGCAATTATTAAATTCAGAGAGACTCTAGTTATTTGAGCTGTCAAATCTCCCTTTTAAAAATACTCCAACTGCTGCTAATCTGGTTGATCTCTTCCTTCAGCACCTCAGTCTCTCTTTACAGGCTCATCCCTTCAGCCGAACCAACATCAATCAAATCCCGCTGCAGTAGGGTAGGCAGGACAGGGCTTGCCTTCAAGGAACTCCCCCTTGTATCTGAGATAAGAAGCACACAGAGACGGCAGCTTATAGAGGAGAGGGGCAAAATTCTGTGACAACAGAGGGCAGTATTGTAAGCTGGGGAGTGGGGGGAGGGGCGGGGGCTGTTTCATGGAGGAAGTGATGTTCCAGTTGGATTAGATTTCCAGACCCAAGGAGATCTCTTCACTGTGGCAGGGAAGGGTGCCCTCTGATTTTCCAACATTGGCGAGTTTCTGTGTGTTTAAGTTATTTTTGATCCCTTGGCATGTGGGGAACTAAAACATTCTCTGAATTTCTGTTGGTAGATGAGATTTTCATATCTAAGGGATTTCCTTGGGGTACCACATCCTTCATGGAGTTTAGAAACCAACACCAAGCGGGGACCAGCAGCAAGGCTTCTCAGATGTAGCTCCATGGGCCTTCAGCAAGACCACTCACCACCTTCTTTCAGAGAGGTGGCGGCTTTTCTTCTTAAATCTTCATAACAGAACATTTGCATCATAGTGTGTTTGCAACTACTGACCTGTCCCACAGGTGGGGCTGCCCATCTTGATGCCTCCCAAGGACCCACACACGTATTTAAAAGTTCTTACTCAAAAAGTAACCCCTGAATGATCCTGAGAATGATCCTGAGGGACTTTCCAGTATCTCTCTTTTTTTTTTTTTTTTTTTTAACATTAAAAAAAGCGTAACCTTCAGTGGAGATCAAGGACAACCATGTTGCAGAGGTACTGTATTGGGATTTCCCCCATGCCCAGCCCTTCAGCTCTCCAGACACCCACCGGGTGTCCTACAATTCAACTCTGTGCGGACACTAATGCCCAGGAGTTCGCAGAGATACACATGATCGCTCTCTGACCTCAGATGCCAGTTCCAAGTCCAGCTGGTACCCATGTTCGTGACTGACCATCTATAAATCGGGAGCTCCCATGACCTTTTCCTCAGGTATGGTGATTTTCTAGAACAGCTCACAGCATTCAGGAAAGCGCTTTCCTTATGATCATGGGTTTTTATAAAGGGTACACCTCAGGAAAAACCAGATGCAAGAGATGGAGGAGTGAGGTGTGTAGGAGGGGGCCTTAGTTTTCAGGGGTTTCTATTTGAATGTCCTCTCTGCATCCTGATGCCTTCAGCAAGGAGGAAGCGCTCAACTTCCTTCAGTTATGGCTTTTGTAAAGGCTTCCTTACCTGGGCACAGAAGATTAAATCATTGACTGTTGGTGATCCCCCAATGCCAGTCCCTCTCCCCTCTCTGAGTGGTGGTGGGGTGGAGGCTAGAAGTCCCTCCCCCCTCTACTCTTGACTGGTTCCTTGGCAACTAGTCCCCACCTGGTGGTTACATAGGTGCTTCTTTCCCAAAATCACCTCATTACTGTAAACTCAGAAGTGTCAGAAAAGGGCTTGTTATAAATAAAAAGATATTTCTTTCACTTTTATGGGTGTCGTCACTTAACAAAGTCCAAGGGTTTTAGGAGCTCTGTGCCAGGAAGGACAACGAAGAACTAATATATGTTTCTTATTTTAAATCACAGTGTCACAGCCATAGACACATGTCCACTGAAAATTAGAACTTTTTTTTCCCTCATTTTTACGATTCAGCCATCATGTTCTTTATTAGCCGCCATCCTCCCCACACTTCTGACCCCTGGATCTCTCTGTGATTCCTGTTAAGATCTGTTCAGACATTAATGCTCTGATGTTTTACTGCACTGTGTCCATGCCTGTGTTTAGTTTCTAATTTATCTTGCTTCAGATTGGCTATTCTTCCTGAATTTGAGGAGTCCTGGGTTCTTAACTACAAAATTTTGTGAATATTCCTTCTCCCTCATTCTCTCTGTCCCTGCATTCTGAAACTCCAATTACACTTGTGTTAGACCTTATTCTATCTGCCATTTTCTTTTGTATTTTCCATCATTTGCTTTCTCTATCCTGAATTCTGGGTAATTTACTCAGTAAATACCTTCAATTTATGAACTTCCTTTTCAGTTATGTGTAATCTGCTGTTTCACTCATTCCATCCATTGGGTTTTAATTTCATTAAACTAGTTTTTAATTTCTAGAGTTTCTCTTTGGTGCATTCTCAAATTCCCTTAGTGTTGAGATAGAGTTGAGTTCAGTCTTCAAACTTGTAATTCAATTTTTAAATATTATTCTTAGTCGTTTTCAAATTAATTATTTTACAGTCTAGATGTGATAATTAGATTGTCTGTTTGTTTTTTAATTGAAACATAACTGACATACAGCATCGTGTTAGCTTCAGGTGAGCAACATAGTGGTTCAACAGTTCTGCTCATTGCTCAGGGTGGTACGTGTAGCATCTGTGAGTCCCCAGACGACACTACTAGAATATTACTGACTGTATTCCCTATGCCGTGCTTTTGATTTCTGTGACTTATTTATTTTGTAATTGGAAGTTTGTTATGCTTTAATTTTTTTAATGTTTATTTATCTTTGAGAGAGATGGAGAGAGAGAGAGAGAGTAGAGGAGGGGCAGAGAGAGGGAGACACAGAATCTGAAGTAGAATCCAGGCTCAAAGCTGTCAGCCCAGAGCCTGACGTGAGGCTCGAACTCACAAACCGTGAGATCATGACCTGAGTTGGAGTTAGACGCTTAACTGATTGAGCCCCCCAGGTGCCCCGGAAAGATTGTACCTCTTAACATCATTTCAATTATCTGAGGTTCTTTGTGGCAAATGGTGCTGTTTACTTTTTATTCAGACACCTGTTCTCAGTTAATGTTTTTTGTTTTAAAATTTTTAAATGTTGGGACTCTCATACTTAAGTCCGTGGAATTACCATATACAATGTATGCACAGGGCGGGGGGGGGGGGGTTCCTCGTACAGACGATTGTGATGCTATTCCTTCTGTCCTAGTGCTGCCAGATTGAGGCTGTTTTCGTGTTCATCAGATTTGGGGGCAGAAATCTGAGACCAAACCCTCTTGAGACCCGTTTTTTAATCTTAAATTATTAGAAAGGTTTTTCTTGTTCACCACCTTAAGCCCAGGTCCAAGGTGATCCCAATAAATGGCATCCTTTATCTTTGCATATGTTCTAAACCAACTAGGAAATAAGAACAATCCAAATGGGAGCCCAAAGCACCACCTTTCTTACAGAGAAGTCAACATGGGACTATTTGGCTGCATCTTCAATACCCATCTGAAGGCTGCATCTCATACTGACCAAACAGCCCATCCATAGGGAACAACACAGGAGGACAGCAGGTTCTCCCACCCACACACACGATCACACACACGCACGTGCATTCGCACATGTACACACATACATCCCCAAGCACATAGGCACATATGCAAGGTGTGGCCTTTCACCGCTGATCTCCCTGCACATCGAAGCACGTTCCCGAACACTTGCATTCCAGGGATGCGACCTGCTCCCACAGGTGGACTCCGAGAAAAGGAGAGGAGAAGCTGTAGCTGCACGCACCCGACTCCTTCCCCAGATCCGCCTGCCAGCTAGCTCTTTCCACCTCCGCAGGGAAGAGGGAGGTGAGCAAGGACAGATAAGGGGGATCTCCTTTCAGAAAGCCTCTGGAGCCATGGAAGTCACACTGGTGTGTGTATAATGGCTCAGCACGGTACCCAGGACATGCCTGCACTCTGGTGTCCGCTTCCTCTCCCAGGGGTGCAGTGGGCTCCGAGCTTATGGGGCCCAACCCTAGTGGATCTCCTCCTATTCATTCATCAAGGGCCACTTTAACAGTCGTCACTGCTGCAGAGTAAGATGGTTTCCCACGGTCCCTGCTGGAGGTGCCCGCATCCTCTCTCTGTGTTTATGAACTTAAATTGTTGAATCCCAGGGAAAAAGAGAGATAGAAGAAGAACACTCTTAGGGCAGAGAACAGCAAGGTAAGGAAGCTGGATTTGAAGGAACACAGGACATTCAAGGACAGTGTTGGATATGAGTCATTCAGAGGCCGTGAAGAAGGAGAAGGTAGACTGATGACAGAAGGCTGCACCCTGGATGCTGAGAACTGGGGACCATGGTGGGGGGAGCCTCCAGGCCTGTCAAAGACAGGATGGAGTTTAGGAGAACATCATCTTAGAAAGAGCCAAGAGAGATGTTCCGGTCACGCAGGCAGAGAGGGTAACTTGGGTTACACCCCCCCCCCTTATTCCCAGCAGGGCCCACCCAGTAGACCACAGAGGAGGGAGGGTGGGTAGGGTCCCAGCCGCTGCAGCCCAGCTACACTCACCTCCACCGTGGCAGCCGCACATGTCCGGGATGCCCCAGTCGGGGTCTAGCCCTTGTGCTTCTTGGGTAGGGTATGTTGGGGAGCAGGGCAGGGCCCCCTAAGCCACCAAAGATGGATGGGGTTTGGGTCATATCAAGGGGGCTGGTGACACCTGACAAAGGCCACTCACCAGTTCCTTTAAAGCATGTGGTTAAGTCCTGCCCCACACCTGCATTTCAGAACTCACTGATGTCAGATCATTGTACTCAAGTCCAGGCACCCGTCTAAGGCCCTTGGGCTTTAGAGAACACTTGGAGACCAAAGAATGGAGGAAGTCTCCGTGCAAAGCAGTCATTGCTGCCTGGATCTTAGTCCCTAAAACAGTTTGTCTTAGAATTCTCTGGATATCTCAGGGGGAAGCCTGGTCTTTCATGAATTTGTTTGTCCTGGAAACACTATGACTCATGACTCTCCCTGTCCTTTGGGCCCCCATGCCCTCTGGTCATCTTCCCTACCAACATTCTTCAATATTATGTTGCCGCTTTATGCAATGAATGAACCCGCGGGGTGAGCCTTTTTAGACCTTTGCTTCCCAAACTTAATATAGAGCACTTCCACGTAAGGTCAGTGCATTAACTAAGGCACTCTACAAAATGTGTTTGAGGCAATAAACGTTATCAGTGTAATTATACCCATATTATCACTTTAATTAACTTACATATACACTGGCATATTTAAATGGTAATGAAATAATCACCACAAGAAGAGATTTGTAGGTGTGTTTATGGTAACATTATCAACTGTTAATCTATGTCCAAAACTAGTAGAAGGTCCAGGTTAAAATTAATTTTAAAAGCTCAAGGCTAAAGTGTCCAGTGTGAATGAAGAACGGACTTTGCAGAGAGGAGAGGGCAGCCTGTTGGGAGGACCTGGGGCAGAGGGCGCGGGAGGGGACCTCCAGCGCCCGGTGCAGGGCAGCCTGGGTGGGACATCCAAACCTGGGGCTCATGCCGACGTGTTTGGGACCTGTTACGACCTCGGAGAAAGTAAATTAAACATATTTTTTTCTGCTTCATTTGGAAAGAAAAGCTTCAACAGGCCAAAACCTCATCCAGGTGGCTTTTTACACACATATTGAATAGGCTGATAAGTACATAAATTGAGGAAGGACAAACTTTTCTTGAGATAATTTAAAATGGAAACGATTTCAGCAATTTCTGCAAATAAAGCAAAATAAAGATGGAAACATTCTACAATAAAATGTTCCAGGGGCTTAGACACTGGCAGCTGTAACAGAGGAAAAGTCATGAGAGAGAGAGAGAGAAGAAAGAGAAGAGAGAGAGATGGAAAGACAGAGACAGAGAGAGACAGAGACAGAGAAAGAGGGGGAGATACACACACAAAGAGGGAGAGAGAATGAGAGACAGAGAGAGAGAGAGGAAGAAAGAGATGGAGAGAGAAATACAGAGAGGGAAAGAGAGAGGGGGAGAACGGAAGAGAGAGATGAGGGAGGGGAGAGGGAGAGACAAAAGCATTGCTACTGGGCCATCACTCCTGTTTCCATATGAGATGCTGATCCAACAGTCAGCATAAACGGGACGAAGGCACAGGCAATCTGGGAGGTAAGTGGGACGGTTAGGAGTGGCCGGGGTCCCTGAACTGGAATTCATTCCAGGCATTCTAAACAGGAAGGGGCAGAAGAGCTCAGTGAGGTCAAAAGTGTTGGGAAGACCAGAGTGGCCAATAAGTGGAAAGCTTTTAAGATGACAAATGAACAGTCTGGGAAAGAGACAGGTTGAGGAGGGACTGTCCAAATAACCATGAAAGAGGCAGCGGGGAAATTGAAAACCACAAGAGAGGCAGCAGAATAGAAAGGTGGGGGTCTGCAGGGAACTTTCCAATTGGGATCGTGTGATTCCAGAGTAGAAGGAGTGTGCAGACGGTTGTGTTCACTGGGAACAGAGCGGGAGCAACATTCAGGTGCAGAATCTTCTGGAACTTCCGTCATGGCAGAGAGGAGCAAGGAAGAAATTCCCCACCTGCCTCGTCCCTCTGAGGGGGGGATGCTCTTCCCAAAGGCAACCTAGGTCATCGCAAATGGTTGAGCTGATGAACATCTATATGGCAAAATGGACATATAAATGGGGGTGCTATAAATGGGGGAAACGATATTCCAATGAAATGCCACCCAGGGCCTGGTACTTGAATCGAATTTAATGCTGGGGAAGGCAGCCAACTCATTCACACCTCAGTGCTTTCCTCCGTAAGAAGAACTGGCCCTGGAGTGTGTTCATGGTCGGGGGAGGGGTCGCACCGTATTCACTGCACAGAGGAAAGTGCCGCCATGTTGGAAATGGCTGGATGAAACACATTTCCCAAACTGATGTCTGTAGCTCATTAATAATGAATTTATTTTCTAAGATTTGTTGGCAATATATGCCACAATAGCATTAGATAATCACCAAGAGATTTCCAGGCTTTTTTTTTTTTCAGAAGAAGGAAATGTTACAGGAAACCATTGATCAAGTAATCAGATAGAAATACATATATATATGTCACTCAGAACCGAAACTAAGAGTAGTCGAATGCATAACCTGCATTAATGTCAACAGAAGAGAGTACTTAGGGCTCAGATAATGCTTCCATGATACTGGATGAATAAATTACCCAATGTCCACATCATAACCCTTTGGAGGCATACATTAACCAAGTGCTTCCCCAAACGACCCCATCTTACAGATGAGGAAACCGAGGCATAGAGAAAGAAGCTAATGCTCTATAAGGTCACATGTAAGAAGTGAAGGCTAGAACAGCGGTTGTAAGGGGCTGGGGAGTTGAGGAAATAGAAACGTATTGGTCAAAGGGCATAAACGTCCAATTCTAAACCGAGTAAGTTCTAGGATCTAACATCCAGGCGGCCCAGGGCAGAATAACCCAAGGTCTCCTCTACGGCCGGCCAAGCTCTAGGGTGACTATGTGGTTAGCACTGATTTACTACTTTAAAATCCGGACCCTCTGAGCTGGACCTCCTACCTACTTCCCTTCCCTGGCTCTGCCTGCCGACACCCAAGAGGAGCAGTGTTGTTTTCTGGAAGCAAAGCTCGTGCACAGCAGCAGCTTGAGGGGCTGATGGGAGAGCAGCCTTCACCGCACACTTGAGGATTCTCGAGCTGCCTCTTTTGCGGACATTTTCAGTAGAGCTGAAGCCGCACTCGGGTTCCAGGGGGACATCTGCATGTCAGCCACAGTCACCTGCAGAAGACACCTAGGGAGGGGTCTTCAGTCCCGTAACACATGCAGAGCACGTGAGGAGGGACGAGAGGCTTGTGACACGATGCCCAAGTGGAGAGACTGCTGCCCATGGCCTGGGGATCTGACGACCGTTGCCCATGCGGTCATGGTCCAGGAGGGACGGCAGCAGCTGGCACAGTGCCCAGAGCCAGGCCGAGCATCCCGGGTGCCCACGGAGCTTCTGTGGCCGGACAGGTGCACGCAGCTCGCGGGAAGGCTCTGGCTGGCCCTGTCCTTCAGCGTTTGGCTCCACTTGCAGGGGTGTCTGGTGAGGGCACGTGAGCTGCTGTGCCCGGAGATGTCTGCCAGGAGGTCATGTCGTACAGGAAAGCACACATTTTGTTTCCTGAGTCACTGCTTCATTTATGACCCATGTGGTTGCCCGCCGTGGGGTTTTCCTGTCCCCTCCATGACTCCTGAGTCCAGTCCTAAGACATCTGGTCGAGGACTTCGTGTCTACAGCAATGCTGGATTTCACAATGGATATTGACAGACAGACTCTCTTTGACCAAACTATAGACATCCACCTTTCCCAACCAGGCCTTGACCTTGGCCTCTGTCTTTGCCAGGCCTACACAGCCCACAGCCCAGAGGTGGCAAGAACCCTCTCAGTGCTCAGCAAGACTCCCTACCTCCCTGTCTCTGCAGGGATGCCCATCCACTGCCGCCTCATTCTGTTTATTGCCTACAAATCTCCACCTGTCCGCTGTGTCCACGTGGAGCCCACCCTCAGTCTCCGTGCAGCCACCTTGAAGAAAGTCTTCCTTACCATTGCCATCAATGTCAGGGTCAGCTGTCTTTTCACCATATGCCCTTAAAAGTTAGTCCCTGCCTCCCCCACAGTTTTGCTTCCGCTGGGGAGGCCCTGCCACAGTGACCTCACCACCAAACCCATGGGACCACATGCACCTGACCTCAAGGACACAGATTTTCCCATACTTTTTCCCAATACATACTTATCTAGGTCATGGTTCCAGCTCCTGGGTGTAGCCTTAAGCATAATTTTCTTTAATTTTTAATGCTTGTTTACTTATTTATTTATTTATTTATTTATTTATTTATTTTTGAGAGAGAGAGAGACAGAGACAGAGAGAGAGAGGAGGGACAGAAAGAGAGGGAGACACAGAATTCGAAGCAGGCTCTAGGCTTGGAGCTGTCAGCACAGAGCCCAACGCGGGGCCTGAACCCACAAAGTGTGAGATCGTGATCTGAGCCGAAATCAAACGCTTACCTGACTGAGCCACCCAGGCGCCCCAGGCTTAAGCATAAATTTAAAGGGGATGCAGTTTTCCTGGTAAAGTCTCTCTGGTCTTCTGCTAAATCGGTTTGGTGAGAAACAGTGTGACAAACAATCTTCCTTCACAAAGGGGGAAATAGTTTTGTGGAGTCCCTGTTCAGGAATAGTTCTGTGCACTATATTACCTCTTCCCTCTCCCATGTTGAGGATTCATGTCTAGTTACAGTAAGATGCCAGGCTATTTTACTATATGAATGCAAATTTTATTTTGCCTTTGTATTTTTGTATTTATATAAATGAATTCTTAAAAATTATTTCATGATATTACAAAATATCTATCCTACTCAAGGCAGCCCTCTCCCCCCACACCTTTCCAAAATAAATCTTTCTCTCTAATTTCCATAAGGAAATTATTTGTAATAGAGTAATAAGTTTTTAGCTTTGGTTAGGATTTTCTTAGATTGGTAGAGTCAGGTCGTCATTAACATCTCCTAATTTTTAGAATGTTAGAAAACACAGAATTAAAAACACACAGCAAAATCTTGGTAATGTCTAAAGATACTGAATGAAAGCTTTGACATGAATAACTCAATCACAAACATCTCTTGAGAGAAGTGATATTGTTCTTGTAAAGGCTGTATAGAATGTCCTGTAACTCTATTAAATTCACCCGAGAGAGCTCTTAAATAAACAGATTGCTAACTTACTACCATTGGCAATTCTGATTCAAAGGGAATTGCATTTGAAAATAAAAATCTCTAATTATTCCGGTGATTGGACAAGTGTGACAGCCAGTGAGTGGACAAGATTGTGACACTACCATGAAGCCATATATCCACACTCATGGAGAACTTGCCAATTGGTTCCTCATAAAGTTGAATGCAAGTCTCAATTATGAAATATTGGGTATTTCTGGCTTTCAGATATCTTGGAGACCATAAGTACAAACAGACCAGTGGTTTCCAAACCATGCCTAACACCAGAGAACAGGACCCAGAGGAAGGATGGAAGGTTGAGACGTCACTGAGAACGACTATGCACAATCTGTGAAAAAAGAGCATCTGCACAGTGACTTATTTTATAGCATTTTCCCATCTAGCTTTCCTGTAAATAAAAGGCTTTCTCTGCTTTAGTAGGTGTTGGAGAGCAATGATAATCTAGACCAGTGCTTCCCAGACCAGGTTCAAATGTGGATTCTGATGTGAGGGGTCCAGGGCTGGCTGGATTTCCTGCATTTCTCACATGCTCCCAGGTAATATTGTCGTTGCTAAAGCAAGGATCACTTTCTGAATAGCTGGGTTCTAGACCAGTGCCGTAGAGCAGAGTATAATGTGGGCCTCGTGTGCAATTGTAAATATTTTAGTAGTCATATTTAAAAAAATGAAGGGAGGCTACATGGCTCAGTTAGTTGAGCATCTGACTCTTGATTTTGACTCAGGTCATGATCCCAGGGTCATGGAATCGAGCCCATGTCCATGATGAGCATGGAGCCTGCTTGGGATTCCCCCCTCCCCTCTCTCCATCTGCCCTTCTCTCTCACTTGGTCTCTAAAACAAAACAAAATAAAATATAATGTTTGTTTAAAAGTTAAATTATTTCCATGAACTTTATACAATCCAATTTTGCTAATATATTATCAATTAAACATGCAATCAGAGGTGCCTTGGGGGCTCAGTCAGTTGAGCATCTGGCTCTTGACCTCAGCTCAGGTCATGATCTCACAGTTTATGGGTTCGAGCCCTGCATTGGGCTCTGTGCTGACAACATGGAGCCTGCTTGGAATTCTCTTCCACTCTCCGTCTGCCCCTCTGCCACTTATGTGCATATGCTCGCTCGCTCTCTCTCTCGCTCTCTCTCTCTCGCTCTCTCTCTCCCACAAAGTAAATAAATAAACTTTAAAAAAATTTTAAAAACATGCAATCATTATGAAAGTATAGCAATTAGATATTTTGCTTTCTTTTTGTGTATGCCAACTCGTTGACATTGGGCCAGGATGTCCAGGTCGGGGCACATCTCAGTTTGTACACGCCCCCTGCCTAGTGTTAGTTGCCACACACTCTGTGATGGAAAGCACAGATCTAGATGAAGGGCCAAGCCAGCAATGAAATGATTTTCAAGAACCTTCCAGGAAGGGGTCCTCAGCCAGGTCCCAAATATTTCACACACAACAAAGCCTACCGCCTTCAAAATGTGTCAGTTTATCTTCTGTCAGCTTTATTAATTTTCCCCCTATCTGGGTCAAATTCCTCTGGTTCCCATTGATTGCTTCCATCTCTAACTCTTCGTACTACACAGAAATAAGCTGACCTGTTTTTGACACAAAATTCTTTCAGATATTGGGGGTCATTTTCTGTGCTTTGTTTTTTGAGACCTTCCCCAAGTTTTTCCTTCTCTTTTTTTTTTAACTAAAAATATTTATTTATTTTTCAGAGATAGAGAGACAGAGAGAGCTGAGATAGGGGCAGAGAAAGAGGGAGACACAGAATCTGAAGCAGGTTCCAGGCTCTGAGCTGTCAGCACAGACAGTGCTCAACTGACCACTGACAGTGGGTGCTCAACTGACTGACCCACCCAGGTGCCCCAAGTTTTTCCTTCTCTAAAGCCACACAGGCCTGATTTCTTTCTTCTGACCCATTTTTGATTTTTTTTTTTTTTTTGCCCAAATCTTTTCTTCTCTAGACATGATTCGTCTTTGCTCCTCTTAAAATCAGAGCACAGGACCCAGTGTAGCATTGCGGCTCTGACCTGAGCAGTGTGGCCTTTGCTTTAGCACTGGTTCAGTTAATGCAGTCTGGGACAGCTCAGTTTTCTCAGAGCAGTGACCCCAGGAAGGACCTTCAGCCCAGGGTCCCCAAGCTCTCTGAGTGCTGCCAGCACATGGGCCTCTGGGATGGTGAGGACTTCACCTACTTCTGGAAATTGCCATTGTGTTCTATTGAACTTGTTGTCTAAGATGAAAACATCTTTTGGATATTTCATTATCCAAAAAAATTATTACTTCAAGCTTTATGCCATGAAAAGAAAAATAGGTGACTTGACTTCAATGTCCACAGCCTCATGATGGCAAATGGTAGCATGGCCTTGGGCCAGTAAACCACATCCTTGGGAAAATGTCTTTGAACTAATGAGCAATACAGTACATTAACATGCTCTGTTTCTCCTTTGTGTTCTGAAGGAAAGAGCATAATATTCAGAATTGTTTTGCTGATGTTCATACTCAGCTATGCCTATGTTATGTTCCTTGTTCAATCTTGTTCCAAAAGAAGAGGACATTTGCCTGACTGACACTTGGGGAGCCTGGGTTATCTCTAAGGACCTCTTCTCCACATGCTCCTGGCCCATACCCAGGTCCACCACTGACCCAGCGTTGAGATACTCCTCTCTGAACTCTAGTTTCTGAATCTACCCTCCTCTCATAGAGCATCACAATGGCACCACTCCTTGGAAGACCCCTGTGCCTGCCGCTGCCCCGTGTCGGTTCAGGATCTGTTGCAGCACCTCAGTGATGACCTTCATGCCTTCCTTCAGCGTCCCAGGATGGAATGAGTCTGGGCCCAGGGGTGAGAACTCATTCATAGTTGAAAGTACCTTCTTTCAACCGATTTATCTAATTTGGACTTTAATTCCTGTTCCAGCACTTACTTGATTTATATCTTCCAACCCAAAATTTCTTTTTTTTTTTTTTTTTTGAGAGAGAAAGAGTGTGTGCATGTATGAGTGGGGGACAGGGGCAGAGGAAGGGAGAGAATCCCAAGTAGGCTCCATGCTCATCACAGGGCTGGATTTGGGGTTCAATTGATCCCACAACCCTGGAATAATGACCTGAGCCAAAATCAAGAGTAGGATGCTCAACCGATGGAGCCACCCAGGCATCCCCAATCCAAAATGTCCTTGACCTCAAGAAGGGCAGCATACTAGCGTCTGGGAATTTGATGGTTTCTGATCAGTTGCAGGAAGAATCTCAATAGCTCTAAGCCCAAGTGGAAGCTCCTGTCCTTCCTTCTTGTGGATCCGTGGGCTCATGCAATAATGTGGATCCTGTGTGTGAGGAGGAGCTGGGGAGCACTGGGAACAGTGTCTGCCCCTGGGCACTTAGATCCCAGGGGCTTGTCCACCACATGGAGCTGGAGCCTGGGGTGTCAGGGTCTGGTCAAGGACTCGGCATGTTGGGATAATCACCATAGAACCAGGAGCTGTAGAAGTAACAGGGAGGCATGTGCAGAAGGAAAGCATTGCTACTCGTTTGTTGATTCATTTCTCTTGGTTTATGAGATTTAGGTTCCTTTAGATCTAGGACATAGGCTACACGAACTACCAGTTTCATGATTTTAGCCTTTAACACTTGCACCCAGTATGACCACCTTAGTCAAGTTTTAAATCTGGGGTTTAGAGATGGTTATTGTGTTGTTTTTCAGACAGTATGTAAAATTAAATAATAGTTTTTGAATTTATTTTCAAGCTGCTCTTGAGAACCGCAGCAAAATGTGACATGAGGTCCAAAAAGGGTGCAGTAGCTATCAACATCCCTTGTGTGCGTTCTTCTTCCAAATGGTTTATTTAGCTTTTACACAACGCACATTCTTTTACTCGGGTTGAAAGCATAGAATTTTCCTATTCCCAAGATAGCTAATTTTGGTGGGTTTCTTATTCATTAAATGATTAATATTTCCTGGAAGTTTTGTGACTGCACAACTTCAATTTACACGCCAGTGTGTAGTTTTATTAATTCGAAGAACTAAAATCTAGGTCTGTCTCATAATTTTATAAAGCACAACGTTAAACAATTCACAAGATCATAAAACCCGTCAATCAATAATTAATATGCCACTATTAATCACAACACAATAACACCTGTTGTGCCTTCCCTCATGCTACAGATGAGACAGCCACGTGGTATATTAACATCACCCTTTCAGGCAGTAGAAAATGTGAAACAAATCCAGCAGAAGAGAAAAGACAAATAATCCCCTTTAATAATAATTCTCTTGCATTTGAAAATGTTTTATTTTTAAAGAAAAGCTGGGTCTTTCAAAAATGCAGTGTCCTGTGTCATGATTATCACACAGAGAAGAAACATCACATGGCCCTTTGCAAATATTTTAATATTCGGTTTCTGTCTAGTGTGGTGATCCCAGAATGAACTTGTATGTTGTGGTGGGGGCTGCATGGGGGCCCAGGGGAGGGCAAGGGACCCCCAACCCTGCTAGAGAACTCCAATCACCCCAACCTTGGGGCCAGATGACCACACAGCCTGGGGTGTATACTAAATACATTGCAGTTGGTCCATCTTTGCGACAAGAGCCAAGCAGCACTCACCGCCCCCCCCCATAGCTGCAAATGCCTTCGGGGATGACTTGGAGAAAATGCAAGGGAAAAATACCCAAATCTAGAATGTCAGCAAGTTCAGAAGAAACCCATAGCTCCAGACTCAACTACCATAAATGAGATTCCCATATAACTACCATGTCTATACAATTTGTAAATTCTTTAAATTATATACATGTGAATGTGTGTGTGTGTGTGTGTGTGTGTGTATGATTAGAGATGTAGATATATACACCACCGCCTATGTCCAGTATGCTTTAACAAGTTTGCTCTGAGAAGCTGGATATAAATCATACCTTTCTTTCCAGAACACAGCGTGTTTGTGACCTAAAATAACAAAGCCCACCTCTGCAGAAAATAATTCTAGACCCATCTGCAAGACTATATGCTGCAAGTGCCTGTGGCATTCCTGGGAAAATGTGCCCAGCTCGGTGCTACCAGGCAGAGTGAGGGAGACGGAAATGAAGAAAGAGAGGGAGAGAGTACAGAGGAGAGGAGAGAGAGTGAGGGGCAAGTTAATTTTATTTCTGGGAGTGGATAGCGTATTTATTCAGCTCCAATATTATTTGGTTTCATTAAGGATAAGAATCTACATACAGGGCACGTCCTGACAGTAACTGTCTGAGATCCAGGTTGGGTGGAGTCTTCTCCGAAAGGCCGTGGGTCCTCGCGCAGCCACAAGAGACGATGTGTGGGGCGCAGGGCAGAGGCGCTGCGGGCCTGAGGCTCTGTCTTCACCAGATGAATCCTGCTATTCACAGGGAGGCCCGGGTAGTGTGTGTTTCTGAGTGTGGTTTATAAATACTCTTTCGAACTTGTGGAACACTTTCAAAGGCATTTTTAGTATTGTTTTCATTTAATTCTGGCCCAGACAAATGTGTCTGCAAAATAGCTTCTCCTAAATCCATATTAGTGGTTTCTTACAAACAAGGGGCAGAGACAGGAAACCATCCCTAATGCCTTTCTTACCCCAGCGCGAGAGCCGGTCGCGATTCGGGGAGCAGCGGCAAAGAGCTGTCCACAGAGACCCGCGGACCACGTGCAACAGGGATCAGAGGGACCCGGTTCGACGCACACTTCAATCCAACATGCCAGACAATTAGTGACTTATTTTGCTGTGTTTGCTAATTGACTAACCCGAGTCAACGAAATGGCCCATAGTGCCTACAGGTCAGGCTGATTCCAGGGTGTCACTGATCCCTTGGCTCCGCTGCTCTGGCCCTGGGGGGCCCCTGACCTACTTCTTGGCATCAGACAGGACTTACCTGGAGCAGGGGTTAGACTGCACCCCCGGGGCAGTGGGGAAAGTCAGGGTCCTGGGGAATGAGAACCCTGCCCCCTGGTCCCTCCTGCCCTCTGGCACCCTTTGCCAGGCTGCTGCAGTACCTGGTAGGGTCTCTGTGTCTCCCACGTGGGCAGAGCCCAGGGCACTTCCTCCTTGGCCATGCCCCTCGGAGCCACCCTCTACTGGCTGCTGTGCCGTGTCGGGCCTGGGTGGGGGCGGCAGTGTGCCTCTTCTTCCCCACGCTGCACCGCAAGCTTAGTGACCTCGGTGCCAGCCTAGCCCAGGAGGTGCAGGAGACTGATGATGGGGCCCCTCCCCAGGTTCGTGAGGAGGCAGAGCTTGGTGACTAGGGTGAGCTGGGTGCCCCGGGGTGGCCCGTCACAGAGTCCCAGGAGGGGCGAGAAGAGTTCCATGGCTTGTTCTGCCTTTGGGGTTCCCTTCACTCAGTTTCCCCTTTGGGCTGAGGTCTGAAGAAAGGCACCTGGGAGGCCCATCACCTTCAGGTTCACGGCCCCTCCCTCCTGCCCGCGGTGTCCCTGCAGTTAGGCCACGAGCTTGCCGCCCACTCCCTGCCAGAGACACTGTCCTGAGGCTCCTTCAGGCCTGGGGAGCGAGGACGGCCGGATGCAGGGCTTGGGGCCCCTCTCTGTCAGGGCAACGGCCGGGCTTGCTGCGTGGGCTTTAGCCGCAAGATCCCATTTATATCACCAGCAGGTGTTTATTTCCAGGAACTTCTCTATGTGGCTCTGTGACAAACATCAACCTGTCCCGGGTCCACGGGGGGCCCTGGAGGAGGGGCATAAAGGCCTGCGCTCACAAAGACCACAACCAAAAGACGCTCACAATTCGAAGTGTGAGAGTGTATACAGCCGTGTGGCTCAGCGGTGGCTCCCGGAGGGACTCCCAGGGGAGATGCCTGTTAGGTGCTTTGTAGGGGACAAGATTGGTAAGAGCAGCGAACTGTGTTCAGCTAAATGAAAATATCCACAGGGACGCAGATAACCCCTGCCCCACTTTACGCTAATGAACGAGCAGCAGAAAATGGCTTTTATTTCATGCAGGTGCTCTGCCTGCTGCCAATATTAAGCGGAAATTTCCTAACCTTCAAAGCTACTAGGAAACAGCACTCTGGAAGCAAGAGGCCTGTGGTGGTCTGAGTGCATCACGAAGGCTGTACTGGGAAAAGGCACACATCTTATCTGTGCACGTTTCCGATTTATTATGAAACAGGACATGCAACCAAAGGTAATCATTTTGGGGGGAAATCATCACCCACTTACACCTGCTTGTATGGATCCATGCTTCCTGGTTTGGGGTGACCTGACTGGAAAGTCAATCCACTTTCCTGCAGAGTAACGTGCTGTGAGTGAGCATGAGGGCTTAGACCCTCTGACATTATCTGTAAATCACTCCCCGGGTGTAGGTGTGTGTGTGTGTGTGTGTGTGTGTGTGTGTGTGTGTGTGTGTGTGTTTGGGGGAGGGGAGGGATCATTCCCTGCATCCTAACTCCTTTCAGCCGGTTTCGATGCAGAATTTGCCCCACTGGGCCAGCCTACATTTTGCTGACTGTACATCTACTGTCCCTAAGAAATCACCTATTACCAACAGGCCCGTGTGCAGAGAAGGCTGGCCTGCTGGAGCCGTGAAAAGCACTCCGCGGCAGGCCCTGCTGCCCACCACGCCCAGCATCTCCCATTGCTTCAACTTGGCCCAGAAGCACCACAGAGAAAGGAAGGTCGTAGTGAGCGACCTTGATGGAAAAATACTTTCTGAGTCAGAAGGCAGGACTCCGGCTATCCAGTTCATAATTAAGCAATAATCCCAAGAAACGTAGTCATTACCAGCAGTTAATGACGACTTTGTTGGTTAACAGCTCGACCTGAAGCTGAAGATTGTTAACACTCCATCAAACTCCTTGTTAAGAGCGCTGAGTTTTTATGGAAACACACTTGGGTCGCAGCTGGAAAGCCGTGAGGGCATCGGGCGTCCCCCAGTGGCTAGTGACCCGGTTTTTTCCATCACTCAGAACACGGGGCACATTCCATCATGTTTATATAATAGTTGTTAACTGCCGAGGGCCGGTGCCACCGCGTTCAGGGACCTGCCTTGACACCAGGTTCAACCCCTCCCCCCACCCTCGGCGTCAAAGGCCTCTTTTTTGGTGGGGGTGGCGTGTGTCCTTTGTCACTGACGTCGCCGATATTTCCACTCTGCGATTGGTCTAAGCCTTTCCTCAGAGACTGAAGTGGAGGAGATTGCACGAGAAGAACAAGAGGTCAGTTTGGTTCAGGGATGTGCCCTCCGTGTGCTCACTGACCCAGCGTGTCCCTGGCGCTCCGCGCTCCGGCCTGGTCTCAGCGCCTGCCAGAAGTCCTGGACTTTTCTCTGGGGCCTGCTGACAGCCCCCGCGCTGCTGATCAGTACCACTGTGTGTTAACAGTTACTGCCAAGAAGGAAACTCTTCCCTGCAGGATGCTGGCGCTTTGGGACCTTGTCCTTTGGGGCCTCTGGGATGCAATCCCTCCCCTCCGTGGGCAGGAGAGAGAGGCGTGAGGTCCCCTCCGTGAGCAGAAGAGAGAGGTGTGGGGTCCCCTCCGTGGGCAGGAGAGAGATACCTGTGGTCCCTTCCATGGGCAGAAGAGAGAGGCCTGGGGTCCCCTCCGTGGGCAGGAGAGAGAGGCGTGGGGTCCCCTCCGTGGGCAGGAGAGAGAGGCCTGGGGTCCCCTCCATGGGCAGAAGAGAGAGGCCTGGGGTCCCCTCCGTGGGCAGGAGAGAGAGGCTGTGGTTGCCGCAGAGAGGGCGCAGAGGCCCCAGGAGAGCTGGGTAACGTCCGTCCACCCGGTCCCACGGGGCTGCAGCATGAGCACGGGACTCCGTCTACACGGAACCACGCAGACCCTGCCTTCCTTGCGGGTCCTGGAAGGAAGCCCTGCATCCTCAGGTGGGTCCGGAAGGTCCACAGGAGTCAACAGGAGCCGTGTCCCCGCTCTGCTAAGTCCCCTCCTGGGAACCCAGGCCTTTGTCGTGTGCGTCAGAGGCGTCCCGAATTCATTCAGTCGCTGACGCCGGGCAGGGCCCCTCCGGGCCTGGCGGGTCTGTCTGGGCCGGGCCCCCCCGGGCGCGGGAGGAGGGCGCAGCCTTCGGAACAGGAGGCACGCGGAGCCGGTGCAGATGGGCCCGGGCCTTTGTTCCGCTCGCCTGGGAGCCTGGGATGGGAAGCAGCCAACCTGCGTCTGTCACGGTGAACATGGTCGCGCCATTGTGTGCTCTTCATTGTTATATGTACGTGGAAGCCGAGAGGTCGCTCTGGATACTGAGAACAAGCTCGGGGAGCCCGCGGCCAGACCAGACAGATGTCCTGGGGCGGCCCCACACTCAGCCGCAGTCACCTCGCGCTCGGAGCAGGGCCCTTCCCACAGAGCAATTAAAAGGTAGGAGTTATTTACAGAGCCGTCTATCGGGAAGGCCCGGGACGACGTGTCTCTGGCACTTTCCCCTGCGGCTGCCCCCACGTGTCCTCCACGGAGAAGCACGACTTCTGTCCCCGGGAGGGGACGGCGGCGGGCCACGGGGCAGCGAGGAAGCGAGGCCAGCGGCCACCTGGTGCCTCCAGCTCCGTCTGCACAGGCGCCTGGCCCCCGCTCATGCCCACACGGGCACCCACGCCTGCAAAGGCAGCGGGCCTGCGGCTGCTAGTCTGTTGGCATCACTTAAGTAACAAAGTGGATTCTTTGTTCACTGTAGGCAGAAGGCAAATTTTCACTTTGCTTCACAGTCTATTAGAAAAGGGGGGGCGCCCGGGTGACTCAGTCGGTTGAGCATCCGACTTCGGCTCAGGTCATGATCTCACAGCTCGTCGGTTCGAGCCCCGCGTCGGGCTCTGTGCTGACAGCTCAGAGCCTGGAGCTGCTTCGGATTCTGTGTCTCCCTCTCTCTCTGCCCCTCCCCTGCTCATGCTCGGTCTCTCTCTGTCTCAAAAATAAATAAACACTAAAAAAATTAAAAAAAAAAAAAAAGGAAGAAGAAGAGTGGGTTTAAAGTTTGTTGGATTTCTAAGTCAGCCACACTCCAGACCTGGTGGCCTTAGGTCGGCCACCGAGACGAGACCCCCTGCCCTCCGCCCTGCTTCCCGCTCACCTAACCCTTCCCTTCCGCTGTCCAGCTCCATTAGTAGTGCTCTGAGGGAGTGGGTGCCCGGGGCCCCAGAACCTTCCCCAGGAGTCTTTCTTGGGTCCTCCTCCAAGGCCTCCCGCGCCTGCATCCTCGTGAGGGGCCCGCCGAGCTCAGCACCTGCTCCCAGTCCGGCCCCTCCTACGGGGGCTTCTCAAGCACGCAGAATCTGCCTTGTAACCAGGTTTGTTCCCTGGAAACTCATCCCGTCCCTGCAGGAAGGACTCAGGGGCAGGAAGCGCAGCCCCCTGTGCGCTGTCCTTGCAGCACCGAGCGAGCTGCTGTCGGCAGGTGTGTGCACAGTGGCCACCAGTGGGTGTGGACACGTCTCCTTCTAGCAGCCGGGCCTTAGCTGGGCGGCCTTGCCCCATAACTCCCCACCCCTACCCGAGGTGCCTTTCTCTGGAAACAGCCTTGCATCTGTCCATCTTCTCTGCAGACACCGTAAACAAAAGACGTGCAAGTGAACGTCTTCCTCACTTTGCAGAGGTGCCCTTGATTATCAGGTAAGACGATGGACCTGAAATGTCCTCAGACTCCGGGCTGGTCCAGGAACTCACTCTGCATCTCACCTCATTCTACACAGACGCCAAGCTTTGCTTCAGTGGCGTCTGGGGGTCTCGGTCCCGGGAGAGCTCACAGTCCAGACGGAGAAACCCCAATGTGTGTATCCACAACCACTGCCCTCTTGGAGGGAGATCTGATCCTGGTCCGGGAGGGGCCTGGCCCGGTGCCCTGGGCTCCCTACTCCTGACTCCGGCTCATTTCTGCAAACCTGCCTGCTCTTTACTCCGTGTACAACTAGACACCCATGTGTAAAAGGGCAGACTTGTTCTCCCCACAGGACAAATAATAATATGTAGTTTCCACCAAGTGAACTTCACCAAGATGTGAGGGGGAAAATCACAACCAACAAAAGCAAAAATAAGTAAGTAAATAAGTAAATAGACAGACAGACAGACAGATAGATAGATAGATAGATAGATATCACACACACACACACACACACACACACACACACACACACACACACATGAAAACAACAACAAAAAAATCTACTTTCACTATTCTCCATAAGCGTTAGTCCATCTGGGCTGCTAGGACAGAACACCACAGCGGGCCAGTGGGCGAGGGGCTTATAAACAACAGAAATGGATTTTTCTCTGTTCAGAAGGAAGTCTAAGACCAAAGTTCACGCAAATTTGGGGTCTGGCGAGAGCCTCTCCCTGTCCCCACATGGTAGAAGGGGGAGGTACCCTCTCTGGGTCTCTTGTATTGGGGTGCTGATCCCATTCCCGAGGTTCCACTCTGGAGATCTAAACACCACCCAGGGCCCATCTCCAAATACCATCACATCAGGGTTAGGATTTCAGTATTTGAATTCTGAAGAGACATGAACATTCAGTCTTCTAGAACTGCATCCCTCCCCCCTAGTATTTCCTTCCATGATTGTAGCCCTTTACTGAATGTTTCTAGTGTAATCATCATCGCAAACCAGAGGCTAGAAGAAAGGTAACGGTGGATGGGAGCTGAAGACCATGGGCTCCTCATGTAATGAGGAGGGAATCCAGTATGTGATCATCCTGAAGGAATCTCAACAGCGAGCCTAGGAGGGTGGTGATCACTGTAGACTTTCCAGATCAGTCACGTGAAATCGGTTCCCAGGGATAATTTGTTTCCTTATGTTACCAAACATTTTTATTTTAAGGAAGGTTCAAAGACTTTAAAAGATTTAAAAATACATTTGATACTTTAATACTTGCTTGGGTTAGTATAGTGATCCTTCATCTCATCGACTGTAGGATGGAGAAGATTCTGCAGTATCTCAATAAGGTAGATACCAAAGCATGACGCTAGACAAGACGATGTGCGTAAAAAGACACAAAGATCAAATGAGCCGACTTGCTGTCTCAGACAGTGAGAACTTGAGTTTTGCTAGAATTAAGCGGCTCATTACTTGTTGAGCGATGTAAACTGCTCTCAGGGTCACATTCACTTTTTAAAGAAGAATTCAATACTAGGAAGAGATCATTTTTTTTTTTACGAAAATTACTGTTCTAATTAGTTTTAAGTTTCCTTCTCCTTGTTTGTTTTCAGCGTAAATGAGCAGAGATGGAGCCGCAGGAAAGTGACCGCCCTGCCTGGCTCACCTACCCCGGGGCCGTGACGCCTGCCAGCACCCGCTGGGGGCCGGAAGGGAGGTCAGGGCCCCTCGCGCAGGGTGCCTGGGGTGTTCCTCCTGCTGAGGCCCCAGACTGCATCCTGCCCTGGTCTCTCTCTGCTCTCAACCGCGTGTCCGGATATGCCTTGGGCTGTAAGCCACAAGCTATGCCTTGAGGTAAACACTCTGTCCACTTCCAAACCAGGGACTTGAGAAATGAATATCCTATTCCTTTCCTTAAGATAAATGTTGCCAGAATAAATTACATGTAATAAACATAGGAAAACCAAGGAGCCCAGCTCCTGACGCAAACACGGGACTTCCTTTGTTGAGTAATGATACCCAGGTCCTATGTGACAAAAATGTCTAAGAAAAGAAATCTAAGTACTCAACTCTGTTATTAGCATTTAATTCCAAATCAGACTTCTAGGGAAAATAATCAGTGATTCAAAATACAAATGTCTTCCAGCTAGAATTTAATAATCTGTGAATTATGCATTAATATTATATACACAGGAATTACTGCCATAGCAGACTCCTCACTACGACGCCATCCTCTCCCTTGTTTTCAGTTCACAGGTGATCTGTGTGCCCACCAACCCGACCTCCCATTCAGACAGGAAGTGGTCATCACCCACCATCTCATCCAAGCCCTCTTGGTCTCACACTCACTTCTCCAGCCTCTGTGGAGTCTCTCTGTGCATAACCAAAGTGCTATATCGAAACCCGAGGCCGTCTGAAGTGGGCAGAGTATATCAATTGAAAGTGAGGGTTTTAAGAAAGGCTTTCATATGCCTGCATGTCCCTGATGCAGAGCAGCGTAGCTGGGGGCACATTGCCAGTGAGCTCTCCCCCCGGGGAAAGTCTGTAGACAAGGTTTGTGTGCACGACCAGCACACTTGAACCAGGACTCCAGCCAGCACCACGTTCACGGCCGCGACAAACACCTGCCTGAAGCTGAGACAAGATGCCAAGCTGGAGAGAGTTCAGAGGAACAGGGTGACAATCCCCGAGCATGGATCAAGGACCGCGGCAGCCCGGTGACTGCCGCCTTTTGTCCACGGCCGCGTCGTTGGGAGAGCGCCTGGCCAGGCTGCACCGCCGCGGAGATTTCTCATGGTGTGTTGCTCTTTTCTGCAGAATCACGACCAAATCATGGCGGGCTAAAGAGACGCGTCAGGTCCGATTCAGGCAAACTGAACTGCACAGTCGGAGCCAGGAAACATGAAGGGTGTCATTGCCTGGGGACAATCCAATTGCCCTATTTTTCATGGTTTCCCTTCATTTCTGCCCCTGCCTGGGGGCATGTAGGCAGCCCTTCTGTGCCCGGTCCCTGCAAGACAGACATGCCTCCAGGGGCCTGCCCAGGGGGTGTCTGGGCACTGTGATGAAGGAGTTCTTTTTGCAAGAGGTTGCGTGAAGGGACAGAATTTAAACTTATGTTGCACTTTAGAGCACAGCCTGACCCCCTGGGAGCATCGCCATAGCTCGGTGACTGAGAGTCAACAATGTTCATGGAGGAATAAACAACACACCTGGCAGAGAAAGTGAGAGACACTTCCTGGGAAGGGGTGGGAGGCAGCCCCAACAAGGCAGCAAAGGAGGAAGGTCCCCTAAGGGAGGGTCGGCTGATTTTGTCATTCTGCCCACTATTGGCTCTGGCTGTTTTCCTTTCCCGGCGGAGACAGGCCTCTGCTCCTGAACTGGTCTCTGGAAGTTTACAGATGGGGAAGGCAGAGAGCACAGTTCCTCATCGCCCCCTCCGGGAGACCTGGATGAAGGGGTGGTATTCACGTTCCCCAGACAAACAGAACCCGAGGGAGGTGTTCATACATACAGAGCGTGATTTACAATGGCGCCCCGGCTTATGTGATTATGGAGCTGGCGAGTCCCAGACCTGCAGGGAAAGTCACAAGCTGGTAAGTCACAAACCCTGGCAGGGAGAGAGCCACCAGGTTCCCAGTCAGGCAGGTGGAGTCCTGCTTCCTGGAAAGGAGCCCGACCTTTGTGCTCTGTTGTGTCCCCCAGGGTAGGGGATGGGGCCACCTACATGGATGGGGTCAATCTGTTTGAGTCAGTCTGTCAATCCGCGTGCTAGTCTCCTCCAGAAGCACCCTCACAGACACACCCAGGATGGTGTTGGCCAGATGTCTCGGTGTCCCATGTCCTAAACGTTAAGAGAGGTGACATCTGGCCATGCTGCTGCAGAGAGTCCCACACCGGGCCTGAGAGGTGAGCCGCCTGGGCCAGACCACCCCAAAATCAGAGTGTGACCTATTTCCTTCTTTGCCATTATGGCCAGGACAAGTAGAATTAAATGCACTGTAACCAAATTACAGCCGATGTTTTTGATAATATATTCTCTCTCTTTTTTGTATCTTAAGGTATTTGGGGGGCTTCTGGGTGGCTCAGTCAGTTGAGTGTCTGATTTTCTCTTTTGGCTCAGGTCATGATCCCAACAGGATCCCATCAGGGGTGATGCCCCTTGTTGGGCTCTGCACTGAGCCTAGAGCCTGCTTAGGATTCTCTCTCTGTCTCTGTCTAGGCCCTTTCCCTGCTCGTACTGTCTCTCTCTCTAAAACAAAAATTAAAAAACACATAATAAAGTCAAATAATAAAGTATTTTTAAATTTCTACTTACATAACTTTGCACGCATATGTGTGTAAGTTCTCTCTCTCTATTTTTGCAAATGTTATCACCTCCTTGAAGGAAATGAGGATATGTATTATATAAAATCTCAATATATTCATGTATGCGTGCTCAGAAAACTTGTGCTCTTGGTAAATGTTTACATGTGTTTGTAAAGCAAGGTGGAAGGGCCCTGGGTCCCAGCTGGGGTCCTGGGCTCACATTCTTCCCACTTGAGCTGTGGTTTCTCCCCGTGGAAGAGCCTGGTTGCAAAGCTATCAGGACATGAGGACTCTTGATAAAGGGACCCTCCAAAGGGATTTAATAAAGGACTCTTAAAAAGAAACATCTAGCATCTCTCTTACCACCAACCTCTTTCTTTATTAAACATTAATGTATTTTGCATGGATTTCATAGATTCTTCTCAAACTATCCAAGCTCTTCATTTGACCTTTTTGGAATAATACAATAATGTTATGTCCCTGTTTTTTTGCAGAACAGAGGCACTGATAAAGTCTGCAGGGTGCAGATCATTCTCAACAGTGCCTAGACTACTGGAGTGCTAGAGGCCCCAGGAGCCAGTGCCAGCGAGAGGGGACTGCCCTGCACAGGAAGGCCCAGGTGCTCATGCTCTGCAGGGACCAGCATCCTGTGAACTTGGACAAGTCCCTTGACTTTGCAACTTCTGTGTCCTCGTCTGTAAAGTGAGGAGTTTGGAGCAAGTCCTCCTATTTGCTCTTTCTACCTTTCACATAATTTAGAATTCAATGACAATTGAGCAAAGAAGGGAGAAACTGAAAATCAGGAAACTTAATAGCAAAACGAATACATGCAGAAATTCTGATGAGGAGTCCGCTCAACGTTGATGGCCAAAGCTATCAAAGAAGCACCAGTTTTGGCAGGCATAGCCACTGGCCAGGGCAGAGCTCTGTGCCTTCAGGTGCAAGGATGCCCACAGACCAGACTGTCCCCTCCTCCACCGCTCGGTGTTGGCCTGTCACTCGAACATCATATCTTTGCTTCAAATTCTGACAGTTCTCAAAATGCAAATATTCCTGAGGTAAGATTGTGGCATCTTAGCAAAAATGAGCATTCTATTAAGTTTAACAGAGACTGGCTCGAAGGCGAAGGTGGAGGTGGAGGCATGCAGGCCCTACTCCTGAAATGGGTGGGGGAGAGTGCGAGGCCGGGGCAGGTGGAGGGGGGATCCCCAGACAGCCTCCATCTCGCTACTGTGCACGGGAAGACCCCCTACCTGCCACCAGACCTTCTGAGCTCCCTAACAGGTACAATTCAGGAATTTCAAAATAAATTATTCTTTTCCTCAATGAATGCATCATCCTTGCATGCCTAAATATTTCGTCAACTCTTCTGGCAACAAATGGCTGCGGTTTAAGCCAATTTGTCCCTCTTACTTGAAAATAAATTCTGAATTCAGACCATTAGAGCTGCTCTTGGGAGAATATGAAAATAGAGGTTTTTCTGCCAGTGGAAAAAATTCTCTCCCAATATAATATCAAGACATGGATTGTGGAAAACACTCCTTTATTCTCATGCTGGATGCCTTGTGATTCATATTAATGTTTTTCTGCGTGAGCCTTTTTTTATTTTAAAAAGCTATGAAACAAGGGCTTTGCCATTCATATCTGTCTTTCCTCGGTATAAGAACCAGGCAGACAAAGTGCACACTGAGAACAAGAGAATCTCATGGTTTTTGCAACTTACAGACTTTTAAGACGAAACTCTAATCTGTTTCCCCCGGCTTCCTGAGAAGGGGAATTAATTTTCTTTCTTAAGACACACTTGTTTATTTGAAAACTTTTTTTTTCTTAAAGAAGTTTTATCTTGAAATTTCTAAATACAGTATAGCCACAGGGGTGCATACCTATCTAAACAGGTCATTTTAGCTGAAGGTAGCAGAAGATCTTGCCTAGGGTAAGGGCTCTATGTGTACAAATGTGTGTTCAAGGTGCTTGCATGTGTGTGTGTATGTGCGTACAGTGTGTGAGTGTGTACAGTGTGGGCAGCGTGTGTGTATGTGTGTATATTGTGCATCACGGTTATGTCTAACACCCTGCACCAACGTCAAGGGACAGAGACCCACCATATGGTCTTTGAGAGGCATACAAAGAGACACTCCTCCAATATTTCCTCCGAAACAATCCCTGATGTGAGAAAGAAAGAAAGAAAGAAAGAGAGAGAGAAAGAAAGAGAGAAAGAAAGAAAGGAGGGAGGGAGGGAGGGAAGGAAGAAAGAAAGGAGCAAAGGGAGGAAAAGGAGAGAAAAGGGCAAATAAGGAATTCCCCAGGATGAGGGACTTTCAAGTGCTCAAACCCAGAAACACCCAGGAAATCCAGGACAAGTTGATCATATTAGCTTTGAAGGATATCCTTTGAAGGATTATGTAGACATATAAATGCCTGCAGATAAAGTATATGTTTATTCTACATGCTTAACAAAATAGTCACATGTAATTTCTATNGAAAGAAAGAAGGAAAGAAAGAAGGAAGGAAAGGAAGAAGGAAAGGAAGAAGGAGAGGAAGAGGCGTGGCTGTGGACCTGGTGATGGTTTGGTGCCCCAGCAGCAACTCTTTGGCTACGGAGGTCATGCAGTGATGTGACTTCTCCTGCGCCCACTGTCTCCGCCCACAAACGGTGGGGTTGAGCTGGACGGCCTACCAGAGGACTTGGAAAGGTCGGCGACTCTCTGCTGCGTGGGAAGGTGAGGGATCATCAGAACAATCTGGGTCACACTGGCCACCTCCCTTGGGCGCTCTGAAAGAGCGGCAGGGTCACAGGGAATCTCCCCAGCCGCCGGCTGGACATCTGGACCCACCAGCTCCAGCTAGGAGGACATAGAGCACGAGAGCAGCCTGGAAGCCCGGAGGGGATGGCCAGGAAAGACTCTCGTACCTGTGGGGCCGGCTGCGGGCGGGGGTGCCTGGCAGAGTGGGGCCGGTGTCCACTCACTGAGAGGAAGTGTTGTCCTATGACCTTTTGGTCAAAGCGAGGACTTGCATCCCAATTCTTAGAGGGTCAAAGTGGAATGGAGGGAAGAAGAAAGCAGATGGCTAAAATTTTGGAGTAATACAGACACAGATTCAAAAAGATTGACCATTTCCTAACCTGGCCTCTTCATTTTTAAAATGGGGCTGGTATTATCTTTCTTAAGAGTTTTCACAGAAATTCATTCAAATAACGAATGCGGGAAAGCAAAAGTCCACTACGCTAGCTGATGTGACAAATAGAACGGTGATGATGTATCAGTTAGCTATGGTGTAACAAACACGTCCAGGCTCAGGACTTCAAGCAATAAGCTTTTATCATTGCTCGGATGCTACGGTCAGCTGGGCTGACATAGGCCTCTGTGATTAACCACAGGGTCGTGAGTACAAGGGCTGAGATGATGGCTTCTCTCCAGGGACCCCCACTTCCCAGCAGGTTAGTCTGGGCTTGCTCTCGTGCCAGCGCTATCTGGCTCCGAGAATTAGAGAATGCACAGTGTTTGGGGCTCAGAGCCACCCCAGCATCACCCCGCCAACTTGCTGTTGGCCAGCCCCATTCAAAGGGGGGAGGGTAGAATTCGCTTTGCAATAAGAGGTGACAAAGTCGTGTGGCGAAAGGGATGGGCACAGGGGGTAAGATGAGCAGCTTAGAAGCAAACACACCATCTGTGATCACAATGGTCCACTCTGCTGGTCAGTCACGATGGGAGGTGTGGGTGGTAAATAAGTACCCCCGGTTGGTGCTTGTGGAGAGCAGATTCCAAACTATGCAAGCCCACAGCTGGTTCTCTGTCTAGAAAACATGCCCTCTCCCTCTCTCAGATGTGACAGGGAGCTAGACATACAGTGACAGCCGTTTAACCTTCAACAGACATTCTGCAGGAGGACTTCCATGCAAAGGTTTGCGATCCCAGAAAACATGTCAGGCAAAACATGGAGATCTTCCCTAACAAATCACTGCGCCATGAACCGTGCATATACACAGATCTGCCAGTTTGCTTTTTACATATTATATTACTACTTTTCTCCTATTGAACGGAGGCCATTTTGAAAGGAAGAGAAGAGTTCCAGTGGAATATTTACCCATGGCTTAGCTCTGAGTGGTGGCTTCTCCAAGATTGTTATATAATGCATTCTTATTGGATTGTCGGCATCTTAGTTTAGTAAAAGGTCAAGGAATTCTTGGAAACAATTCTACAATCAATGCTGAAGAGAAGCCGCAGAGGAATCCACCAGACAATTGCTCCTGCCTATACGGGGACACAGGCAGTGCAGATGCTGCCGGAACCGGGGTGGCTTCCCAGTGGATGCTCCCCTCTGGGCATCTAACACCTCCCCATAGTTCTCCCCAGCTTCCGGCCTGGCACTGAAGTATTTTCATGTTTGAATATCGGGGCTCTGCTTTGTTTTCAGGCCCTTAAAAATGTGGAGACAATATTTTGAAGAGGTGCTGGAGACAGGATTCCGAAACTTCAGAGCCTGCAGACAATGGAGGGAACACAGATGTCTCAAATATCCTCAGAAATAAGTTAACTCTCTTGTCAGTGCTGACTGACAGCTCTAATAAATTCCTACATTTTAAGCAGACTTACATTTCATATGCACTTGCTCTCCTCTCTGGAGCAGAGTGGAACATCTATTGTCAAATGCATAAAATAACATTAGAAATGCAAACTTGATGTAGCCAATGGTAATGTGTTATTTAAAACTTATGAACCCAAATGAGGGCTTATTTTCTCCAAATTGAAATTTATAGTTTCATTTTAGAGTGCTAACCTGCATATTGATGGGGCCTAGGCGTGCAGTTATATATAAAATGGGAATGAAAACAAAGCAGGTAAGCGCCAGGCACTGAGGGGTGATTATGGAAATGCATGGACCTTATGTGAAAAATCATATCCTGTTACCTGTACTGATGGCTACAAACTTAGAGCAGATTTTGTGCAGGTGATGCACACACCCGGCCTCATTGGCATTTTATTCGCTTTTGCGCCAGGCGATTTAAATGAAAAACAACAACGAGGAAATCATTGGTCACTCTTCTTCACATCGTCCGGGTCATTGAACAGATCACGAGAAGCAGAAGCATCATCTCCTCCATCTGATGGCCTTTCCATTAGATCAGTGAGCAACTGACAGCTCTGCCTGTCACCCGGTCAAAACTATTACAATGTCTTACTTCATTCCAGTGGAAAGTCAAGCCACTTTAGCTACCAACAGTTAAGGGTCAGCGATTCAAAACAAGCAGAATAACCTGTCTGCAGGGGGCCTGTAATCCAGGCAAGAATGTGGTTTTCTGTACATTTTCAAGGGTCACAGTGAAACACATAAAATATTATTTTATAAAAACAATATAAAAATCATGTACACATAAAACTATAAAAATAAAATACATCGGGGCACATGGGGGGCTCAGTAGGTTAAGCATCCGACTTCAGCTCAGGTCATGATCTCACCATTCTCGAGTTCGAGCCCCACGTCGGGCTCTGTGCTGGCAGCTCAGATTCTGTGTCTTAGGATTCTGTGTCTCCCTCTCTCTCTGCCACTTCTCAACTCATGCTCTGTCTCTCTCTCTCAAAAATAAATAAACATTAAAAAATACATCATACATAAATAGATAAAAGTAAAAGGATTTAAAAATCAAACTAAGTTAAACAGAATAAAAATACATAATAATTGAAATCTGAAAAACAGGAAACACAGGGAGGATAATTAAGTTAAATTTGGCAAAATACTAATTTAGGAACTCCTGAGTATTTAAAATATGCCAGCTCCTATTCGTTAGAGAAACCACCCCAGCCCTGGCCCTGGACAGGGAGAGCCGTTCTCCAAAGTCGCTGCCTGAGCGACACACCGTTTGTGGTCTGCATCCTGCTTCTGAGATTGTTCTCAGACGCTGTGAACTCCAGGGTCAGTACCGGCCGGTCCAGCTCTGGGTGCTTCTCTGATGGACGGGAGCCCCGGCCCGCTGGTGGCCTTGGTGGAGGCCTCAGTCCTAGAGATGCTGGAATAAGGTGGTTCTCAGTGGCCTCCCTCCCCGCCTCACCCTGGACGGTGCTGCGTGGTGCAGGGCAAGCTTCCATTGGGACGGGATGATGAAATCAGAACCAGGAAGGGGAGACAAAAGAAACCAGGGGCTGCAGTTATGGGAACGTCCTCCCCTTGCAAAGTGCACGCCCGAACAAGGATGTCAGACTCAAGGAAAACGGCAAACGGATCCTCAAGTTTATTGCAAAGAGCACGGGGTCAGAGACACAGCCCGTGAGCCCCAGGGGATGCCTGCAATGGCCACCACGGCCACCACGGCTCTGCCTTGGGGTTGCTTCCTGAATGCTTCCTTGGAGAAGTACCCATCTTCAGGATTCAGTAAACAATGCAAGTGTGACTATCACCCCCGTTGTGCCCTGAGGGCCCCATGAGTCCACCTAACACAACAGCAGACCCCAGTTTCCTCTGTAATACGATGCCGCGGTTATGGTAACATGCAAACACAGTCATTAATGGCCTTTGCTAAAAACCATGGCCAAATTGTCAAGAAGACAGAAGAGAGTTGACAAGCGCTTGTTAAAAAGTCAAGATGCTTGTCTGTCCTGGTGGGGAGGCGCCACGGGGGCCCTGGCGCTGTGTCCACCAGCTGGGATGGTTCTCCATTCATGCGCTCACTCCCGGGGAGCTGGGTGGCCAGACGGGTCCCTCGCCCCCCGGATCCTATCTTCTCCCATCAATTCATGTTCTTTGCTCTTCTCCGCTGAACCAAGAAGTACTGGGTAACACCGTAGAGCATGACCGTCTCAACTCGTTACTACACGCACGTGAGAGACTCAGAGCAGTTGAGGGTGTGGCTGAGAGCCAGCCAGCAAGTGTCAGCGCTGAGATCGCATGATGACATGTGGGGCCCAACAGCCAGGAATACCCTGGACTCTGTCACTTGTGTCCATGGCCTGCCCCAGTGCCTTGGAGTGGGGAGCACGGAGCAGAGGCAAACGGCTACTGCACAGACTCCTTCCTATTGTTTTTTTATGCAGATGGTCACAGGCAAGAACATTGTCTGAAATGGCCTCCTCTTCTCCACTTTCTTCCAGCATTTTCCTTTAGGCTGTTTAATGCTTCCGTGTGCTAAGATAACCTTGGGAATTTATAAATGTGGCACAAAGTAGGACCCTCTGCAAATACTATAGCAAAATAAACACTATTTGCAAGGCCTGGTGTTACAGGCACATTCACACAAATACACAGATTTAATTCTAAAGTTTGTTGTGATGGAGCACTAATTAGCTCTGTGGTTTTGGCAAGTTACTTAACTTTGACGTGCAACGTAGTTTTTCCTGCGATAAGTGGGGGTAATAATAATTTGTTACATTAACTGTGCTGGGTGGTGAGTGAATACTCATCGATGATGCCATGTATCTTATTTTGTATTTATGAACTATTGGCTATTATTGTTAGTGGTATTATTACTGTGTTACTATTTTTGTAAAGTTTCCAAAACAAGTCACTAAACAACCAAATAGTTGTCTCTTACAGTTTCAACATCAAGTGCATAAAATGCATAAAATTACATTAAGACAAAAGATCTGAGAGATTCCAATAAATTATAGATTCTTGTTTGTTCCATTTAAACTCTAAGCTCTGTTACATATTCTTTCTGATCACTTTTATCCATGCACCACAAGAATATTATTGAGACCAAACTGTAAGAAATTGCCTTCTCTATGTAAAAATGGTCAAATGTTGGCAATTTCATGTGGCTTAACCTAATATCTAATTTGTGAAATAAACACAGATCTGTTTGTTAATTTTAATATCTACTTATCCAAAATTCATATCTTACAGACAGTTTAAAAGTTAGTATGTTCTAAATGAAGTCCAGACAATCTCACCATATATACATCATCTTTGAATTGAGTAGCTGCCTCGTTTAGGGCTGAATAAAATATTTATGGTAGACCAAATAAAGAAGCCATGTAATGGCAAATTCCTATATCTGGGGACATCGCTGTCACTGTGGGCACCAGTGAAATCGCTCTGGCCTAATTTCATCTGACTCTGGATGTGTGCAAATCACAGAGAAATGTGAATTGACTACAGACTGAGAAAATCAGCAAAGACAGAAAATCATTGCAAATCAGAACCTTATCAATATTTCACTAGGCTAAGACCAAACTTCTTACTCCTCCAGAAATGGAAAGCTGTTTTCTTGAAGCCTTAACGTTGGGATATCAAAGTTCATCACAATAGTGTTAAGTGCCAAGGATTTGGGTTAGACTTTAGAATCCATTGTTTGTCTGTATCTACATTGCGTGAAAGGAAAATGTGCAAGTCTCAAGTCCGAATCCTTGGATAGCCAAGATTTTTATAGTTTATTATAACTGACAGATGATTAATTAGCCTGTTCTCTGCCCTTCGTATGCAATATATAAATAGGGAGTTGCCTCAGAGTCTGTGGGAATCCATTCTCATTCATTCTAACCAAGGTGACCATGAGCTAGAACCCACCCATGCTACCTTCCCCATCCTTCCCGAGACCAGAAGAAAAAACTGTGTCTTCGTGGCTGCTTCCGTGTTCATCCTAACATCCTCACCATGATAGTGACAGCGTGACAGTATAAAGACAGGATGGTACCTCCAACCTAGCCCCTAAGCAGACTGGATCCTCCGTTTGATCAGCCTGGGGTTTTCACCAAGGAAGGTATTCAACTGCATTAAGGTTTTGAGATAGAATTCTCTGTTCTGTGAGAAATTTCCCTTGGATGGAGGCAAGTAAACCAAGAAAAATAAACAAAACATACTAATTAAGGTTCAAGTCAATACTCCGCATAAACTGAGGGGACATTGATCAATTTCGCCATTCGCTGCACTTGGAAGGCTTGGGTTTTGCCTTGTCATCTGAGTCTTTGCCTTAAGGAAGAACAATGACAAAAAACAAAAAAAAAAATACTGCCAGTGTCTATAAAAGGAGCAGCTCAGCACAGGAAAGTGTTTTAGAGACATCACAAGTTTTGTTAAAATTAAAATGTTCCAGGCAGAAAAGGAGGGTCATTTGAGGGAACTTAAAAATGAGAAAACAAAAGAAAAAAATGACCCACAAGACTGGATCCTCTCTCTCTCTCTCAATCTCTCTCTCTCTCTCTCTCTCTCTCACACACACACACACACGCATACACACATGCACACACACACAGAGTTGTTTTCCTTTCGCCAGCCTCAGAGCACACTAACATGACTCAGATTCTACTGACCACTTGTTCTCCCTCACCCCCTCTTATTGAAGCCCCCTAGGACGCACCCAGGATGCACCACCTCCACCCCCAGCTGTCATGGATTCCTGAACTTCATCAAGCCTATCATGCCAAGAGGATGGCTCCAGCTAAGGGTATCACTTTCTTTTCCTCGGATTTAAAGGTCACATTTTAGTTTTTATCTCACTAACCCCCCAAACCCCACTTAACGCCCTTTCTCATCCTCTCTCTTGTGGAATATTCAACTCCCTGTGGCCTCATGAGGGCACCAGCCTCGAGGCGCTCCCAATCTCCCATGGACTTCTCTGCACACCATGTCTCTGGTCCCCATGGGCTTCCTGTCTCCATCCACCATGCGGGCCCTCATACTCCCAGCCTTGGCCTTCAGACTCCCCCCTGCACGCCCCCATGGGAGCAGAACCCACTCTCATGGTTTCTCCCCTGTCATCTACAGGCTCATGATTCATTGATAGGCATTGCTAGCCTCATTGTCTCTGTGTGGCTTTTGAGTTATGTATCTAGGTAGCTGATAGTTTGGTAGACGTTAATTCTGCAAGATAAGCATTTCCAAGATTCTGCACTCATCCCTAATTCTCAGGACCTGTTATAACTTGCAGACCCCAAAATGAATATGGATTAGTCTTTGTTAAAATACTAGGAATTTCAAGGTGGCAAACTCAAGCACGGGGTCCTGAGCACATGCACAGGTCAGACACGGTTTCTAGACTTTCTCTGCACCAGGTAGAACCTTTGACTTGCATCCAAGCATTTGAAGAAGTAGCTAAGCCCTCCCTGTTAGAGGTCCACCTCACGGCATCTATTATTGAATATGTTTACATGAAATGTTTACACTCTCCCAGGGCTCAGCAATAATGCAGAGGCTACTGCTGTACAAAACAGTATTCAGCCTCCTTAAGACCCACAGTCTGCTTCCCTGCCCTTCACAGACCAGTAACAAGGGTTGAGTCAACAATACCCTGGCCTGGAGATTTCTTGGCCAGCAACTAAGAAGTGGGACCCAGTGGATATAGGATCCAACAGAGCAGGTGCAGCACTAAGTCCTCAGGGGCTAGGATCAAAGAGGATGGACCACACAGTTAGTGGATTAGGGTGTTTCTGTATGGGAATCACAGGATTTAAAACTCTGGCAGGGGCCCTGGGAGATAGTGGCAGGACACCAGTATGTTGGCTCTTGGGAAAGAGCACTGACCCAACCCAATGAAATAGAAATGTGAGAGTTGCCATGGAAACTGGTGGAGTGGTAAAGGAGGCAAGCGTAATGCTTGGAGCAGTGGACTAACTAGACCTGTGTGCTGTGTGTGTGTGTGTGTGTATGTGTGTGGTGGGGGTGGAGAGCATCTGCCGCTGAAATGTAGAGAGGAATATACTCATGAGAAAGGTACCAGTGATGCTGCAGTACCTGATGGCGTCCCCCCCTGAAGGATAGGTCTGGCAGAGGAAGATGTCAAAGAACTGGGCTTCTCACAGCACTGTGGGTGAGAGAATCTGGAAATTAACAAAAACCTGCTGGCAGCACCTGATCGCCCAAACAAGGAGAGGAAGATCACTGTAGTAAGGGCTAGTCTTCGGTCTATAGCAGAGAAGCCCGAGTCCTACGCAGCCATGGAGATGGTTAGTGGAACATGGAGACCCCAGGAGCAAAGAAGTTAACAAATGTGATGCTCAATCCATATAACCAAAATAAATGAGAAATAGAATCCCAGGGACCTGAGTCACCCCAGAAAACATCCAATGATCCCCAGCCCTGTTTTCACACCTGAGCCAGCTTCACAGTCCAATGCACCCACTGAAGGGAAGGCCAGGTCCCCCTGAGGAAGACAGGGTACGAGTGTGTAAGTCCATCCAATAGGTCCAGATAACCACCCCGCTTTCCTTACCTGGTCCATAATGGACCTGTCCAGGACACCATTATTTTCCTGGATCTTGTTCACCTCACCCTACCCGGGCAGCCGTGACGGCATTTGATTACCCTGGCATTCGTGAGTGCCTACAACGTCCTGAGTGCTTGTCTTGCATTATGTCACCCAGTAAAATCTTCATCAAAACCTTTTGAGGAAGACATCATTATATCTGCTTACCAGTGAGATGTGCCCAAGGTCAGCCATCCTCCAACAGCCGACCTGGTATCTAGGCTCTTCTTACATATTATTCTGAATGGAGGTTTTCTGTCAGTGTTGTTTTCTATTGGTTTTAAATTCATTTTTTCAGACTAGAGTTTGCCCGTTTATGTTAGACTCGTGGCTTTATTTGCAATGACTTAAAAATCTGCCCTCCCTGCAGGTGTCTTGTTATATCACTTTCCTCCTTGTGAAGACATATCGTGGTTTTTTCCACCTATTTAAATTGTGCCAAAGATAGGCAGTTATGTATATTTGCTTTAAAACTATAGCTAATATTTTTATGTTGTTTTAATTGCTGTTCTCCATTGGATTTTTAATGGGAGCTCTGTGAGTACATTTCAGCTGAAACACTGGTGGAGTGTAAAACATGGTGGACTGGAGACTTCCTAAAGAGAAACATTATCCAAGGCCCTCCCATGATTTGTCCATCTTGCTCTTCTCAATTGCCCCATGCCAGTGGACAGCATCCACCATTAGAAATGGCATCTTTGCAAAAAAAACAAAAACAAAAAAAAAAAAAACTAGCATGTCCACAAGCAATAGGAAGCCGCTATCTGCTTTGCCTCCACAACTCATTCTCTTTTTTTCCCCTAAATCACCACTTCCCTTGGCAGCCTGTCTGTTCTGTGTTGATTTGTTCAGCTTTCCCTGGCTGCATTACCTAATAAAGACGGCATGCAGATGAACGCCCCCAGTCACACCTTTGATAGCTAGCAGGCCCACGTTGGTGAGAAGTGGAACCATGTCCGGGTCACAACTTTGGGGTGCCCCACACCTAGATTTAGGGAGCTGAATGAGATGACTATTTCTGGGTTACCTTTTCAAAGCTTTCTTTTTATGAAGTGAATATATTGATAACAGGCAAAAACACAACAGCAAGCAGGAAAGGGGGAGACACAGTGGCGTTCAGTTCTGTGACCGCGGTGGAGCTGCCCCGTCCGTGGCTAATGGAAGGGTTATGGGATACCATAATCCCTTCACTGAGCTCCTTTACTGCGGTCATGATGACTAAATTTCTTGTGTCTTATCACACTGTCACAGGCTGGAACCAGGAAAAACGCTCTGAAGAAAGCACAGCATGAAAACGAAAAAGGCGGTGACGAGATTACCGGCCCTGGATCTGTGAGCTGGTCCCAATCTGACCAGAGCAGGCTCGATTCCAGACCCACAGGGGACTGAAGCCCCCAACCTCACCTCATACAGCCCAGGCGCACCACTCTTTTTAAAGTACCCTTGAACTCTTTGCAATCGTCATGGTGCTGTTTTCCTTTCCCCCTTGTCTATCCTTTAAAAATCTTCTAGCAAGAGAGGAGGGTCACACTTCTGGAACCTCAGGGGTGGAAAAAATCAGATACATTGATAGATTTCAGGCTAGAAATCCTCCTCCCGAAGACTGAATATCCAAAGAGATGGGGAGGTGGAAACCGAAGCTCTTTGCCCTTCAAGAAGTGTGTGTGTCTCACATGGGCTTTTCAGCAGCAGACACAGGTGGGATTCTTCAAGACACATACCATGCGCCCATTGCTTCCAACAGCTTGAACTATCACAGAGACCCTGAAGAGAGACCAGACTCACCTACATGCTCAGGATCTCTCTGTTTCTTAGAGGGTAAGCCTGTGTTGCATTTTGAAGCAAGAGATTTATTTTGCCTGTTGAGGTGGTTAAAAATTGCCTGATGCCTGATTCTCACTGTGCTTGTACCAACTATGCTAGGATTTAGTTTCAATAATATAATACATCTGCATTATCTTTATGACCTAAGACTGTGTCAGGCATGGGTAGCCCATTGTCTATAATCTCTACCTGAAGTGTCACAGGGAGCCACGTGCAGCATCGTGGAGAACCAAGATAACACACCTCTTACCTGCCGTGTCCTTCACCCAGGTACTGTCACTCTGAGGCAATCTTTCATTAACTTGAGGAAGATGCTAGGTCTGTCTAGATGAAGAACACCTGCTCCTTGGTCATCAGGATTTTACAACAGACCACAAGACCAATGCATCTAAACCAGGTTCACTTTAAAAAAAGTCATGGAAAGATAAGCACGTATGAGGACTAGAAAAAGAAGGCTCCAAGAAGGGGATCAGGCACTGGACAAGCAAGCCAGCCGAGCTGTAGAGAGGGATGCAGATGGCGCTGCTGTGGCGGGCATCTGACGAAGCAGCAAGGGTGCTGGGAGGTCTTTTCTAAAGATGGGCACCCAAGTCCATGTTCACGAAGAAGATGAACGGAAAGGACTGTAGTGCCAGTGGCACAAACCCTGGGGGCAGAGTTGATGGGGAAGGGGCTCTCGCAGGAAGCCCAGAGAAGACTCAGGGTGGGGAAAAGAAGATGGGGGGCATTGCTGGGAAGCACCAGAGGGCTTTGGTTCTGTAAGGCACGTGGCAAAGATAGACCTGTGAGGACCAGAGGAGACATGTAAACTGGGGCCACTGTCTGCTTCGCAAGCATCAGTTTTAACCTGTTGTGTTTTCAAGGCAGCGGAAGAAAACCACTGATGTCTGAAATCCATGGGAAAGACTGCAAGAGAGAAATGATGGGGTGGGAAGTAAGCAAGTGAGAATGAGGGATGGGAAAAGGTAACAAAATACTGATTTTGGCATTTTAGGGTCCAGATGTTACAGATTATGATGAATTATCTACATTCCAGTTGTCTTAAAACAATCAAAATTTATTGTACTTAGGAAGTCTATTGTCCTTCAAGGAAAAACTTACTCATTGGTGAAATTATAATGATTTAAGTAATATGATCCAATATAATAATAATTAACATTATCCTCAATTTTGAGGCACTGATATTGTTTACTCTGTTAATCACAGACATTGTCCTTGAAATAATGAACAGATTAGCCCTGGGCAAAGAATACTTTATTTTATTTGTTTGTTTGTTTGTTTGTTTGTTTATAGAGATCAGGGAGACACAGAAAGTGGGAGAGAGAATTTCAAGCAGGCTCTATACTGTCAGTTCAGAGCCCAATGTGGGACTTGATCTCATGACCATAAGATCATGACCTGAACTGAAATCAAGAGTCCAACACTCAAACAACTGAGTCACTCAGTTTCCCCTAAAGAATATTTTGCATATTTAAATATAAAGCATTAGTACTTGGGAAAACACCGAATACAGTATATTTGGTGGTGCCAAATAGACCTAGAGAAACCTTGGAAAATGCCGTGTTGTGTAAACTTTTTAAAAATATTATCTTGATGTAGAACAAAAAAATGTCAGGTTTGCAAAGCTAGGGAAAAGTCATTAGAGCTAGGGGAATGAAAAAAGGAACATCTATGCAAATGGACAATGTTGGTAAATGTATAAAGAATGTCAAGTTCTTTTGCAAAATTATGAAGCAAAATAAGGGAAATATATTTTAGATTAATAATAAAATGCAAAATGTTAAACTCTTTGAATTCTTCCTATGAAGTTAAATAACATCTATTGCAGAAAATACATTTTATATATATGCTAGCAGCAGCCAGGCAGGCTTGAAAGGCACTAACTCTGCCATTAAGGTCCCAGCTTAAAAGCTCCAGTACTCGCAACGTGAGCATAAGTACTGACTGGCATGAGCCGTTTGCTGAAACTCTCCCCCTCCGCCCATCTCATAGTGCTTCATCATCTGTAGAAGAGATGTTACATTGTTTTTTCAAAGAACTAGTTGAAAAAAACCTAAAGTATGGAGTAAAATATCCATGAATATTGGCTACCATTACTAATGATGGATTGTGGGAATGTGGGATTGTGTGTGTGTGTGTGTGTGTGTGTGTGTGTGTATGTGTGTTTTAAAGAAAGCCTTGTTGTAGACACATAGATAATTGAGTAATTTCTATTTCTCTATAGCTGGATTTCCTTGGAGCCATAGATTCAGTGTTGTGTGAGAGTATTTGCATGTCATTGGTTTCAAAAGTAGTTCTTTCAACAAGCTTATGTATAGACCTTGGTTTCTCAGTCTCAGTGTCATTGAGATTTTGGCCCAGATACTTCTTTGTTGGTGGGGATTTTCTGTGCATTGTGAGATACTTAGCATCATCCCTGGCCTCTAATCTTAGATGTTAATGACATATTGCACCCCAGCCGTGATGATCAAAATTGTCTTCAGAGATTGCCAGGTGGCCCCTGTAGGGGAAAATGGCCCCAAATTGAGAACCACGGGTAGATCCTCAGACAGGCTGTGGGAGGCTGAGAGCAAAGCATCCCTTTGCTTCAGTGTCCAGTACTTAACCACCACGCATGCAAACAGATTTGCTTGCATATCAGCTCTGAGCAGCTCTGTGTCCTGAGTAGCAAGTGTCCTGGGGTGTAGTTTCAGCATGCTGCACATTACTTGTCTTCATATGCCACAGGAGGATGGGGATATGCACCGTGGCATCCAGTAGGCTGGCTTCAAGGGCTTGCCTTCTGTTTTAAGGCAGAGCAAAAATAGAACTAGACTATTTTCAAGGGCTGAAAACATTGCTTCCAGCTCTTTCTTTTTACACAGCTTTGAGACTGTGTAGTGTTTCTTAAAGAGGAATATGGTGTGTTCTCCTAACAAAGTGTAGGGCGGTGTGGTTGTGAAAGACTCTCAATCTCCAGGAGAAAGAGGAAGAAGAGGCACGTCCTGTGGGGATGCAGTGACCTCTGTGCTTCCATTAATCAGGCTGGATGGGAGCCTCTTTGCTGGTGTCTGGAGATGCTGGGCTGTAGAAGGCACAACTCAAGCCCTCAAGAAAATCAAGGGGATCACTGGCTTGTCCAGACACATCTCCAAACACATGCTTTGAAAGACTGAAGAAAACTTAGATTGATTTGGTACCTACCTTCTCTAAGCAAACTTTCTTCAAACCCTTTCATTCCCATTGACAATACTGCACCACTGCAGAGGTTTTGAGTACCTGACCCAGGCATCCTGTAGGATGGTTAGAATCTTGGAGTTGAGAGGTTTCCTGAACTGGTCTGGAAAGTTTTAAAAATCTTTTTAAAGGTTAGTTTCTATGCATAATTCAATTTATTCTATAAATTGATTTAAGGTCAAAATATTCCTTAAAAATGAAAGACAATAGTAACCAAATTGCAAATAAATGGATTATTGAACTTGATTTGTAACCATTTTTTAATGAGCTGGCCTAGTGTATAGGCTGATATTTTAACTCTGATCATAGCAAAGATGAAAGCGTAAACCTGTTATATATTATTTGTTCGACAAGAGGAAAAATGAGGGAACTGTAATTCAAAAGGCTTAAAACATTGGTAGATTTTGTTTGTAATGGAGCCTCCAAGAAACTCAGTGAAATAATCCAGAAGAAGTTTATTCTTCTCAATTATCTCTGAATATGGAAAAACAGAAGCAAATGGTTTGTATAAAAATATATTCTCTCACCCAATGTTGTACATTCAGAGGAATATGTTTTTCATTTATACAATTCGATACCCTTATTTCTAAGTAATATCTGTGAAAAAACAATTTTTTGAGGGATGAAATTTGTTGGAAGCTCTATGCATTTGCTAATGAATACAATGAAAACATTTTATGTGATTTTGTGTTAATGGGATTTTTCTATAATGCATAATCTTGTTTAAAATTTTACCTTAAAATTAAGTTTTAAACTGATATAAAATGGCTTATTTTGTAAAATATTCTCGAAAAAACCTTGAGTGTTATGGTTCTGCTTATACTTAATGCATTTTTAAAATTTCTTTTCTTTAATCACAAAAAGCGGTAACATTTCAAGAGCTCTTGGAGTAACTTGTAGATTAAATTCTTTGAGATGTATCATCTCAATTAATACATGCAATAAAAATATCATATAAATGTATGTTTCTACATGTTTACTGAAATTCTTCTCATAATGTGTACATAGATTTTGTACCTTGTATTTTAAACTTAATGTTTAAGGCTGATTCTTAAATATGTTTTATTTATTTTATATTATTTTATTTATAAATTTATTTATTCTATATTACTCTACTACTTGGGTGGACTTTCTTAAGCTAATCTCTATGACTGGACATTTATTCGACATTATTACCAGTTTTCTCCAAAATATAATTCAATAAGAGTCTCTAACATAAATATTCTGTGATGATTTCAACCTAGAATTCTCTCTCATGTAAAGACTAGCATATTAATATTTATATCAGTTCTATTCATAATTGCTAAAAAGTGAGAGCAATTAAGATGTCTTTAAATGTAATGGATCAACAGTTTGTGATATTTCCATTTAGTAAAATATTCAGTTATAAAATGAAATTAATTAACAAATGTCACAAAGTATGGATAAGATTAAATGGATATTTCTACTTGAAAGATACCAATCAGAAAAGCCTACAAACAGTATGATTGCATTTATTGAACATTCTAGAAGAGGCACTGCTATAAAGGTGATATAAAGATTAACAGTGGCCAGAAGTTCCATGGGTTGAATAAGCCGAGGATATTTTAGAGCTATGAAACTATTCTGTATGAAATTTTAACAGTGGATACATTACACTATTCATTTATCAAAATCCATAGAACTCTACGACAGAAGGAATAAACATCAATGTATGCAAATTATAAAGGTTAACTTAAGAGGTTGAGAAATCCCTTGTTTGAATGCACAATGTTATCAAAATCTGACTATATTATAAATGTATGAAACAATCTCACTGAGTGGGGATAGGTGGAAAAGTGCTCACCTACATCTCTTTAGAAATGAGTGGGGTTTATAGGCTAGAAACAAAAAGGAACTGTACATAAACACAATACTAAAGTTGATAAAGTTTTTTCCACAGTGGTATATGTTAACAATTCTGAAAAAATATACGTGTACATTGGTATTGAACAATTACATAAATGGGTGATGGGTGGTAGGAGCCAGGATTTTCAGTGTTGGAGTGGATTGTTACAAACAAGCAAGGGGAAAAGTCTAAAGTTACCTATATGGTGATGGGTGAGAATTAGAGATGTCCATAAGAACCGATGTATAACTTAGTGTACACACAGGTAGGGTCACATACAGAAGTGCATACAGGTAAGTGTACATACATAGGTGGATATACATGCATACATTTCCTAGCTGAGAGGACCTAGTAACAACATGAACAACTAAAATTTATTTTCTACTACCATTCTCCAGTACACAAAATCAGGGACATTTGTCAAATAGCTGGTTCTGAGACTAGGGGAGAAAAGAGGCAAGATGAGTCTAGACTATTTTACATCTTGTGGTGCCAGAAAATTAGGAAGTGCTCTGCGGAAAGAAAGAAAAAGAATCTATGCTGATAGACGTGCGTCAAATGGACACAGAGCCCACAGCAAGCACTGATAATTACAGCTGGAACAGCTTGAGTAATCAAATAATTAAAGTGCTATTAGCTCATAATCCAAAGTATAAAATAGGGGAGGCTGGGTGGCTAAGTTGGTTAAGTGTCCGACTCTTGGGTTTGGCTCAGGTCCTCATCTCACGGTTTCATGAGTTCAAGCCCCACGTCGGGCTCTGTGTTGATGGTGCAAAGCCAGCTTCAGATTCTCTCTCTCTCTCTGTCTCTGCCCCTTGCCCACTCATGCTGTCTCTGTTTCTCACAGAAATAAATAAATAAACTTTAAAAAGTATAAAATAAATACCCAGTAGTTCAAACTGATATAAATAAATAAACAAACAAAAAACCAAACATTATTAGATAGGTGAGAAGTAACAGGAAAATTCCAAATGATGTGTGTAAACATTTTATCATAAAAGAGGTGGAGCATAACTTTCTACACATTAAATGGAAAGTGCAAATAATGATAGTCCAAAAAGCACAATAAAAAAGGGAGGGAAGAAAAGTAACTTTGCGGTGGAGAAACCTGAGAAATACTAGCTCAGTAAGATCCAGCAAGGTTAATGTTAACAGTTTTAAGTCATGTTGATACTATTCACACTTGATAATGATACCAATTCATCTCTACTGCATTCCTCACTAAAACCTGTAACCTGACTAACCATGGGAAAAAGCTAGACAAATATCGATTAAGTAGTATTCTACAATATGCCTGACCAGTGCTTTTCAAAACTCTCAAGGTTATCAAAAACAAGGAAAGTCTGGGGGTGCTGGAGTGGTTCAGTGGGTTGAGTCTTGATTTTTGCTCAGGTCATGATCCCAGGGTCATGGGATTGAGCCCGCATCAGACTCTGGGCTGAGTGTGAAGTCTGGTTAAGATTCTCTCTCTTTTTCTTCCTCTATCCTCTCAACCCCCCAAACTGAGTAAAATAAAATAAAATAATAAAATAAACAAGGAAAGTCTGAGAAATTGCCACTGCTATAGGAGACATAGCCACTAAATTAATGTAGTTTCCTGAACGGGAAACTGGAATAGAATAAAAAGCTATCTGGTAAAAACTGAGAAAATTTGAATAAAATATGGTCTTTAGTTGATAATAATACATCAATATTGGTTCATTAATTATGATAAACTAATGTAAAATGTTACTAATGGAGGGACCTGGGTGTGAGCTATGTGGGAATTTTGTTATTTTTCAGTAAAAGTAAAACTGTTATAAAATTTAACATTTATTTAAATAACCCACTGCATAGACTTAACAGAGCATTGGAGTCTACATCAGAAAGTGTCATAAATTAAAATATAGACCAATAGTAATTTTCTAACATGAAGAGCAGAAAGAAGAACTAGAAAATGTAGATCTTCAGTGATGTGTGGAAAAATATTTTTCTATAATATGTGTAATTTTAGACCCAGAGAGAGAAGAGAGAAGTTGGAACGAAACAAAAAAATTAATGGCTAAACATTTGCCAAATTTGGTAGAAAAAGTCAACCAAGAAATATATGAACCCTGAGAAGGATAAATACCAATGAAACTAAACCTAGGCACAAAATACTCAAATCACTGTGTCCCAAATATAAAGTGACCAGCTTAACTACAGTCAGAGCAAAGAAAAGACACATTTCCTTCAGGAGCAAAATAAAACAAATGATGGCTGACTTGTCACCAAAAACAATAGACACCAAAATTATACAATAAAATTTAAAAATGAGAAAAAATCCAGTCAAAATGTCATTCATATATAAAGGTAAAGGTTTTCCATGCAAGCAATAGCTGAGGGATTATGTTGCCCTCAGATCTGTTTTACAAAGATTGCTAAAGGAAATTCCTTATGCTAAAGGGAAATGAAAGCAGATAGAATAGAGCACAATAAATGGTCATTTTGTGGACAAACATAAAAAACTATCTTTAAAAATATTCAACAATAAAATTGAATACAAAAAAAACATTATTTTACTGGATGCATGTAAAAAATTAGTACAAAGAAGAATAAAAGTTATATTACATTTGTGAATTTTTTATATTACATTTGAATTGGAACATATCATTTCTACATATGATCAGAACATACATGGTATTTTAGAAGTAATCAGATAATGTGAATATCTATAGCTGCATATCCAATAGAACAATTAAGATAGAATATTTATAAATATTACAAGAATCCAAGAGAATCTAGAAATTAAGAAGAAAAAAGAAAACAGATAAGTAGAAAGCCAATAGCAATATAGTAGACATAAAATTTACTATATAGATAATTACATTAATTATAAAAAGAGTAAATGTTACAACTCCAGGCAGAGATTATCAAACATGGCTAAAAATTAGCCAAACTCAGTAGTTTGTTGCCTCAAAGAATGCACTTTATTTTATTTTAATTTTTAAAGTTTATTTAAGAGGGAGAGAGAGGGAGAGAAAGACAGAGACAGAGAGAGATGGAGACAGAGAGAGAACGAGCAAGGGAGAGGCAGAGAGAGAGGGAGAGAGAGTCCCAAGCAGGCTCCATCATCAGCATGGAGCCCGACATGAGGCTCAAGCCCACGAAACATGAGAACATGCAATGAGCGGAAACCAACAGTTGGGCCTTTAACCGACTAAGCCACCCAGGTGCATGTGCTTTAAATGCAATGGCTGAAATATCTTTAAAATATTAAGATTAAGTATTTAAAAAAAAAACACATACCTTGCAAATTGTGAGCATAATGATGGCATGGTAGGTGTGTTTAATACCAGAATAATTGGACTTGAGGACAAGAAGTATTACCAGAAATAAAGAGGGGTATTCTGCAGTAAGAAGAACATAAGATTATCATACAGTCATAACAATTGTAAATGTATGTGTACCCAATAGCAATCTTAAGTGTACCTGAAGCAAATAGTGACAAAACTAAAAAAGATTATAGTTAATTTACAATCATAGTTGGATATTAAATACCTTTTATTCAGCAATTTCATAGTACCCCTATATAAATTATCAGTAAGGATATAGATACTGAACCACATTGTTAGCTGTCTATAGTGACAGACTTAGGGCATTATACCCAACAAGGGCAGCACACACATTCTTCTCATATATACATGAAATTTCATTAAGATAAACCATGGTACCTAGAATATTCTCAATAATATATTAGACAATGAATAAATTACAGAAGATTTTGAGAAATATTTCAAAATAAATCATAATGAAAATATAGCATGTTAAAATTTGTGGGATTCAACTAGAACAGTGATTAGAGAAAAATCCATGTATTAAATGGATTTAATGGTTATGTTAGAGAAGGGGAAAAAATGGTTGTTATGCATATTTTTGAAAAGATTAAAAAGTACGTCAGAGTGAATTAAAAAAGAGCAAATGTCATTAAAACAATTTAAAAAACGGAAAGAATGATAAAGGCAAAAGTTGGTTCATTGAAATCATCACTAAAATAGTACACATTCAGCAAAACAGATTATTATATATATATTATATATATATATAAAAAGAGAGAGAGAGAACGTACATTCAAAGTATCATAAATGAAAGGAGAGATGCATTGCAGACCTTACAATTGTTCAAAAAAGTAATATAATAAATAATTATATGCCAATAAATTTTGCAACTTAGAAAACATGGACATTTTTTTGTACAACAAAATTTACCACAACAGATTCAAGAAGAAGTGGATAATCTAAAAAGCCATCATGTATATATATGAAATTAATCTACATAAGCAAGCAAAATATCCTCCAAATAAAATTTCAGATCCAAATAACTTTAACAGTGAATTCTTTCAGTTGCTTAAGAAAGATATTACACAGATATTCCTTTTCTTTCTTTTTTGTTTTTCTTTTTGGCAGGGAACTGAAAATGTCATTATCAATGCATATTAAGTAGAAAAATATAAGTATATATGTAGAAAATATAATTATGAACATTATAAAAAATCTTAAGGAATGTACATTCAGGTTACTTGAAAATGAATATATTAAGTAATACACCAGAATACAAGGTCGTAATACAAAAATCACTTCTTTGTGTATGTGCCAGCAGTGAACATTTAGAAATAAAGTTAACAAAGCAGTATCATTTTCTAAAATTTTGTTCAGAGAAATTAGAGAAGATCTAAATAAATGGACAGAAGTACCATGTTCATGGATCAGAAAATTCAATATAATTTTTAAAATTTTTGAGAGAAATAGTGCAAGCGGGGGAGGGACAGAAAGAGGGAGACAGAGGATCTGAAGCAGGATCTGCACTGACAGCAGGGAGCACAATGCGGGGCTTGAACTCAGGAAACCTGAGATGAAGCTGGATACTCAGCCAACTGAGCCATCCAGATACTTCAGAAAACTCAATATTTTTAAGATTCAATGTTCCCCCAAATTTACCAATTATTTCTGTATACTCTCAATAAAAATCTCATAAGTCTCTTATGGAAATTTGACTAACTGATCTGAAAAAACTGATCTGAAAAAACATGAAAATACAAATAAGTAGCATTATGAAACATAACAAAAAATGGCATCATGAATATCAACAGCATTGTCAGATAAATTAGGTGAAGGTGTTTTTTGTTTTTTTTTTGTAAGGCAGCTATGCTCACCACTATACCACTAACGCTGCTCAAAGGTTTTTTTGTTTTTTTTGGTACTATATCCAAAATATAATGCGTCAATGTGTTCTATATATAACAATAAAACCTCTAAAATAACAATGAATTTTAAATGAAAGCTATAAGCAAATTACTGAGACTAATTTTGCAACTAAGATAAAACTATTGCTATAAAGTCTTATTTGTGAAAGAAGAGATGCTTAGGTTAATGGAGCAGATAGGCTGGAAACCAATATGTACACATATGGTCCATGGCCTTTGGCAAACATGCCAAGATATTTCAATGAGGAAAGAACAGTCTTCCAACAAACAATGTTGGAGAAGAGGCGCCTGGGTGGCTCATTTGGTTAAGCGGCTGACTCCTGATTTTGGCTCAGGTCATGATCTCACCATTGTGAAATTGACTCCCACATTGGGCTCTGCACTCAGCAGTGGAATCTGCTTGAGATTCTCTCTCTCTTCCTCCTCCATCCCTCCCAGCCTCTCAAATTAAATAAATAAACATTTAAAATAATTGGAGAAGTATATTCTACTCACACACACCTGTGTGCACGCACTGAATATTAATTATTTTTAAGTTTATTTAATTTATTTTGAGGAAGAAAGTGTGAATGAGGGAGGGGAAGAGACAGGGGAAGAGAGAGAGAATCCCAAACAGACCCTGCACTGACAGTGTGGAGCCCAACGTGGGGCTCAAACCCAAGAACCATGAGATCATGACCTGAGTCGAAGTCAGACACTTAACTGACTGAATCACCCAGACGCCCCTAAATATTAATTATTATTAAACATGTCCACAGAATCTTATCTCAAAATATAGACCAAACGTATACTCTAAATCTATAAATTTTCTGGTAGGAAACACAAAAAAACTGGATAATTATACATTAAAAATAAAACTCTATCCCCTCCCTTACAGCACGCACAAAAATTAATTCAACATGAGTCATATACCTAAACATAAAATCCAAAACTAGAAAGGTTTTAGAATAAAATATAGAAAGATATTTTCATGATCTTGGGGTAGGCAAATATTTCTTAGAAAGGAAACAAAAGAACAAACCATAGAGGAAAAATAAATTGATGGATTGAACTTCACCAGATTTTAAAACTTGTTCTCATCAAAACATTTTTCAGGGAATGAAACAAAAAGTCAGAGACAAAGAGGAAATATTCATGATATATTTATCCATATTAAATACTAATGTTTTGTAAACCAATTATAAAAAAAAAAGAACCCAATAAAAAACAAGCATATGGCTTGAGCATTCCCTCAACAAAAGAAGATAGGTAAAATGGCCAATACAATCATGAAAATATGCTCAACATCATACTTTGCTAATGTGAATATATTATATATTACAATCACTTGGGCATAATGTCTGGCAATTGCCAATACACTAAAGCTCACAGCTATTCTATGATCCAGGAGTTCCACTCCTGTATATTTACCCAAGAGAAATGAAAACATATATCCACCAAAGAACTTACTCAAGAATGTCTATTTTGGCTGTATAAATAATAATCAAATACTGGAAATAACTCAAATAACTATCAAGAGGAGAATGGATGAACAGATTTGCTATATTTGTGCAACACTTACACTACTCAGTAATAAAAAATGAACTTCTGGTACATATTTCAACATGGATAAATTTCACAAACTTTATGCTATCTGAAAGAAGCCAGTTATAAAAGAGTGTCTGCTGTGTGATTCCATTCATATGAAGTTTAAGAAAATGCAAAGCAAACCTATGTTGACAGAAATCAGAAGGGCGGTTGCCTGTGGGGTGTGTAGCAGCTATAAGAGAAATTTCTGAATGCATAGGAATGTCCTAAATTTTAACTACGGTGTGAGCTAGTTACAGACCCATGCTCTTATTAAACCCATTTAATTGTACACTTACCAATATTCATATTACTCTATGCAACTTTCATCTCAGTAGATATATGAATTTAATTTTCCATTCTTTCTGCAACTTAGAGCTATCTGTACATTATGTCACATTACCTATTTCTTTTTTTTATTTTTATTTTTTTACTTATTTCTGAGAGAGGGAGAGAGAGAGACACACACACATGAGCAGGGGAGGGTCAGAGAGAGAGGGAAGTACAGAGTCTGAAACAGGCTCCAGGCTCTGAGCTGTCAGCACAGACCCTGATGCGGGACTCGAACACACGAACCATGAGACCATGACCTGAGCTGAAGTCGGACGCTTAACAGATCAGCCACCCAGGTGCCCCATATTACCTATTTCTTAAAAGATAAAAATTGATACAAATAAGTGTACTTTTCTTACATTCAAACTGTTTCTTCTTCATAGTTTTCATATTATTTGTATATTTTTGTGGCTGCTTATATATATATATACATATATATATATAGTGCGTACAGATAATTAACATAATTATATATATGATTTATTGTCAAGTTAGCTAACATACACTGTATGCAGTGTGCTCTTGGCTTTGGGAGTAGATTCCCATGATTCATCACTTACATACCACACTCAGTGCTCCTCCCAACAAATGCCCTCCTCAGTGCCCATCACCCATCTAACCCATCCCCCCTACCCCCTCCCCATCAACCTTCAGTTTGTTGTGTGTATTTAAGGGTCTCTTATGATTTGTCTCTCTCTCTCTGTTTGAAACTATTTTTCCCCTTCCCTTCCACCATGGTCTTTGGTTAAGTTTCTCAATATCCGCAAATGAGGGAAAACATGTGATATCTGTCTTTCTCTGACTATTTCACTCAGCATAATGCCCCCCAGTTCCATCCACGTTGCTGCAAACGGCAGGATTTCATTCTTTCTCATTGCTAAGTAGTATTCCATTGTATATACAAACCACATCCTCTTTATCCCATTCATCAGTTGGTGGACATATGGGCTCTTTCCGTAATTTGGCTATTGTGAATAGTACTGCTATAAACATTGGGGTACATGAGCCCCTATGAATGAGCACTCCTCTGTCCTTTGGACAAACTCCTAGTAGTGCTATTGCTGGCTCATAGGGTAATTCTTACTTAATTTTCTCAGGAACCCACATACTGTTTTCCACAGTGGCTGCACCAGTTTGCGTCCCCACCAACAGTGCAACAGGACTCCCCTTTCTCCACATCCTCACCAGCAACTAATTTGTGCATTTTAGCCACTCTGGCCGGCGTGAGGTGGTATCTCAGTGTGGTTTTCATTCCTTTTCTCTGGTGGAAGACAGAGAGGTAAGGGAGCGGTAGTTCTAGGTTTTCATGAAAAGGAATTACACATAAATTACGTGTTTGCTAACAGAGCTAATATATTAAATGTATTCTTCTCTAGGGATAAAATAAACCACTAAGTATATATCATTAATAAAGACATATGAGACCTTTCACATTATGTCAAATTATTACATTAAAAAGCTTGAGAGAGAAAGAGCAAGCCAATAAAACTTGAATATGCTAAGTGATCATTAGAGCTGGGTGTGATAATTGAAATTTGCTTTGCAGTAATTTCATTAAAAATTCATAAGTATTCTGGCCTTTCCTTCTCTGCCAGTGCTAGCGAGGAGTTAGACCATGTCAGTAAAGGATGCTTGGGCTGCACACACATTGCTGACGACAGTGCAGAGCACAGAGGCGACGAAGGTGAGGGGAAGATGCAATACAAATTAGCTAAAATAGTGTCTTTGGATCTTGAATTTAAGTCTTTTTCCTAGGAGTGTGTGGGTCCTTACCATTCAGTTTTAAACTCCTGAGGAAGATATATTTTTCTTCATAATCTCATCATGTCTTATACAGTGTTTTGTACAATGTGGAATACTTGGCAATTAGCCTAGACTGATCAATGTTACAAACTATTTCACTTCTTAGGGTGATCTATTTCATTATCTATCCAACTATTATTTTTTAAATACTGCATGTGGGAGGAAGATAATTGTCATTGATGTCTTCTCCCTGGAGTCTTCCTGAGAAATCTGAGCACCAGGCATGTTATATATGAACTCTCAGCGGGTATCAATTGATACAAGAGTTTCAAGGGATATTCTTACAGAGCAGTGTCTGAGGTCATCTTATGGTCATTGTCAACCCATGAATTTGTTTTCCAAAGCTTGGGTATTGAGTCTGAGAAATCAATTATGGTTGGATTTCTTCAAAATCCCTTACTTTGTATTAGGGAAGGTCATGTCAAATTTAAAATGCATCTTGCTGAATAGATTTTCTTCAAAAAAAAAAGTAAGTCCTATGTGTTTTAAGGACAACTGACCATGTGTTTTAATCCACTTAAGGTTAGCTTAGTAAAATGTCTGTTGGTTAGAACTCCTAGAAGCCCCCAAAGCCTTAAGAATTTAACCTATCAGTGATTTGAGGCTTTATCTCAAAAACCAATAACTATCCACTAAGAGCAAACTAATTAGAATCTCTTTTGACTGGGCTTTCCGTAAATCTTGAATTTCAGAATGTTTTGATACATTCTAAAAAAAAATGTAATATTCAAGGTGATTCTTATCTGAAGGCTTTAAAAGATAGATTATAGATTTCACAATCATATAGTATACAAATGCCAATCTGTTTAAATCATCCGAGACAGGTATCCTAAAAATACTGATGCTTTAAAGGAACAGGCTTACATTTGTATGTCACGATAGGCAAAATTGCATCCATTCATAAATTTCTCAAATGGGATTTGACAGGGTGATGCCATTCATGAAATATCAGTTCATGTCACCAATTGCTCTATTTAGCACAGAGTAAACAATAATTTATTTGGTCCAAACTTAGATTCTACTAATTTGCTTTCGGCTTGACTATACGTATTGGTACAAAGGATTTCTAGATCAGTTGTTATAGAAGGGGTGTAGTAAATGAAAGGTGGGAAATTCTATCAAATTTTGTCACTAATTTTACTTCCTAAGCAAACACTGATATATAGCCAAGCCATCTTAGAAAGTTTAAGTAAGTCAGACAATATATGTTCATAAAAATAAATATAAATACAAATATAAATATATAAGTATGTATTTATACATATATGTTCTACAATACTCGCTAAGCAAAAATTTAACATGAATCCCTTTATATTGTGTATTTGGATTATTTTATTTTTCAATCTCCCCGAATTTGGGGGAAATGTAAAAAAACCTATTGAGGAAACATGATTCTAAGGGATATTTCCTTCAGGGACATCAAGTAATGAACTAGAAGATAATCAAATTACGCTCCAACAACCATAGTTAATGTAATTTTACAGGACCAAAAAATAAATAAATAACGTCTTCGATGCAGTGTGAACCTGGCTGATTCTGAGTCATCTACCTTCTTCAAATTCTCTACGTTCATGCAAGACCTGCTCAAACACTTGCATCACACTTGTCTTCATCCAGTATCCTCACCTCAGCTTCCACTGGACTCCTTGTTCTAGGAACAGTTATTTTTGTTCCTCACTACTCACCCCAGCACACAGAGGGCATTCTGGATGTGGGTATCATCATGCTGAGCACATATCACATTCTGGATGTTCTTCTTGTTCATACAGTGTGTCTAGCAGAGTGGGTGAGAGTCCCTCAGCCAAGAACACTGCTCCATCTACACTTGTGTCGTGGCCACCTGGGACCCATGACGACTGAGCTCAGATCTGCATTTCAGAGCACCTTACCTACCTTGTGTCAGCGACTCCTTTCCTCTTGGCCTTTGATATTCTCACACTTTCACCTACTGTGTTTTAAGAACACTGAGGCACCTGGGAGGAGAAATTTGCCCATTCCTCTTCCCTTCCCATGGAGAACCTACTCTATGCTTTCTTTTCCTTTCAGTGCACAAGCTTCCTTCTATGTGCTTGTAAGCTCATGAAGGTTCTTCTGTTTGGGTGACACTCTTCTCCTGTGTAACCTACACATATCATTTAAGCTTCCCTTTAGGGGGAGTCCTTTACACTCTTGTCTTGTGTGCCTTCAGAACACACTCATCTGCATGTCTCTATCACAGCACTGGTAACTTGTGCTAAAATTATCAGTATATAAATCTCTCCTCAGTGCATAACACTCTTGAAAAAAGGCCATGAGGCCCTCAGTAATCAGGATTATTTTTTATTCATCTTTGTATTCCCTCACTGTTAAATGATGATGGCCCCAATGTTTATTTCATCATGTATTATGAGGACTGAAACTTGGTGATTTTTAGTGAATGAATGAAGAACAATATCTTCTTGGGTCAATGAAGGATTGATACTCTTTTAAGCACTCATTTTACCTGGCATAGTGTTTAAGATTTGAAACAGACTATTGAACATGAAGTACTGTATTCCCAGAGTTAAGGGTGTCATTATTTTAACCAAGCTGTGTTTATTTATCAAAAGTTACACATAGGTCACCTTTGTCTGGGTGGCCCTCCTAAGTGTCTGACTGCTAGTTCTCAGGGCCCTACACTGGTTACCATTTTGCTTCCTCAAAAAAGGTCTTCCTCAGCTTTCCATGATTTTTTTCCCTAGAGTTTCTATCCGGACTATCAGATCTAACCTCTTGATCAATTCTCTACCGTTACCTCAAATTCACATCCCTGACTTTACTTTCTTCCCTGATTGTCTGTATGCTAAATACCTCCACCTGATGATCAGAAATCCTCTAACTCCATCCACATAAAACACAGAAGACCCCACAGGAGAAGCTGTGCAACTACTGTCCAAGGACGCAGGGCAGATGTTTGCTCAGACTTGGGCACGAGTCTTCAGGATCTGAGAAAACTTCAAAATGTCTCTCAGTTGACTATGTCATAGAAAAATGTGAATACCAGTGTCTGTCCCAAGAAAGGGTGCTGTGAGTGCTAGAGCTAATAACCCTGTGGGGCATCCTGCCCCCAGGTGGGTCAGCAAGTGGTGGCATTTTCAATGCCACCGTTTTCAATATTGTTCTTGAGATTTGTCTTTATTTCTCTTTTCTCTTTATTTTGCTTCTTTTCAAAACTGCCTGGCTGTCTGTGGTGCACCCTGCTTCTGCAAAGGGAGAACATTATTTTTGAGTAATTGTTTGGGAGAGCTGCTATCCAGACTCGCTCATTTAAACCAAGCACAAATGTGAATGTTGGGCAGGATAAGTCACAGAGAAGAGGCCTTTCCTGTGTGTTGCTGATGTAAAGCATCCTCAGTGAGATAAACAAGACGGGATAAGAAAAAAGACAAGAACTCCTCTGTAGGATCCTGTCTATGGTGCTAAAAGGATTCACAGGGGATCTGATGTAAGATACAAGAACTACCAACGCCAGCTCTCCAACGAGCAGGGTGAGTGTGGGGTGGCAGCCTGTGTGGGTGGTCCTGGAGGAGAGGGAGAGAGAGACCAGGTGGAGAGAGAGGGGAGAAGAGGAAAGAGAAAGTGTAGGAAAAAATTTTTGACTTCTTGTCCGAATGCAATGATGTAAGTTACATAAAATCCAGAGATATATGAAGGCATTAATTAATGTGATGTAAACTAAGAATATTAAGCAAGATTAAATATAAAAGAAAACCATAGTTGAGAGTATTGAATTTCATGGTAATGTTGACTTGAAGCTGTGGGCCTGGGAGCTCAGCACCCAACGACATGACACCACAAGGCTCACCTTGGAAGCAGTTCTCGGGAGGCAAGAGCAGGTGTGAAATAAGCTTCAAGATGCAAACCAGCAGATGTAATTTAGCTGATTTAGGAGAGAAATTTGGGGAGGAATGTGTTACTGGACTGCTGGCCTTTATAGTCGCACTTACATCACTGGACAACAGTGACAAAATTATCCCTTTTGGTCAGTGGAGATGTGGTCGCTTGATGGACAGACACTCTTCACTGTTGGACGGGCTCTCTTGCATTCATGGTGCTTTCTGGCTGCATGTGGGATGTGTTATGTCCTCAGGGGGAAAAAGTTAATGTTCTTCTAGAGTGTCCAATTTCTGAGGAACTGTTAGTGGTAGATTCATGAATATTATATCACACAAGTTGGCACAAAACCACAGCCAAACTCAACAAGAGAGCCCTATGCCCTGCTTTGTACAGAAATATGAAGCCTTACACCATACATTCAAAGTAGTACTGAGCACTCGCTCTCCCCTACTGACTGAAACGCATAGGCTGTTGACTAGATCAAGGTTGCCACTCTAGAGGCTGATGTTAGAGACTTAACTATGAAATAGCAAAGGGGAGAGAGGCATCTCATTCAGAACACGCAATTCTACTCTGCTGAGTATTTCAATCCCTCGCTCCCTCCCCTCTCTCTGTGCCTGTCTCTCTGTCTTTCCATCTCTCTGTCTCTCTGCTCTCTTTGGGAGGACTAGCAAAATCCATTAGGACTTCTGCAATGCACCTACCATAGTAGAGGTGAGATGCTGGGTGATGGTGTTCTGGGGCATTTGATCCTTGACTCACACTCTATGCAGAACAACTCGTGAGACTCTGGGCAGGACTTGCATCCTAATTGGCTCTTTTACCTAAGAAGCCTTTCTGTTTTGTTATTTTGTTTGTTTGTATTTAATATGTCTCATTGGTGACATAATCAAAATCTTTAACACCCCCACCCCCACACCCCAGGGCTCCTGTGAAAAATCACACGACAGGTCATAGCTACAAACACTTAGAGGTAGATACAGGGAGGATGGTCCAAGCGGACAAAGAATGGAGGCTGATCCCTGGGCACCTTGATCTTCACGCTGAAGCATTGAGCTGTAAGGGATAGCATTTACCTCGGAAAGTGGTTGTGAGGATTAACGTAGATGATACAATTTTAAAAATTAGTTTAGTGCCTGGGACAAAATAAACACCCAAGACTTGCTAACTGTTGCTCTTTTCTTTATCCTGCCTGTATAATTTTCTTATCTCCAAATGCAGTAATGAAATAGACAGCCACAGTTACTAAGTGTCCCTCTAGGAGATTAAAATACATGCTCCTACTTTTAAAAATAAAATGTTTTCACTGTGAAAAATATTTTTCAAAACTGATTCTTGCTATTTTTCATTACTGGGAAACGTATGGTTTTTCACTAATTATACCTGGTTTTTAAATTTGGGGGGAAAATATCATTTAGTGGCCACTATTTCAACCGCACCTTATTTATGGAACTATTCTCTTATATTAGTATTTTTAAGTCTATTAAATTTGTTTCTATTAAAAAAAGAATTACAAAAAATGTCAAATAGAAATCCTTCCTTCATTATTTCCATTGAATATATTTCTATCAGTGGAATTGGTGATTCCACTTACATAGGCATAAACATTTAATATGTGTAACTTTTCAGATACACTGCCAAAGTGATTTTATGCAATGTTGTACCAGTTTTTATTTGCACCAACAATCTCTAAAAGAGTCTAAATTGTCCAGCCCTTCCAGTATTAAGTATTATAATATTTATGCTTTCCTAATTTGGTAAGTTGAAAAAATTTTTAATTTTTGTTAGAGATATGAAACTATTTTTACAGTTATTTCTATTTTTTCACGTTCTCCTCTGTAAAATTCTATAAAAATTTATATCATTCTCTTTTCCCTGTTTTATACTGGGGATTTTAGTGATGATCATATTTTTGTATATTGAGGAAATTTCTTGTTGCCATTTTTGTGACAATGGTGTTATCGTGTTTCCCTTTTAATTTTATTGTTGCTGTATAGGCGTTTCAACTGTAGTCTTTCCATATTACTGGTTTCCTTCCTTAGAAAATGTTACCTCATCAAGGGAACAGATAATTATTTGACCCTATGTTCATTTAGCATGAATGATATAATTTTTACATATGTCTCTATAATGTGATTAAAATTTGCTTGAGTTTTAATAAGACGCAAAGATATTTTATTTAAAGTTTAAAACACAGGGCACCTGGGTGGCTCAGTCGGTTAAGCATCTGACTCTTGGTCTCAGCTGAGGTCATGATCTCACGGTTCGTGAGTTCCAGCCCAGTGTCAGGCTCTGCACTGATGGTACGGAGCCTAGCTGGGATTCCCTCTCTCCATCTCTCTGCCCTTCCCCACTTGTGCTTGCTGTCTCTCTCTCTCTCTCAAAATAAATACACTAAAAAAGATAAAGTTTAAAACACAACAAAGTGTCTGTGTACTGTTGAGTCCCACTCACGTGGCAGTTCCACACTGCTCTTCCAAACTGATAGCTGCTTCTACTCTGGTTAGCGAATTATAAATTGGGTCTGATGTTTGTTTTCAGTCTGGGCCTCAGGAGCCACTTGAAAACCAACATGAATGTTTCCTTGGGCTTCCGAGGCCCTTACCATGAAAGTGCCCCTCAAGTAAAACACACGAATTCCGATGTGGCTCCGGAAGGTCTCTCCCAGTGGTCTTCCGAAGGCCGTTCCCTGGATTCCACAAAGGTGTGGTCCGACGTGGTATCTCAACAAAATGCACTTTGTCAGCATAAGCAAACTAGTCAATAAGTTAATGGCAGGAATCGATGAGAAAGACTTGGAGGAGATCTTAATTAAAGAAACAGCTGCTGATACAAATTATGCTTCCGATGTATTGACAGAGTGCGCGGCTTGTCAGTAGCCAGGGGTGCCAGCGATGGAGGTGCACGGTGGCTTCGGCAGGGGCCCGTCCCCCCCAGCATCTCCTGCTGTTTCCTTCTGGACAGACAGGGCAATGTTTAATTGATCATGGTGAGCCCAGACTTATATTCATCCGATGATGGAGTCCCAGTAAATTTATCATTATTTGCCCTATCTTTTATCTGTGAAAGTGTGGGTCAATGACTAGAAATCTCTCCCCCCTTTTTAAAAAAAAATATTTTTACGTGTTTATTTATTTTTGATATATACAGAGAGAGAGCGAGAGAGAGAAAGCAAGCTTGAGCATGAGAGGGGCAGAGAGAGACACACACAGAATCCGAAACAGGCTCCAGGCTCCCAGCAGTCAGCACAGAGCCCGACGCTGGACTGGAACCCACGATGTGTGAGATCACGACCTGAGCTGAGGTCGGACACTTCAAGACTGAGCCACCCAGGCTCCCCTTCTGTCTTTTCAAAACAGATTTTCCTTTAGACTTTCTAATCCATCAAAATAACCAAATAATAAAGTAAGTCTACAGTATGACTGAGAAAAGATCATTTTATTCCTCTCGTTATTCTGTGATAACGGTTTTCTTAATGAGCCAAACAAATGTGTCATTGAGAAGAAGCTTCATAAACCTTTGCTATTCACACAAGAGTCTGCTCAAAGCACCCACACACCCGAGTGAGAATAATTCCCTCATCTTAGAGAAACAAAGATCTAAAAACCACTCAGGCGCAAAAGAAATGTAAAGGGGGTGGGGTGCGAGACGGTGGGCGAGGGGAGGGTCTGGAGCCGGGAGGGGAGGGGGCAGGGGAGCAGAGAGCCCTGTCCCCAGGCAGGTCCCCACTGCCATCTCAAGTCGACGGCCAGGGCCCCCGAGCGGCTACGGGAGGCGCGGTTGCGTCCGTCTGAACTGTCAGCACCGCTCAGCAGAGAGATAACGGGCCTTCCCAGATCAATAGGCAAACTTGCCCGCTGCGATGTCCGAAAACCCACTGCTGCTGCAGCTTTGGTGGGGCCGCAGGGGCCGCGGACGCTACCCCACCCGCTTCCAGCAGCCACTCAGAAAGCCGCGGGTGGCCTTCTCCTCCCCGTGGCTCCCTGGCTGTGGGAAAGGAGCGTGGGAGGCCTCAACAGGGCCGCGTGCTGCCACGCCCCGTGGTCTGTCTCACTGCCACGTCAAGGCTTTAGCAACGTCACGAGCATCCTGACCCCGGTGACGTCGTCATCTCGGGCTGTGCAGGGGTGAGGGCAGGGAGTGCAGGTGTGAGCCGAGGTTTTTCCAGCTACGGTGAAGCATCACTAGCATGGGCGCAAGTCAGTTAGGAGCCCTCCAAATGCAGCAAGGGTTTAGAATATTTAGGATGGTTTAGGGATTTGTAGCCAAGTCACGGTGACTTGGAAGAGGCCAATGATGATACAGCTTTGATTATTAATAAGTTTTTTGACAGTAGGTGAGGGTCAGGAGCAGAAATCTAGATTTATTTGTTTGGCATTAGGCTGATAATAAATGTGTACTGTTAGGGGAGCCTGGGTGGCTCAGTCCGTTAAGCATCCAACTCTTCGTTTTGGCTCCAGTCATGATCTCATGGGTTTGTGAGTTTGAGCCCTGCATAGGGCTCTGGCTCTGACTGACAGTGCATAGAATCCCGCTGCTTGGGATTCACTCCTCTCTCTCTCTCTCTCTCTCCCTCCCTCCCCCATTCAGACTGTCTCTGTCTCTCTCAAAATAAATAAATAGACTTAAAAAATAAAAACAAATGTGTGCAGTTAGGTATGTTATCACTGGCTCTTCCGGAGCACCTGACTCGCTCTCACGGTGAACACGACATCAGAGGCCAGCCTGGGTTCCATGCCAGTCCACAGATGGGTAAGGAGGGGGTGGGGACTGGCCTCTGGATTCAAGTCGTATTTTACCGTCTCTTCTTCCTGGAGGAATTAGAGGAATATAAATCTGAAGTTAAGAGTATAGAAATCTTTCTTATATTTTGCTATTCAAAGATGGACTGAAGTTCATTTCTTTGGTTGCAAAATGGAAGGGCCACTGACCATTTCTTCCACATCTTCAGCTATTAGTTTGTTTCCTAGAGCGGAGACTGAGAGAAGCCACTTCTCTGTTGCTCTTTGTAAATCCACGTGCACCCCAGAGCAGCCTCCGTGCAGATTTACGGTCGGAGGACAAGCCTGACCAGTGTGCCCTGTGGAAGGAGGATGTCCTATTCTCCAGGAGAGCACACCTTACCCACATATGGGGTATGCGTTGTGTATGTAGGGGTTTACTATGCTCAGTGGGTCTGCTCTGCAGGGCACCGGGGCTTCGACCCGAGTCCTGTGTGAGGCCGATGACCGCCCGGCTCAGCAGGACACACTAGCTGTGGCGGCCTGTTAAACAGCACGCACGGACACACGGACACTCAGGCCGGGTTGGAAAGCCACAGCAGGGATGTCCTCATGTGCTGGGGAGAGATGCGCCCGCTCAGCACACCCCTGGCTGAAATCCATCAGCAGGAGCGATTGGTGGCATATTTGAGGACGAAGGTTTGGGGCCGGGTCGGGCACCTCAAGTCTCCTCATGACCCCATCACTTCCCACTATGGAAAATCACTCTTGCTCCAAGACGACATTTGAATACACGGGTAACAAAGTCCTAATGTGAACGTATAAATTCCGATCCGTAAGGCTCGGAAGTGAGGCAGGGAGATGAGCTTGATAAATATGTTACATCTCTGTGATAGTTCCTCATGTGATATTACTCCAATAAATCATGAGCTTGAAGGTCACAACATTCGAACACTCTCTCCCTTTCTGCAGAACGTCTACCTCTTTAACTCAGCCTGAAACCAAGTGAGAAGTTAATGGCGCGCCTTGGCATCTGGGACATGCTCACGACAGGGCTGGGGGCGGATGCAGATCCATCCCCAAGGGGACGCCTCCCCCCTCCCTCCCTTAACCCTTCCTCCCTTAACCCACAGACCACAGACCCCCAACTCCAAGGGACAGGGAGGCAGACATCACATGGCAGTTGGGGGCTACCTTGCTTACCAGGGACAACAGCTCCATAATCACACGTAAGCCTCATGCCCAGATTTTACCTTTAAAAACTGCATTTCATGGGTAAATGTTGCCAGCTGAAGGACACCGCTTTCAGCACATTAGCGTCATCGTTCCCATTGCTTTCGAGTCCAGTCTGAGTAAGTATGTCCAAGACAGAAGAAACAAATGTCCACTGATCCTTAAAAACAAGTCATCTCCCAGCATGTCAGTCCATGAGGAAGGGAGTGGGGTGCTATCACATGCAGGGGTCCCTCCTTCTGGGAGGTTCAGGAAGATACATGTGAGAGTTTTCCTTTGGTTTTCCGAAGCTGCAAGACTGAGGGGTGAAAGACTGAGGGGTGAAAGTTACTGCCAGCATGTGAGTCAGGCAGCCAAACTCACCCGATGAAGGATGTTTCTAGAATCCAAGGCAAGGAAGGCTCTGGACAGTGAAAACCAAGCCCTGTTCTCATTTCCAGCTCTGCCATAGACATGGAATGTGGGCAAACATTTCTTTCCTCAGAGCCCACGAACCCCACCATTTAAAATGTGGCAAATGGCAATAATCACTCTCAGCATGTTCCATAAAGAAAATGTATTTACTCTTATATCGGTACAGAGTTAATAGCTATAATTTATACGTGTATATACATAAACACACACACATCATGTTGAGCTCTTCATACAAAACGTATCATTTAAATGCAAATTGCTATTACTGTTTTATAAATAATTCCAGGATGAATAATGTCTGTCATAAGGTGAAAAAAAACCCTGTATTTCTCTCATGCATTTTGTAACTTGCAATAATTAAGGTGTGTGTATAACTTGTGTTTACCTTGGATGATTCTTTTGCTGAGGATTTCTGTTACTAAATACAAACTGTTATTTGGAATGCCCTAATTGTATGATTTATTTCTGACCACTTCAATCCTAAAAGTACTGCTGAAGACACGAGCTGTGGGTTCCGGATGGTTCTGGATGGAACAGAGCAGGGAGTGAGCTGCACAGATACATGCAGAGCCAGACCGTACAGGCTTCATGAAATCTATCTCCCATGTGGGGAGTCCGTTTGGTGGAAAGAGTGATAGGCACATTTTCCAAAATTCAGCTCTTTGAGGTTATCCTGCCTGGGGTGATTTATTGGTGGCTCTGTCTTCAAAGCAGAGGCCATTCAAGTTTGGGTGTCTGGAGTCCATCTTCACTACTACAGGGCAGAAACACACATCGGGATTAGAAGTGATCAATCAATCAATCATAGATCAATACAAAAATACACACAAGACAAACTCCCCATCAGTTTCGCTTATATAAAGCTGCATAACTAGCTTGGCTGCTCACGCCTGGCAGGAATGAGTAGATGGGATCCATGCTAAAATGCCTGTACTGACCAGGTGGCTGAACTCTTAGGAGAACCGAGCCGGACACCTATATGGGAGTGGGACAGGATTGGTCCTGGTTCATGAAACCTTTTTCTTGTAATGACAGCTTGATGGGCTGTGTTCCACTCTGACTTCATAGTTCAGACTGGAGGCCGTCACCATGTCTCCTGCACAGTGAGGGCTGTTGTGTCGTCTTGGACCCCTTTCTCCGACAAGATGGACCACGTGGGCAGAGTTCTCAGGAAAGGAGCAAGCTCATTCTTAGGGGAGAGCGTGAGCATCGCTGGAAGACCAAAGAACTGCTCCTCAGGCGACACACGCACACTTGCACACACCTTAGAGTCTCAGAGATTCTCTCAGGACCCCCCCCCCGCCCCGTCCCGGCAGTCCCGGGAGCCACTGCCCCCTCCCACGGAAACTCAGTTACTACACGGGTCACCACGTGCCTCTGGGGCTCCAGATGGAAAACTAATGATGACAACCCCTGAGGACCAGACTCTAGGGACTGAAGCCTGACTGACCTCCACCAGAGGTTCGGCCTCTTCGGAAGGCACAGCCATGATGCTCCTGTGGCTATAAGTGACATTCGCAGGGCAGGATGCAGTGTGCGGGGCTTCACTGCCAGCTTTGTTCCTTAAAGCCCTGCTGGGGGTGGGGGTGGGGGTGGTGACTAACAGCTCAGCTTCAGGTGAGGAAACCAAAACTGAGGTTGGGGGACAGGGTCAAGGTCACTGAGAGCATCCTGCAGCTGGTCCTGGGCCACACAACAATAATTAACAAGGCATGCTCAATTTCATTAACAAGTTCAGTGAATTCATCACAGTTTGTAAGACACCTGCGGAAACACTCAATCATAGTGTAGCGTGTTAATTCAGTGAAAACCCGCACTGGCACATAAATCCACACAGATGCACACATATACAAAATGCCCCCAATAAAACAGTACATTGGGTTTTATCAGTTTATTTATTCCTTCTTCATTTTGTCTCCATTTCAACTGGTAAAAGTAAACAAGTTCATTCACGTCTGTCAATGTTTGAAAATATATTTTTGCCCTTTGTACAGCTTTCAAGCCCTTGAAGACTGTACAAGTGTATATTTGATGTTTTCTTCATGTAAACACATTATTGAATTGAATGCTATGAATTAGGATATTTTAAATTTAAAGTCAAGTTAGTTAACATATATGTAATACTGGTTTCAGAAGTAGAATTTAGTGACTTGTCACATACATACAATACCTGTGCTCATCCCAACAAGTGCCCTCCTTTTTTAAAAATAAGGTTTTATTTATTTATTTTTGAGACAGAGAGGAGAAGAGGGGCAGAGAGAAAGGGAGAGAGAGAATCCTAAGCAAGCTCTGTGCTGTCGTCAAGGAGCCCAACATGGGATTCAAACTCATGACCTGTGAGATCATGACCTGAGCAGAAATCAAGAGTCAGACACTTAACCAACTGAGTCACCCAGGCATCCCCAAGTGTCCTCCTTAATGGTCACCACCTATTTAGCCCATCCCCCACCCACCTCTCCTCCATCAACCCTCAGTTTGTTTTCTATATAACAGACTCTTATGGTTTGCCTCCCTTTATATTTTATCTTATTTTATTTGTCCTTCCCTTCTCTTATGTTCATCTGTTTTGTTTCTTAAATCTAGAAAAGAGTGAAATTATATGATATTTGGCTTTCTCTGACTGATTTATTTCATTTAGCATAATACACTCTAGTTCCATCCCTGTCGTTGCAAATGGCAGTTTCATTCTTGTTTTTGATGCTTATTTATTATTGTGAAAGAGACAGAGAGAGAGCACAAGCAGGGAAGGGGCAAAGAGAGAGATTGAGACACAGATCTGAAACAGGCTCCAGGCTCTGAGCTGTCAGCACAAAGCCTGATGCAGGGCTCAAACCCACAAACGATGAGATCATGACCTGAGCAGAAATCGGATGCTCAACTGACTGAACCGCTCAGGAGCCTGTGAAGTTTTATACTTTTTGATGGCTAAGCAGTATTCCATCGCATATGTATACTACATCTTCTTTATCCATTTGTCAGTTGATGGGCATTTGGGCTCTTTCCATAATTTGGCTGTTGTTGATAGCACTGCTATAAACATTGGGGTGCATGTGCCCCTTCGAATCTGCATTTTAGTATCTTTTGGATAAATACCTAGTAGTGCAAATACTGGATTACAGGGTAGTTCTATTTTTAGCTTTTTGAGGAACCTCTATACTGTTTTCCAGAGTGGCTGAACCAGTTTGCATTCGCACCAACAGTGCAAGAACGTTCATCTTTCTCTGCATCCTCACCGACAATTGTTTCTTGTGTTGTTAATTTTAGCCATTCTGATATGTGTGAGGTGGAATCTCACTGTGGTTTTGATTCGATTTGTATTTTTTGATGATGAGCGATGCTGAGCATTTTTCATGTGTTTGTTAGCCATCTGGATGCCTTCTTTGTCAAAGTGTCTTTTCATGTCTTCTGCCCACGAGTGAAGATTTTTAAGCACCATTATATTATCTACCAACTGCCAATGAAAAGCGCAGCAAGTAAGAGAGCTTTCCGGAGGAAACTCTCTCCAAGTCCACTGCCAACAGGTCTACACACCAACAAGCAAGTTGGGGATGAAACCCCAGAACATGAATCTCACGGGACACAAGATGGCAGTCCTCACTTCGGATGTCATGGATGTGGTGTGAGCATGGAGAGGCTTCCAAGCCAGCGAGCCTCGAGTACCAGCTCACAGTGCCTGCTGCCCGCAGAGCTTCAGGGCAGCACAGGCCTCGAGCGAGAGGCTGCCCTCCTTGGCAGCGCCTGCGCAACAACCCAGACAGGGCTCTCTTCGCGCCACCCGCCACATGAAGGTGGTTGGAGTTTAATCTTTTAAACTGTGCTCTGCAAGAACACTGCTCTTTTCCTCCTGCATGAGGTTGACCGGCATCTGCCCGGCGGCAGGACACCTGTCTCCAAGGATCCCCGCAGGGGACATGATGCTGCCCTGTGGTCCCCACGTTGGACCCTTGGCACCTTTTTGCCAGGTGGCCTCAGTAGGGTTGCTCTGGCAGGGTACGGGCAACGTGGAAGACCCAGAGCAAGAGGCCAGGCTCCCTCTGTGCTCCGATTTGGAGGCAAAACCCCAGTGCTCTATTCTCTCACCTCACGTGTCAGGCAGGTCATCGGCACGGGAGGAGGGGCTCCTGCTCAGAGCCTGCTTCTTCTTCCAGGGACACCCCCAGGTGATGCCACAACGGGCATCCCCACGCCTCTCACCTCTGTAGCATCTGACTACTGCATCGGCTTAGATGCCAGGAAGGGTCTAGATGCTTGTGTTGTCACATTATCTCCACTGTGAATCCATCCCACCCCATCCTATTCTATTCTGATGCTCTATCCTTTGAGGTCACTAATAAACACCCTCAACCAAGGGCAGCAGAGATGAGGGGGGTCTCATGAATCAACTCCTGGTTGTGCCTGGATGGTGGCCCCGATCTGTCTTGGACACGTCCCATGCTCATGCTCTCTGGCTCCTCTCCACAAGAACACCTGTTGCTCAGGCCACAGCTGACTCTCCCGCAATGTCCAGTAGTTAACAAACATTTGGTGGTGGTTTGACATTCTGAGCCCTTCACACCTTCTGCATACGTACCTTCACACCTCTGATATTTCATGGCTGCTTTTCTGAGGTCTTTTTCTCCCGGATGTGTTACTGTACCTGGGATGTTGGACTGGGGTGGAATGGCTAATAAAGGGGGTGTCTCAATAAAGAAAAAGTCGCCTTTTCTTAACTATACCTATGATGGGTGGTTTCACCCAATTAGCAAAAAAAGTCCCTTTTTTGGCACACATCTGACCACTGGGCCAGCTGTGGGCAGAGGTTGGCATAAGCAAAGAGAAGAGAGAGATGGAGTTAAGGTGGAGAGCATGGTGCACCCAAATGACTTCTCATGAACTCGGTGGCCCCTCCTATGCTTTTACAAGTGAATTTCAAGAAGACGAGAGCAGTGTGTTTCTTGTTTCAACATTCAGACTGAGCAGCAGCAAAAAATAATTGTTCACATCTTGAATGAAATGGTGCCCTTAAGTTTGTTTAAATGCATACTTGGGGGCACCTGGGTGGCTCAGTGGGTTGAGTGTCCAACTTGGGCTCGGGTCATGATCTCACAGTTCATGAGTTCGAGCCCCGCATCAGGCTCTGTGCTGACAGCTCAGAGCCTGGAGCTGCTTCAGATTATGTGTCTCCCTCTCTCTCTGCCCCTCCCTCACTCATGCTCTGCCCCCCCCCAATAAATAAACATTATAAAAAATAAATGTATACTTGGGCTAAACTCAGGCATTAAAAGGGTGGCAAAATATGACAAATTACAGAAAGGATGCATTTGTTTTAAACAAATGTCCTATAAAATAAAACATCTAGATTTTATTTTATTATTATTTTGCTTTTATTTTATATAGAAAGAGTGTGTGTGTGAGTGGGGGAGGGGGGCAGAGGGAGGGTGAGAGAGAATCTTAAGTAGTTCCATAGTCAGCACAAAGCCTGACACTGGGCTCAACCCGAGGCCCCTGGGATCATGAGATAAAAATCAAGTGTGATGCTGAGCCGATTGAACCATCTAGGCTGGTTTACTGGTATTTGTGACCAACAATTTTCCAGAGTGTGTAAAATCTGTGTTTTATCCATCTGAAGTTGTCATATTCTTGTAGCTAAAGCTCCTTCAGGTTTGGTCCACCCTGCTGCCTGGAGAATAATACCATTGGTGTGATTATTGAACACACAACTGAGCAACCAAAGGAAAATTGAGAGGGGCCTCCACCATCGCATGCCAGGAAAAGTGGGCACATGGTGACAGTCCCTTTGCACTTGTTTTATTAGTAGCCATTCACCATTTGTCACCCTCCACTTATGCGGTTCTGGTGGCTGTAAGCAGGTGGGCGAAAGATGAAGATATTTGACAGGTCAGCAGGCTCTATGCTCGCCTCAGAAAGACGGAAGATAAGGGGGAAGACATTTTTGCACTTTTGAGTTAACTCTCTCTCTAGAGAATAAAAAATCTCCAAATATCACCCACAACATCTTATCAGAAACCAGTAGGTTTCTCATCAAGTCAAACATCAAGTCCAGACTCACTTCATACACAAAAGCCACTAGAAATTCCTCAGGAAATAGTTCCCACAGAAGCCTTCTTGCACAGTGAGCGATGGGAGACTTTTTCAGGAAGCAGCGATGAGGTCTGGCTCTAGGAGGAAAGCAGCAGAAGAAGCTTCTATGGAGCCCTTTGGCCTTTGTGGACACCCCTCCCTTGGAAACCAGCTGACTGCTGGAACTCAGGTCTACCGTTTGCACACTGGCATCTCCAGCAACACTGCCCAAGTTGCCTCTTGAATGTCACTCCTTGGAGAGCTATGTGCTTCAGCAGCGCCTCAGAGCTTACCCTGGGAATGGGTTTCCCTCTGGCCCCTACTTCTGAGCTCTCAGTTCACTTGGGGATGCTGAGCCAAGACAATTCCAGAGGGTGGGGCCTCTGGAATTCAGCTTCACCCACTGATGCTCCTCTTGCCCTTCCGAGTCACGTGCTGGAGGCAGAAGGCCTGGCTGCCAGAACGCTCCAGAGGGTGAGGACCACAGGCTTGTTCTGGCCCCATCAGATCCTAACTGTGTCCACAGCCACTGAGACTCAGCAAGGAGAATTCTGTCCAAGATGTCAGCAAGACCTTGGATCTTGTGTAGGATGGAACGGGCCAAGGACGCTGGCCTACACGTCTCTGTCAGCACAGTATGCAGGGACGGGGGTCCTGTGCTGACACACGATGTCTCACCCCCATCTCCACAGTCGGCAGTGGTCTGTGACTCTTTCTTGGGTAACTTCCGTAAGCCCCAGTCTCTGGCATAGCACTGGGTTCCAACATGGAGATGGGATTTTCCAAAGTTACTAGTCTTTAAGGTGATGGCGTACCCAGACCATGAGCATCCCTGGGTCCTGCCCCCTCTTTCCCAGAGCCACCCCTGACAAATTGTATGTAATCAAATGCCTGGTGTAATCCTGATAAAACTCCGGGAGTAGAACTCTGGGCAAGGTCTGGCTAGAATTTTTTTTTTTTTTTACTTTTTTTTCAGACAGCCAGATTATTCAAAATCACAGCAATCAGACACCGGTGAGGAAGGAAAATAGTGATGTGCTTTACAGCAACCACTTAAATGCCACACGTCTCGATAATGTAATGTCTCCACAACTGTTTCTGTTTAAAGCTAATAAAAGTAAACATAAGACATCCCGGTCCCTTCCTATCAAATTTATTACTTTGAGCGACAAAATGACAAAATGATTAGCAGTTAATAAGGCCTCGGCTGAAAAGATTGACTGACATTGCATTACTCAGTTAATTTCCGCTTCTCTGAGCTTTTTTTCCTCTTCCTTCCAGCACGGAGGGAATTAATATTATCACATCAAAGGCTTTCCTTTAAATGGAGAGAAAAATCATTTAAAAGGACACAGGCTGTGATTATTCAAACTAGGTTATTTGCACCTTGCATATATAACAATATCATGGAACAACTTCATTGCACCGCCGTCACTGTCAGTCACTAATAGAAGAAATTTGCTTGCATTTTATCAGCGCCATTGTGCAGCCTGGGTGGGGGAGGGGCAGTCATCGCCACATCTGATAAGAAGCATGTGCACACCGAGCAAGGACCGCTCAGCGCGACAAGGCGGATTTCTGGACTAATGCTCAGTATGCAAATTCTCTCCTTCTTGTCATCTTCCCTCTGCTCCTTCCCACTCTGTTTCGATTCCGTCCCCCCGTTTTCCTTAAAGAACTGTACACGCAGGGAGATAAGTGCCAGCCTCCGTGAGCTTCAGGATGTAATTAGGTGACGCAGCGTTGGTATTTCACTTCCTTCCATGCTGAGCTTGGCAGACAAATTGTAGCAGGGCTGATTTAATACCTAAAGAAGTATGTCATATTCTCATAGACTAGTTGTGTCCGTGGGTGAAATTATGAGTGACCCAACGCTTGGCCCAAGTCGCAGCCCATGATCTATTAGCATTTAGGGCTTGACAGATGGAATCACTGCCCCCTCTAACTGTAACTGTGTTAGAGCCCATGACAAACCGCTCGCTTGTCAGACGTGATTCTTCTAGAAAGATGAGGGGCGTGTGTGCTGACCAGTGGGTGGAGGGGCACGTTGAGGGCAGGGAGACGGTGACAATGACACAAAAGATGAAGCATCCATGGCAAAGGTCGGGAGGCAGAGCTTGGTTACCAAGGCTCCAGGTGGATTAAGTCCCGGGCATCCTGGGGGAGGATGGGGAGGCCGGCAATCAAGTGAGATTGGAACAGAGTGCCCCCATGTCGAAAGGCTGGAAGACAAGCCTTGTTAATTCAGGAAACCGCAGAGTGGAATTAGTCCAGGCCCTGGTGGAAAGCTGCGGCGCCGTATTGTGCCGATGAGATAAATTTCCCCTGGCCGGCCGACATGCTGGCCACTGACAGAACACTGCTGTGCGCGGTTCATTAAAATGTCCAGCTCGCAGGAAATTTTAAAAATTTATAACGCTTCCTATGGATGGTGGGGTCAAGTTCAATGGGCAGGAAAAAGCAGTAAAATAGCTCAGGGAATTATTTGCAGATTACTGTTTCAACAAGTTAGCATTTTTAACAAAAATTAAGAGTGCCGTGATGTCTTCAGAACTATAATCCTAAATCACAGAAAGAGACCAAATTTATTCCCTTCTTGGGACTGATCTCTGTGCCTGATAGGGGCAGGTCAATAAGATGTCAGGCGTTGTGCCAATAGTACGCTTTTAATCAGATTCTATTCAAGTAACACCTGAGAAAATAATGTCATGTCTGGTCATTGCCAGGATGGCGGAGTATACCTTCTGAGTCGTCTAGAGTCGCAACTTAAAAATAGATGGAATGGTGGCTTAATTATATTTTAATATGGGACAATATTTTCCTAGTGTATCTGGACTTACTAATTCTGCCATAAGGTCAGATAAATATTTCCTTCCTATGGGAATATGCAGTGTCCTCGGCGGACTTACTGTATTTAAGTAGGTGAACACTTTCCAGGAGGTGTAAGCTCTAAGCAGAGATGCTGGTTTAAGTCGCACACCACTTTGTCTAAATGTTCAGCTACAATGCCCGTGTCTTGCTTCGGGGTCTTTTTTTAAAAGTTTTAAAAATGTTTTATTTCTGAGACAAAGATAGCATGACCAGGGGAGGGTCAGAGAGAGAGGGAGACACAGAATCTGAAACAGGTTCCAGTCTCTGAGCTAGGTGTCAGCACAGAGTCCGATGTGGGGCTTGAACCCATGAACCATGAGATCATGACCTGAGCCGAAGTCGGACGCTTAACCGACTGAGACACCCAGGTGCCCCAGGGTCTTATAGTCAGTGTTGCACAGAGGTACTAAACGGGAGTTAGTCAGTCTGGTTGGAGAATAGAGACTCCAGAAATCACAGAAGTAAAGGTAAATCTCAGCTTATGAACAGAATGTTCAAGACTCTCCTTGGGTTCATATCCAAAATGGAACAGAAACATCTGTAAATCAATAGAAAAAATAGTAACCCAATTTATTTTTTTTAATATTTTTATTTATTTCTAGGAGAGAGAGAGAGAGAGAGAGAGAGAAAGAGAGAGACAGCGTGAGCAGGGGAGGGTCAGAGAGAGAGGGAGATACAGACTCTGAAATAGGCTCCAGGCTCAGAGCTGGCAGTCAGCACAGAGCCCGACGCGGGGCTCGAACCCACGAACCGCGAGATCATGACCTAAGCGAAAGTCGGACGCTTAACCGACTAAGCCACCCAGGCGCCCCAATAGTAACCCAATTTAAAAAAAAGGACAAGTGACTTGAAATGACGTTTCTCCAAGAAGACATACAGCAGCCAAAGGTACACAAGAGGTTGTTCAACATTATCCATCAACGCAAATCAAAAACCACAGGGACATATCACTTCACACCTGTTAGAATGATTATTACTGAAAAAAAACAAAAGATAACAAATGTTGGCGGGGACATGGAGAGGAGGTACCCTTGTTAACTGTTGGTGGGAATGCAGCCCAGTGCAGTCTTCTGAAAAACAGCATGGAGTTTCCTCAAAAAATTAACAAGAGAACTATCATTTGATAGAGCAGATCCCATGGGATATAAGCTACAACAGACTTCTGGATATTAATCTAAAACAATCTAAATCAGGCTCTTGAAGAGATCTGTGCTGCCCTGTCCACTGTAGGGTCATTCACAATAATGTAACAATATGGAAACGATGTAAATATCCATCAATAGACAGATAGGCAAAGGATAAGCCCGTCACAGAAGGACAAACACTGCCTGATTCCACTTGTCTGAGGAATCTACACTAGTGGAACTCATAGAAGCAGAGTGAATCATGGTTTCCAGGGGGGCGGGAGGGGGACGTGAGGAGTCGTTCAGTGGCTATGAAGTTTCAGTTATGCAAGGTGACTAAGTTCAAGTGTCCATCAAGGGTGAAATATATATATTATAATATTTAATATTGTAATAACATTGTGTGGTGATGTATGGCACTACCCTATTATGGTAAGCATTGAGTAAAATATAGAATGGTAGATTCAATATATTGTATACCTAAAAGCAATGTAATATTGTATGTCAGCTCTACTTCAATTAAGGATAAAAATGCTAGGGGCGCCTGAGTTGTTCAGTCAGTTAAGTGCCCAACTCCAGCTCAGGTCATGATCTCACAGTCCATGAGTTCGAGCCCCACGTCAGGCTCTGTGCTGACAGCTCAGAGCCTGTATCCTGCTTCGGATTCTGTGTCTCCTTTTCTCTCTCTTCCTCTCCCCTGCGTGTACTCTGTCTTTATCTGTGTCTCAAAATAAATAAATGTTAAAAAGAAGAAGAAAAAAGCTGAGAGAGAGAGAGAGAGAGAGAAACCACCCCAAATGGTAAAGTCTTAAAGACACAAGGGAAAGATTGCCCACTGTGAGGGGACACGGTTACCTGGCCCTGGATTTGCTCTCAGGTGAGCGGGGCAGGGGGCAGCTGGAAGGGGCGGTCTCCTTCCCTCTGGCACTGTTCTCTGCAAACAGAAGAGTCCAGGCTGAGACCCATGCACTTACTTGAGCAGATGGCCTCCTGCCCAGCCTCTAGTAAACAGATAAATCTGTCTGATTCAAAGGTACAGCATTGCATCCCGATGTTGTAAACTTTAAAATGGCTTAAAATATGTGTTCTTGGTTTGTTTATGATTTGGAGAGGCTTCCTACTTATCCAGGGTAGGTAATGAAAACACTAGTCATCTAAAATAACTTCTGCTTGAACGCATAGAAGCCATCATGAAGAAGACAAAATTTCTCTGAAGTTCACTGTGAGCTGGACTGTGTAAACTGTTGGTACGCATGTTACTTAGCTGCTCTCTTCTGAAGAGAGAATCACCTCTACATGGCTAAGTTCAATAATAATGAGGACACAGCTACAGAATTCAGGCCCAGGGCTGACTTGGAAAACACGTGAAACTTTAGAGTTCAGGGAAGAAGGACCAGACCCTCGGAGAGCCTGGGTGGTGTTCGGGGAAGCCCTGGGTCTGGGAGCTGTGGGCGGAGAGGTGGTCGTCCCGTGTGGGTGCCCTTGCGAGGCCGAGTGAGATGGAAAGGGGCTCTGGAACCCGAGAAAGGCAGGATGTCCTGCAGAGTGTGCCGACATCCCCCTGAAGCTACGGGCTGAGCCCCAGAGAGGGACCAGTTGATGTATCGCTTGGAAGAGCAGAGAATCATGGGCACAACTGGGCCTGCTGGCGAGACACGGAAGGGCAGTGGTGGTAGCTGAGGGGGCAGGAACCCGCGCTTGCTCTTTGCTTGTGTTTAACAGGAGCTGCTGGGGAATCTTGGGTTCTTGCTGGAAGTGGCCTACTGGTGACAGGGAGGCTGAGGGACGGTGCATGGGGTGGAGGATGGTCAGTGGAAGCTGGGGATTCACGGGGCAGCAAGCTGCCTAGACGGTGCCTCCCTCCTTCTCGGTGCTCTGTGGGACCAGTGTGGCCCAGTGCATGCCCGTGTCCTTCTGGACGGGAGCTGCTCAGGAGGCCACGGAGGGGAGGGGAGGCAGCAGGAGAGCGCTGTCACCCCCGTGCCCTGGCATCCAGCTTATGGAGACGAGTGAAGTGCGGATGAGCCCATGGAGGCAGAGGGAGGTGGTCCAAGGCGTGGAGATCACCCAGGGCTCCATGTTAAACAAGTCACTGGGAGGTGGCCCTGCGGTCAGGGGGTGGAGGCTGGAAAATCTGCCCGGAGAGCTTATCAAATAACACAGCCCATGGGGGATGACGCAGCAACAACCCTTCATTTAGTGTTTAAAATAGTGATAATGGACGCTTGGGTGGCTCAGTCGGTTAAGCATCTAACTCTTGATTTCAGCTCAGGTCAGGATCTCACGGTTCACATGATGGAGCCCTGAGTCGGGCTCTGTGCTGACAGCGCAGCGCCTGCTTGGGATTCTGTCCTATCCCTCCCTCTGTCCCTCCTCCACTCACAGTCTCTTCCTCAATAACAAATAAACATTAAAAAACAAAAATGTATAAAGGAGGAAGATCATGGGAGAAGGAGTCAAGGCACCCGGTGATGGGGTCCAGTTTCCAACCCACTGACCATAAAGGTCACCATCAATTTACTTTTGGTCGTGATCGTTGCACCGGAGGCTGGGTGTCAATTGCTGGACAAGCAAAAATACCTGAGGAAATGCTTTGTGGCCAATTAAATGTACCTGTTATTTTCAGTGTCACCAGACACGTTGCTGAAAACCTTCAGCGTTACGGATGCCTAGATACGGGTAGTTTCACAAGTGTTGATCAAGGATCTTATTTACTTTAGTAAATTCCACAAGACCCACTCCCCTCTTTTCCATTAGCTAATTTGCTCCTGTCTGCCTTCCCAGGAATGCAAATCAGCCTTCCGGGAGCCTCGCAGAGGAGGAACATTTCTCCTGCAAGCTGCAACGTTCCCACCGGACCCACCGGGCATTTCTCGGTCTTTTAAGCTGTCATTTGCGGTCCCTGGGTATCCAATCTGTTAAATGAATTAGCCCTCTATTGTTCTGACTTCGAGCTGTATGACCTGCCTGTCCCGGCTTGGCATTTTCCGCTGCTGGCCCCCATCCATTACCGGCACGCAGCAGGATCCAGAGGCTGTAAATCATGGTGGAGGCGGGCTGCCCTTTCCCCTTCTCTGAGCTGGGCACCCCTAGCTTACACTCACTTCCTGTGTGGCCGCTCAGCCCGCCGAGAGGCTGGTCTGGGGGCCATGTCATTTGGCTTCAACGGAATTATCCATCCTCCTCCTTTTCTCTGAATGAACCAAAATCTTTAGAGAGAGCTCTAAGATCCAAATCCGGGGTGTTTCAAATAAAAGTCCAAAACTCATAAAAGTCCAAGTAGGACACCTCAGATCAGTCAGGAATGCATGGATTCCCCTTCTACATGCGCCAGGTGGCCCAAAGACAGATATGAGAGAAAGCACTGGTCTGGAGCTCACTTTCGGGGCCCTGAAGCTGCCGTCCGGGGCCTTTCTCCCCCACTTCTGCGCCTTCCTGCAGCTCTATGACTGCTCTCATCTGATATTTTCAGTTTCACCCCTATTGCACCTTTGTGTGCTGCATTTCCTACAGCTGCCCAGAGGCCTAGGCGGAAAGATCTTATAATAAATGTAAGCCCCTCTCGGAGGGCTCACTCCAGGCCAGTCTCTGCACCAAGAATCTGATCCACTGTCCCGCAGTTACTGCTGTATCCCGCAAGAGGCAGGGGACACTGCCACCACCCTTTACAGATGGCCACACTGAGGCTGGGGGAGCTCAGCCGCTTGTCCAAGGGCACACAGGCAGCCAGGGCTGGAGGAGGAAGGGAGCTCCACTCGCTTTGCTGAACGCATGGATCCAACACTGACATGGCCCTTCTGGCCACCAGTTCAGCAAGCTGGCTTGACTCCTGGGTGATTCTTAGCTCGTCACCACCTGTAACTTGATTCTGGCCCCAAACACTTTTTAATCTGAGCACTTCTCATCCAAATGCCTTTGCCTTTTGTATCAATTCATGCGATTACCATGTATTAATTTGCGGCAGCTAACCATTGAGAAGAGGGAATGGAAAGGAACTATGTTATTATGATTGTATAACCACCATCCAATCTGTCCTGTCTCTGGTACAAAGAAACGTAATGTGCACTATTGAAGGATGGTCTGCACAGGAAGGTGTGCTCTTTGCCCGATGGAGGCAGGTGGAAAGATGCTTGGGAGCAGCAAGAGGTGCCAGAACAGGGGGAGAGAACAGGGCACAGTCAAGACATAAAGTAATTTATGGGGCTGGAATTTGGATGTAGAGCTCGTGCAACATGGTGCTCGTGCAGCCTTTCAGAGAAACCTGCAGCGGCGCCTGGGAGGCTCAGCCGTGTCAGCATCTGACTTTTGATCTCAGCTCAGGTCTTGATGTCAGGGTTGTGAGTTCAAGCCCTGCAATGGACCCCATGCTGAGCATGGGGCCTACTTTAAAAACAAAAACAAAAACAAAAAACAAAAATATACATTAGGAAATGAAGGAACACCTGGGAGTGGCTCTGAAGTTTATGTAATTAGTCCCAGGTCCTCTGCATGTAGGAAGGAGACATGTGCCCACAAGGTGGCTTGGGGCACCTGAGTGGCTCCGTCAGTTGAGCCACTGACAATGGAGTCCGTTGAGACTTCGGGTCAGGTCATGATCTCACAGTTCGTGGGTTCGAGCCCTGCACTGAGCTCCATGCTGACGGCTCAGAGCCTGGAGCTGCTTTGCATTCTGTGTCTCCCTCTCTCTCTGCCCCAGCCCTGCTCACCCTCTGTCTCTCTCTCTCTCTCTCTCTCTCAAAAATAAATAAACATAAATTTTTTTAAAAAAAATATAGTGAGGAGTGTGTGGCAGCCATGTTTGCCAAGACAGGGTGTATGGGCTTGTCATGGTGGTGACGAAAGGTCGCCCTAACGGTGCAAATGGGGCTTGGCTTGACCAGATTTGCTTTCTAAAAAGATTCCCCTGAGGTTCTCTAGAGGCACACAGCTACACTGAAAGCAGGGCGCTCACCCCCCCATACACACACGATCCCCCATACACACACACGACCCCCCATACACACACACGACCCCCCATACACACACACGACCCCCCCATACACACACGTACCTGCAGCAGTCGTGGGCACAGCCACCTGCCTATACTCACAGGTACACACCACACTCATGGGCTCCCATCCATGCATGAGCACATGCATGGACATACCACTACATACACGTGTGTGAACAGGCGCACGTGCATACAGGCGTGGTCACATTCACGCAGAAGGAAAATGATCAGAAGGATGCCTGACTTGCTACGATTGTCACAAAGAAGAGGTTCCAAAATCCCGTCACGGGCAGATGTCCAAGAGAATTCTGTAAGGACAGAAGTGAAGGAAGTGGGCAGTGTGCACTTTCTGGAATGTCTGCTCTCTGGCGCTCCGTGCTCTGGGGGCAAGTGCTCATTTTTGTCCCTGATTCACCAAACAGAGGAATACCAGTTCCCTGCTTCAAACAACTAAAATTGTTTTTTTTTTTTTCATTTTGTCCACATGAAATTACCATTCGGCTGAAGATATTCAGAGTGTGTGAGCCCTAATGTATTTTTTTTTTTGAAAAGTAATAAACTGTAAATCGAGAGAAGGGATGCCACCTCAAACTCAGGTCTGGAATTGCTTGTGTAATGCTGTGGATCCATAATTGTACCTTGTTTTAAATTCATATGTATTCATTTCATAAAAATAGTCTATATTTTATACTGATAAATTTATCAATAGAAAAAAGATAGCACGCAAAGATATAAAAAATTACCTGCCAAAATAATGATTTATGCTGGTTTTGAAGCTTCCCCTCTATTATTCATGTGCATAGACTTTTTTTTTTCATTTTGACATTTACTTCACATTATAAAAATGTGTTCCTCTATGTCAATATCTTCATTTGAATAGCAGGTATGGACTGGAGTACTGGCTCTGGGTCTGACAGCCTCAGTCAGGAGGCGGCCGTGTTCCCAACAAGGATAGATCAGAGAGGTCAGGCGGGTCTGCAGCCACGGGGTGAGGGAATACATCCTGACAGAAGCTGGAGACCTTGTAGGGAGGAAACAATATGAGAAAGTCTTTACCAACGGCTGATCGGAAACAGGGCTGTTTTGTGTTGACTTGGGTCATGTTTGCTTGAAAGATCAAAGATGGCGTGCTGTCATTAATATTAAATTGGAAGAATAAATTATTTGACCTTTGAACAACGAGTTGGGAAGAGGAGAAAAGGCAAAAGAAAACCTCGGAAAGATGGTACCCGTCCCTCATTCCTGTTTTCCTACCTGGAGCTCAACAGTAGCTCTAGGTTCAAAGAGGGAAGCGCATCCTGTGTGTAGAAGACGCTGACCTGGGGAGGGTGCAGTAGGGTTGAGGGGTCAATGAGTCCATTCAGGAGCAGGAGAGGCATGGAGAAGGGACAATGGATGGGGCTGAGGTCATCTGTGAGAAGAGAAAACCTAAATCTTGAACCCAGAGTAGGTCCGTCAACTCCAGGCAGAGAGGCTTGTGATGGGGCTTCTCTGTGACCGCACATTCTTTCCATACATCTGAACACAGAGCCATCTTGGCATTTTTTACTTTTCTCTCTTTTTATAATTTTTTAAAATTAATTTTAAGAGAGAGGGAGAAGGGGAGAGAGAGGGAGGGAGGGGGAGAGAGAGAGAGAGAGAGAGAGAGAGAGAGAGAGAGAGAGAATCCTCAGCAGGTTCTGTGCTGTCAGCAGAAACTGACACAGGGCTCAAACCCATGAACTGTGAGATCATGACCTGAGCCGAAGTTAAGAGTCAGACGCTCACCCACCTGAGCCACCCAGGTGCCCCAGGATTTCTTCCTTCCTACCAAAGCTCGATCACCTGACCTGTGCAGGCACCCAAGCCCAGATGAAATTTGAAGCACCACCTTGCACGTGTTTGTATGTAGAGTGGGGCTAAGCCTCAGTCCATGGACTCAAGTGTGAAAGAAACAAAATATTGTCTGGAAACTAGTCTAATGTCTATCTCGAATCTGTTTTTCCCCTGGAAGGGCAGAAATGTAAACCTGTTTCAGACGGCACCATCCCCACACTGTATCTGCTTGGAGGGGTTACATAGACCAAGAGGTTGGGATGGTCTTGTCCTCAGGGCTCTGTCTTTCTAGGGTGGTGTTAGGGGAGGGGGCCCTCAGTCCATGCAGGTTGTTGGCAATGGCCCCTTCCATCAGACCCCTCTCCAGAAGACTCGTTGGGTCTCGGTTCTGGTGGAGACACTCCATGCAGCCTGGGTCCTACGACTCTGCTCCGTCCACCATGAAGCACCACCAGGAAAATATACCTGAAGCAGTGGGGGTGCCATGATGCCTCCCACCCCTCAGCACACACTCCACATTCTCTTGTCGTTCAGCCGGCCTCCTCCCAATAGAGACCTGCAGGCCCTCTTCTCTGACTGTGCTCCAGTCTGCCATGTCTACTCTCAATGGTGGCTTCCTGAATGAATATGAAACACCAATTCACTTCCTTTTGGGTGACCAAGGAAAAAGGCGAAATGCCACATAACATCTGTCATCCTGGGCACCACCCTGGGCATCCATCGCAGCTGCACTAATGCAGTCAGAGTTTTTGTTGTACAGATGCCTCTTTTGCGTTTCTGGCTGCACCCGGCCCCACTCCTGTTTTCATGACCTCTCACTCAATACCCACATCTCGACTTACCTCTACTGATGTGAAGTCCCACACAGACTGGTAGGCGCCTCTTGGTAGCATGTCAGTCTTGCAGTTAAACTGTTTTTGCCGAGGGGTATAATGTCTCCATCCCGTGTGTTGTGCGACCCCAGCCTCGCTGTCCAGCTCACCACCTCATCCCGCATGTGAACATTATGCTTTGCACGTGGTAGACAGAAAGTCTTCACTGAAATAAAAAGATAAGAACAGTCTAGCTGAGTCCAGTTGGTAAATTTACATTCACTGCTATTAATTCATCTCCACCCCATATTTCTGATATTGCCTTTAGAGTCTAAATCACGTTTCATTCTCAAACACCCACAGGTTTGAAGAACATGACGTCTCTATGCCCTTCTGAGGCACTGATGATGGCGGCAGGACTCCCAGGTGCCAACGTCCCCCGGGTGACATAGTGTGACCACTGCCACCTTCCAGAGGCAGTTATTTACTAGAAAAGGAGGGACTAACTAGGTACATTTCAGCCCGTTTTGTTTTTCTATTTGCTTCTCAACTTTATTTTTTCTAAATTTATTGAGATATAACTGATATGCAAAAAAACTACACATAATCAATGTATACAATTTTGTGAGTTTTGACAGAATAATACAGTTATACTCTCCTCACCAAGATCAAGGTAATGGACAATCCATCACCTCCAAACCTTTCCATGTAACCCTTCGTGTTCTGTTTTGTTTTGTGTTTTTGTTGTAAGAGCACTTAGCATGAGCTCTGACCACCTCACCACACCTTGCCGTTAGCTGTAGGCATGAAGCTGCACCACAGATCTGGGGAGCGTGGCCCGCTCGGGTAACTATCCCTTTACATTCCTTGGACAACTGTTCCCATAGCCCTCTCCCCTCAGACCCTGACGACCACTTCCTCTGTCTACTTCTGTGTGTTTGGTTGTTTTAGGTCCTTCACACAAGGGGAGTCCTGCGGTATTTGTCCTTCTGTGTCTGACTTTTCTCTCTTAGCATGATTTCCTTTAGGCATTGTTGCTTATGGCATGAGTTTCTGCTTTTTAATTTTATTATTATTTTTTAAATGTTAATTTATTTTTGAGAAAGAGTGCAAGCGGGGGAGGGGCAGAGAGAGAGGGAAAGAGAGACTCTAGGAGGGGCTCAGAGAGGGGGGTGGGGACAGAGGATCTGAGGCAGGCTCCTCACTGACAACAGAGAGCCCAATGCAGAGCTCAAAGTCATGAACCATGAGATCATGGCCTGAGACAAAGTTGGAAGCTCAACTGACTGAGCCATCCAGGCTCCCCTCTTCCTTTTTAAAGGCTGAATAATATTCCAGTGTGGATGTGGACCACATTCCGTGTCACGTCCTCAAGAGGACTTGCGTTCTGCTCAGAGACTCAGGGTAGCTGGTGTCAGATGCAAGTATCATAGCATATGGCTAACAGTGAATAGAGTTATGTGGATCTACAAACCACAGTGAACCCCATGACCCCAACAGAGTTACAGTTAAAAATAATAGAGTTTAAGGAATTTTAAATATTTTGATCAAAACACACAGAAAATATATGTGTAGGGCCACTCACCTCTTTGCTCTCTTCTGAAGCAATTTTAACTCTCTTTTTGTCCCCACCCTATGAAATATCTGGTCATTGGCTTTGAATGCCCACCTGCTACACGGCTAGGCATAGGCCTGGGTCGCTGTGGCACCAACCCCAGAGCCTGGGGATTATCCCCCTTTCAGCCTCCGGGGACTCAAAGTGTCTGTAGGATCTGGTTTGGGATCTGTGATGTCTAGATTTTGTGTCAGCCTGGGTGGATGCGTAGTACCCGGTTATTTAATCAAATGCATCTAGACGTCACTGTGGATGTATTTTTTAGATGCGATGGACACCTGCAATGAGGCGGGTTTAGGGAAAGGAGATCATCTCCCATGATGCAGCTGGGACTCTTCCAATTTGCTGAAGGTCTTCACAGGAAAACAATTTTCGTGGAGATTAATGAGCAGAAACCCTGACTGAGTCTGCACCCTGTAGCCTTCCTGATGGATTTTGGATTCACTAGCCCTCAGAACTGCAGGAAGCAATTCCTTATATAAATTTCTGCTTTAGTCTCTATCTATCTATCATCTATCTATCTATCTATCTATCTATCTATCTATCTATCTATCTAATCTATCATCTGTCTACATCTGTTATACTTCTAAACCAATGGATTTATATCAGTATCTATATGGACATGTGTCTTGCTTGTTCTGTGTCTCTGAAAAACCTTTAATTATCTACCAAATATCTAATCCCAATATTTCTAACATTTTCCACAGAATGCATTAGAAACCTATGTCACCTTTTTCCTGGGCTTAAAGTATATATGTATCTCATCTTTACTTTTTTCTTCATATAGTTTTATTTGTACTTGACCCTATATTTCTTTCAGTTAAGTTATATGTAATAATATACTAAGGTATGTAATATTTTCCATGCATCATATCATATCCTATCATATCCTATGATACCATGCCACACTGTACCATAATGCTGTGTGTGCGTGCTCACTGTCTCTCCACATGAGGACAGAGAGGTGGGGGAGGACAGGAAGTGTATGTGTTCTCTTCTGTGCCATCCCATAAACTCTTCTTGGCACATTATAGTGGCTCCATAAATATTTGCTGAAAGGATACAGGATGAGGTTTATAGCTCCATTCACACTCATTCATCTAAAGTATATATCATATTGCACTGAAAAAAAAACCCGAGGAAGAAAATCACAGTGCTTTCTGACTTGTCTGATAAATAGGTACCTTTTCCAAGCCGTGAAAGGATGTCATTTTGTTAATGAAAAATAAAAACAAGCCCCACAATGGGGTGGGGGCTGAGGGGCCCCATTAGGAGCAGAAGGGTTTGGACTGTTGCAGTTTTGCACAGAGTGAGTGAGGGGATCAGACCATGTCCCAGCTCAGGCCTTCTCTCCCTTTCAGGGTCAGGATTAGGGGTCCAGACCTGACCCCAGGGCCTCGGTGCCTGCCAGCTCCTTCAGCTGCTGGTTATGTGGCTCTCCTGTTCTACTCTTCATTCTCCTCATCAGAAAAGGGGATAGTCATAATACTTGTCTCAGAGGGGTGGGGGAGGATTCCAAAAGGTAGCATCTGGCCAAGGTTCAGGGTGCTGCCTGGTACTGGCACCTTCCCAGAGAAGAGGAGGTGCTGCATATCAGCCTAGGCTGGGCTGGGCTGGGCTGGGCTCCCTACGCACACGTATCCAGTAGAGTGTCCTGGATCCCAGCTGGGCGTGGCAGGGACGGCTGTGCTCCATGTTGAGTGTCTCTCTTCCCCCTCATCCCGCGAGAGCAGACACCACTGCCCCCCATTCCGTGATGAGGGCAGAGTCTCAAGGGAGCAAATGGAACTCTTGGAGCCACTCCAGGCCTGGGCTGAGAACGCGCACACACCATCACTCCTGCCTCATTCTATTGGCCAAACCAACTCAGGCAGAGAAACTGGACCCACGGTCGGAAGACCCTGCAGAGTAACCTGGCACAGGGCCTGGCTCAGGCACGGGGGAACCAGGACAGAGAGCAGTCGCCGCACTAGTGGTGACAAAGCGTGTCAGCACAGATACGTGTGGTGGAAGACATGATGGGCATGAAGGAACGGCCGAGTGCGGTTTGGAGGACAGTTCTAATTAGGATTCAAAGCTGGAGAGGAGACCATCCAGATCAGCCTTCCTAAACCTCAGCCGGCACCAGGCTCCTCCTGTATCCAATCACGGGATACAGTTACCCACAATCCTGAAGGCAAAGGGGGGGGGGGGCTGAGGGAGGGAGGGAGGGAGAGAGAGACAGAGAGACAGAGAAAAGAACCATTGGCTCAGTTGTGATCACTTGACATTCAGGGTCATGTGCTATTCATATTGCAAGACATTGCTCATTTATCAAGTTAAAATCTATTAGAAATATTTGCTCGTTTCATGGAACATTTGCAGAACAAGTTACTTGCAATCCAAGGTTTTACGGTAATTGATATTGGTATCAACTCGATTTCATAGTAGACTAATGTGTTGGTAAATGTTCTTCAGTTTGTGCCCCTCAGTGGACAAGTGAACCTTCTGTCTTTGAATTGAATGAGTCTCTTCAACTCCAACAGAAGAGTAGATCACTCTCCTGGAGAGTGTGCTTGGCACACTCTTTGCCTTGTGCTTGACACTCAGAGAGGTGAAACATAGTTTGGCATAAGTCAATTAAGGGACATATGATGAATTAGTCAAATAGATAGGTGATGGATGGACATACAGATAGGTAGATAGATAAATGTATATGTATACAGGTAGATGACAGATAGACAAAGAGATAGGAAGACAGATATATTCATACTGAGAAGGCTGCAGACCCAACATCAATCTTCAGTACTTGTTCAATTTTGTGTCACTATGGAGATCTCCACTCTAATATGCTTGTAGAATCATTTGCCCCTTTTTTAAAATTACAGAATACACTTCTTTGAAAAATAATCTGGTGTTTGATGTGCACAAGAGTCAATCAGAAAACCATCACAGCCTCTGTACTAAGATGTCTGAAGGCAGAAGGAGTTCTCCCACCTTCATGAGTCCCCCATTCTGTGAAGCCAAGGAAGAACGTGGCCCAGACAGCACATTTTTTAAACCTTTGAACAAAGACACATAAATGCATAATGCTGTAATATTCAACTACTTTTCCAGCACACGCTTGCAAATCTGTTTTCAGTGTGATCTGATATTTGACTTCTTGAAAGAAATATATAAATAACAAATTGACTAGGCATAGATATTTATCTTTTGTCTTGACATATGCAAAGCAATATTTTTTAAAGTAATAAAAGGCCAGACTGAAAGTTGAACTATAACGATGTGACATTTGAGAAAAGATGCCAAAATAGTGGGTGACCATAAAAAAATTAGCTGTGTTTTCCCAGCACCAGGAGGGCTTGCCCTACAGGCCACCAGGCCCTCTTTGTGAGTTGCTGCTTGATGCCCCATGGCTTACTTTCAATTTGAGACCTTTGGCCATCAAACTGCACATTCAGTGTGTAGTTAACCCCAGGTCTTAGTTGGGAATGGAAGGCTCCCAGGCTATTGCTAGTCAGTCCCTTGTCCAGCACAGGTGTTTCTCTGTGTCTTCTACCTTAGCGTCTCCCAGGTGAGGACGGAGTGGTGTCTTACCCGCAGGAACACTGCGCCATAGGAAGGAAGAAGCACTCTTTCCAAGATAACTGAGAAATGGGTTGCAGGCAAAATCTCAGCCCCTGACAGATACGTACTTCATGGCCTGAGAGGGGCCTCCTCTCCAGCCTATAGCATTACCTCAAGGCTGGGCTTTCATGCCTACAGTGCGGGGCTTTGGGGAGCCCCCCACAAAGAGAAACCCTAAATGTGTGGCCTATCCTGTCAGAGAGCTGCAGAGCCTCCACATACTGGTTTTGTGGAGCCAGGAAAGGAGATTGAGTGCAGCCCCCCAAGCTACCACCATGTTAGATTCCTCAGCCCTCAGTCCCCGCTGGTCCATGGCAGCCTTTCGCTCAGCACATGTGGGGATGAGGGTGAGAAGCGGGGCCTGCAGGACCCCCAGTGTGGTCGCCCAGAGTCTTCTCCATCCCCTTCATTGGCAGAGATTTGAAGTAACACCTGGGGCCGGGGAGAACTGAGGAGAAGGGGCTACTCGGTTAGGCGCGTGGGCCCTACGGCATGTGGTCTCGCCCTACACAGACTTACACAGGCCGTTTCAAGATGATGAATCAAAGTTACCAAAATTAAAGTTTAAATGAAATTTCATACCCAAGCAGCACTTTTTAAAACAAACATCGTGGTGTGTCTATTAGTAATGCCCACCCAGCACCCCGCCGGAAGAGAAGTACATCTCAGATTTCAGGACGATTTCTGTTAAAACACTTAACAGTTAAAAAAAAAAAAATGGGCGCACACAGTAGGGCAAACGTCCACTGAACTGAGGTGATTCATTTCCCTGATGATGACAAGCCAAGGGGATTTATCCCCCCTCTTAGAAAGATTTCCAGTTTCGCATTTCCTGGGAAGGGTCTTGCTTTTATTCAGAATTCTTTGCTTTTATCCTGGAAATGTCAACGGGAGGGCAGGATACTTTTTCAATGAATCAATGCCAGTATCGACCCATACTCAAAAGTGGGTGCTGTCGATTTGAGCAAAAAGAGAGAAGGTCCTTTGCAGGAGCGCTTAGTTGGCGGGGGTTTCTGGTGAGGGATGAGGCACAGGCGATGAGTCAGGGGCCCTCCACCCGCCTCTCCAGTCACCGCTGCCTGGCAGAGACAAAGAGGGCACCCTCCCCTCCTTCTGCCCAGGTCGGATCTGCTCAGCCCAGTGCCCTGGTCCCCAGAGACCCTCCTATCACTTCCAGCCACCACCTGGGTCACCTCTCTGCCCCACCCCCGAACCCTGCCGTTCAGGGTGAAGAAGAAATTCAGAGCTGTTGAATGATGATACGGGTAGTGAATTAAAAAAAAAAAAAATAAGTGCCAGCAACAACAACCAAATAAAAGGTGAGGGCGGGCGGGGGAGAAAGGAGGCCTAAAGAATGTGGGAAGATAAATGGGGCCCACACTTTGTTTCATTGTCTGGAGCACTCTGGGGTTATTTGAAGCTCTTATTTATGCTCCGTAAGCAGAACAATACTGGGGAAGAAATGATTAAATACCAGCTCTGCGAGCAGCAGACGCCTCATTGTGGCTTGGGCTCACCACTGGGTGGTTCTGATAAAGGCAATATGAGTTGATAACTGATACAGTTTGCCAGGAGTCGTCTGGGGCCGCTGACAGCTCAGGCGCTTTAATAAAATCATTAGAATGTAAATGTTTTTATTGCGGAATAAAGAGCCTCTAGCGAAGTTGACACTGCTCTCCCTCTGCTGAATGGGGGTGCCGATTAGCATTCAAATGATATCATGATAGGCTGGTTATCTTTATTAAAATTTTTCAAATCGAGTCTTCATTTTGCATGATTGAGTTTTAAACAAATGCAATATCCAGTCGGCTGTTGAGCTGGCCTGAACACTCCTGAAATAATTAAAGTGTTCCTTTTATTTTTTTTAAACATGTGTTTCATAAGAAATGAATTGGATTTGCTATTTTAATATGACAATATCTAGTTAGCTTTGCATAAAAACAGGGATGTTATAGCATAATTATTGAAAGTGTACAGCTTTTAAACATATGTTTCATAAAGCTGAATTCAATTTTCTGAAATATGACAATACCAGTCACTTGGTGAAGTGTAAAATCAAGAGATGGCTTGATTACTGAGATCTATCCTGCAAAAGTCTTCGTAATTGACGGCGGCTCGTGGAGCGCTGATGTGGTGTTTCTGAAGAAGGAGGGGTCTTGTCCTGAACATTTACACCTGCCCCAACTCAGAGGATAGAAGGGGTGCTCCTTACATAGGCACTTGAAGATGGAGGCAGAGATGACCCAGAACAAACTAGACCCTCACTGGAAAAAAAAAAAAAAAAAAAGGCACTGAGAGAGACTTTGGTGGACATGAGCAGACCTGCTCCATCTCCCTGTGGAATGGATCTGACAGCGGAAGGCTGGCTGGGGACATTTCACTTTACATGTCCAGCCATCCTTCCCCTGACTCTGAGGTTCCCACTGACCATTCTTAAAAGTCACCTTGTGTTACAGACTCAATGGCTGTTAGCAAGAAGACTGTGGGAGATTCTTGGTGATAAGGAGTTGAGAAAATCAGGGTCATAAATATGCCTTAAAAATATGTCCCCGCAATGGCTGGGGTCTCGATTCCAAAAGGGAGGCTGCTGAAGAGCTGATTTCCTTCAAGAGCAGACATTGGAAGAGCAGGCCAAGGCCAAGGCCAAGGGCAGTCCTTGTGGCTCATGGAGAGGAGGGGTCAGGCTGCTCCCACTTGGACCTGTCGCTATTTGATTTCTTGCTAAGATAAAAAAAATGTATATATATTTTTTGAGAAAAGTGACAATATATTTTGTCAACCAACATTTCCATATTAGCAGACTCTTAAATTTTGTCATAATATCTGTCTAACCAGGGACTAAGTTCTGAATCAGATAGGTTCAGATGACAGGTAAACTCATATTTGTTAGTATGATTAACAAAGCTAAGGTCGGTGTGTGCATAGTAAGTTAAGAGTGCAGGAAACTTGACATTCGATTCTGAATTGGCACATATGCCACACGCAATGTCCCTACACTGTCATTTCAGAGCGGAGTGTATAGGGTAGACTGTTGGGCTTTCAGGGCAAATGGAAATGAGTGTTTTTCTCTTATGAAATTGCTATCATAAGAGGTGTTGGTGGTCGACATAGAACCATGATTCTTTAACATAGTGTTTTAGAGCTGTAGGTTTTGCAAAAGAATCCTTAACGTCATTGCAGGTTCCGTGAGCCATGTGGTCGCAGGAACAGTCCCTCACCCTGCCCAAAGGTCAGTTTGTATTTCTACCTCAGGGAGGGAAAGCAGGGAGAACGGCCAGGAATCACAGAAGAGTCTCTGATGACAACGTCCCTCTTGGCAGCTCACTGCCGGAGCGGGTACTCTGGCGAACAGACGAGAAACAAAACCCTGATGTGATAAAGGAAAGATCACTGTGCTCCTGGCTATGATGGAGAACTGGGAATGGAAATAGAAACCACACCTTTCTGTAACCAGAAAGGCTGCAGCATGGGTCATAAAACAGATAAATGAGCAAAACAGTAGGAAAGCCTTCGCAAATCTTCTGAGCCCAAACCCCTTAACACCTGTATGCCCGACCCAATGCTCTAGGACAGGACCACAGACCGATCTGCAGAGAACTCTGCATGGACTTAAGGTCTTTACAGTGAGACCATTGTTCCAGCAACATCTAGGCTTATACATTCTGACCAGTGCCTGCCAAAATAGCCTATGAGTAACTCCAGTTCTTTAAACTCTCTATGTGACCCTCCCTAAAGCACCCCCTTTGCCAAGTTTCCCATGGTATATGACATTCCTACTGCAGCAAGAAACACACCTAAAGTAACTAACTCTTGGTGGCCTTCCAATGATGGCCATTGGTGTCAATCCGTTTTGGAAAACTTAATTCTTATTTCTCAGAGTTTTAGAGGAGGGAAGATCCACAAATGAGCTGGAATTTAAAAGGCCTCCTCTGATACATGGGAGAAGGGAGTTACCTTTAAGCCTCACACCACTGAGGTCAAACAGTCTTGCCAAGCACTGGGATACTCTAGGTAGGCGGGTGAGTGGGCTGTCACCATTACCTGTGCATCAGAGTTATTCTCTGTAAGGCTCATAGTCCCTTTGAAAACCCCTTCTGAGGCCTGAGTATGTAGCTCTGTGTTATAAGCAGATGGCTAAGATGTGAAGAGGCCTCTGCCCTAATGGCCACAGAGCAAACACTAGATGCCAGGGCTCAGAGTCACTACTACCTACAGGTGCAGCAGCAAAGAGGTAAGGGCAGCCGGATTTATGTCTAGGGGCATGAAGTCTACTGAACTTGTCAATAAATGCATAGAGAGAGAGAAAGAAAAGAGGTCATGTTGTGGAATCAGTCAACCAAACTATGGTAATTTCCTCACCAGACTGTGTATGCAAGCATAGCACTTAATAGGTGTCCACCTAATTGGTACAATCCAGCTCCCGCCATCTCATTAACCCAGCCAGGCTCTCAAGTCCTAACCTGCAGCTCTTAGCTCTTCTAATACATTTTTCTTTTCTTTAGTTTTTTAAATTATTTGACTTTCATCTGGCCGTAGATTAAGATCTGAGTTTCACGACTCATTTGATTAACATCGACCATCTACTGTGTTAATAATAGTTAATATGTAAATTAGAAGGTTTTAATCACAAATATTAGGGTGTGATTTACTTGAGAACAGTGGCTATTTTAGCCTTTTTCAATCTTTATATCAGAAATTTGATTTTTCAGGTACAAAACAAAGAAGTGAAGGGTAACACGAGGAAGTATGTCCTGTGTCTCTTCCCTCCACCGGTTCTGTGCTCCTTACATTTGGAGTCTCCCACTTTGGAAAATCAGGGTAACTATGGTCCTCACCAATTCAACATTTTATTCTGTTTTCTTAAGTCACACTGCCTTACATTATTCACTTTCAGAGTAGCATGAGGCAGAATGATCTTCACCGCCAAAGACTGGGACAAGATCAGATGGGGGCTGCATGGCCCACGGCTGATCACAGTCTGGGGGGTGCAAATAACACAGCCCCATGCAGCTAATGCAATCAGAAAGCAAAGAGGGAGAGATGGATCAAGCGCAAGAAGACTTCCAGAGTCAGGAACCTCTCCTCCAACAGAAAGGCGACTATTCCTTTCAGAATATTCTAGTCCCACAGAGGCCAAGTTATTGCAAAAGGATCCACTGTGTTTAATTTGACAACAAAGATCTGAGCTCTCAGCATCCTCTGCAGATGTGGGTCTTCCTCATACCACTGTGCACAGACTAGGACTCGCTGCAGGGGAGCAAGCCCCATGCTGGGGCTCAGAGCTCTACAGCCCCTTCCTCTGGGAGGCGCAGGTGCCGGAGGAATTGGCCCCGAGATCAGCGAGTTGGACTAGAAGGACCTTTAAGATTCCAGTCAATGTTTAGAGTTCATGATCATTTTAAGTATGATCTCCAAACGTGCATCTCCTGTGTTATGTGAGCTGATACCGTGGTTTCGTGTTCCTCTTGTAGCCTGAGAACAGGAGAAGAGGAGAGGCACACAGGCTGCACACACCTCTGAAGGTGGACACTGAAGGAGAGGAATTCTCCATGCTTCTTACCTTAAGTAAGAAGAATGCATTAAGTCAATGCGAGGTCCCCTTTATGTGTGTTTCTTTGTTTGTTTCCTGTTCACTCACATGATTACCATGCGAGGTGGCCTTTTTGTGTGTTTCTTTGCTTGTTTGTTTTCTGTTCATTCACATGATTACCAGACGTTGGATTCTAAATTCAGAAAGTACAGGTGTGTGTGTGATGTCACGTTCCACTGCAGTTCTAGGTCCGGCAAGAAAGACTCTAATAAGAAAAGCCCGTTTCTCCTACCTGAGCCGCATGCCCGCTCCAAATGAGTCTCAGATCTTCCATATTGAGATGATCAAACATCGGCAGCCTCAGTGGTAAGAGCACTAACCAAATCGTCAGGGGAAGGAAGAAGTTGTGCTTTTGGGTTTTTTTCCCCTTTTTTTCTTTTCTTTCCCCTCTCTTAGCAGCTGGACTTAGAAAAGAAGACAGGCATGAAATTTGTGGGTAGATCTGTTTCAACAATGGCAAGAACTACCAATTGTGTAATCCAATTTCAACAGGGGATTTCTCTTTATCTTAATAACTAGTGAAATGGGTGGAACTCAAATTTCATTTCAGTTTGGAAACACGCCCAACATTTTGGAGATGTTTATTCCAAACTCGGCCAGCTCTATAAACCCCTCCAAGCTCTCAAATCTTTCTGGGAATTGCACCAAAGCAGATTTTTTTTTGGTGCGATTTCTAATACTTCCGGCTTCTGGAACAGCCTCCCTCCTAATCCTTCAGTTATTCAGCGTCTAATCCAGACCAGAGGGAAGCACAGCAATCCTGGAAAAGACAAATGATAATCCCGTAAGAACTTATGTCTGAGTTTCAGAGAAGGTTTCAAGGAAGTCCTGACTATACCCAACTCAAGTATTTCCCCCTCACAACTTCGGGTAAGCTCTTTTACTGGTGTTTTTACTGGTGTTTACTGCCTTAATCTCAAAGCATTAGGAAGAGAATATGTCCCAACATGGCCAGGTTCTTCAAAAGGAGGAAGACTATGAATAGGTGGGAATTTTAATAATCGGGCTGCTATTTTTGCAAAGTTTTTCTTCATCTCCTACAGTGTCTTCTGATTCTGGAGATAAGCAATTCTATGGAGGCTTCTTCATTCCCCAGAGACCTCCCTCTGTCATGTGGAAAGGAATATTAAGAATGAGCCCTCAATGTCAGTCACTTCCCATGACAGCTAAGTTCATGCTTCCTTGCTGTATCTGTGTTTTATTTCAAATCTTCACTGACTGAATTGTGTCCAAAGACACGAGAATGTTGAAAGCACAGAGCTGTACAAGCACAAATAAAGATAGGGCTCACGTAATTGGGAGCAGCGAGGAAACAAACACATTGCACAAGGCAGGGGTGAGTCACTGGACGGCAGACACAGTTGTGAAGGCCTAGCCGTGGTCCTGTGGCCCATGGAGAGAGTGGGGTTGTGCGGTCCACAGGATCAGCTGGAAAGGTGCTGAGTATACTGGAGGGGCAGGAGGGAGTGGAACCCTGAGAGCCAGCAGGCAGCGCCGTCGGTTCCTGAGAACTTAGAGCTCAGGGCCTGCAGGGGAGAGTCAAACTACTGATGCTTCTGTGGGCACAGACACGTTCCACCATGACAGGCATCAATGTGCATGGGGAAGGCACACCCATAGCCTAGGGAGCTGTCTGTGACCCTGGAGAAGTCAAAGGACATCTTATGTACATGAAGAAGGGTCACCTTGGGAAAAGACATCCAAGGGAATGTACATGTGCAAAGAGGAGATGAGAAGTCTTCCTTCAACATTCAAAGAAGCAACCAAAGTTGTGTGTGATAATGATGGCTCCAAGAAGCAGCTTAGAAATGTCCTCATCCCTTTAGACTTGTACAAAGAAATGACGAAAAGTAAGAATACAGACTTTTGACAATCCTGTGATTCATCTGTGTTCAAGAAGAGGTGTCTATACATTTTAAGAGTCTGTAATTTTTGTTTAGAGGATATAAATGGACTGTTTTTTGCTGTTGTTTCTTCATTTAGTCAATGAACATTTCTTGAAAGCCTCTTCAACTTGCAGGTCGTCATGCTAGGAAACAAGGGGAAATAAGGAGGGATAAAGTAACTCCTCGCTCCGGAGGAGCTGAGAAGACAGAAAGGACAAGGAAACGCACCATCATAGGATAGTGCGACAGGGGACTCTCAGTCCCTGTGAGGGTCCCAAGGGTTCCAGGCTGAGGCGGGGGCGAGGGGGAGGGGGAGCAGGTTGGAGAACCCCCATGGCTCAGGCTAGAGCCACACAGGATTTTCCCTGAATTTTAATCACTCGTGAATTCAGTGTATTCCCCGAGACATACTCTAAAGTACATAATATAGTAAGACTTTCCAGACCCCTGGATATTATAGGTGGTGATAAGCTGATTTTTTTTTTTTTTGCCTCAGGCTTCTCTTTTTTATTGTGGTAAAATATATATAAAATAAAATTTACCATTTTATTCATTTTTAAGTGTGCAATTTGGTAGTATTGGACAGCTCCACACTATTGTTAAGCCACCGCCACCACCCATCTCCAGGAATTTTCTCATCCTGCAAACTGAAACTCTGTCCCCATTGAACACAGACCCCCACTCCCCAGCCTTCCCCCCACCCCCCACAACCACCCAACACCCGTCTGCTTTCTGTCTGTATGAACCCGGCTCCTCCAGGGACTTCATATGGGCAGAATCATGCAGGATTTGTCCTTTGCTGACTGGATTCTTTCATTCTGTGTAATGTTTTCAAGGCTCATTTATGTTACAGCATGTTGGAGATTTCCTTTCCTGCTTTAGGCTAAGTTATATCCCATCGCATGTCTGGACCACATTGTTTTATCCATCCATCCATCCATCCATCCATCCATCCATCCATCGGTGGACACTGGGGCTGCTTCTACCTTTTGGTTGTCATGAACAATGCTGCTAGAAATGTGAGCCTTTATACCCATTGTAGAAGTTGGCACCTGCCTCCTCCCTTGTTCAGGACCCCTCATTCCTCTCTTAAGAGGACTGCCCCATCTTGACGTTACTCCTTATCTCTCCCAAATATATTATGGAAATTGTTCACTTATCTGTGTATTCACAACTATACATAATATTTTACGTGTTTTAAAATTAGCACACAACTGGGGTGCCTGAATGGCCCAGTAGATTAAGCGTCCAAGACTTCAGCTCAGGTGATGGACTCGTGGTTTGTGAATTCAAGCCCCATGTCAGGCTCTGTGCTGACAGCTCAGAGCCTGGAGCCTGCTTTGGATTCTGTGACTCCCTCTCTCTCTATTCCTCCCCTACTTGCACCCTGGCTTTCTCCTCTCTCTCAAAAATAAAATAAAATAAAATAAATAAAAATAAAATTAGCACAAAGTCTATATTGACTAGTTCTGCAATAGAGTCAACAACAGTATTTGTCTTTTTAAAAAGAGGAGAGAGAATGAAAAGAAAATTAGAATTTCCACAAGGCTTGGTTGAGAATTCAGGTATCATTTTTGCTAATTATGCCCAAAAGTATTTTAGCTTTTATTTTGTTTCTTTTCAAGGAACTTACTTGGTTCCAGAGACACATGAACATAAAATTAATTGTCAATAAATTTTTTTAATATATGTATACGTGTATATATATATATATATTTTGGGGGGTGTGGGGGGAGGGTGGGTAAGGAGGGGGGCTACAGAGAACAGGCCGTTTAATAAAGAAGGAAATGTAGAGGGATCAGAACGCGAGCCACCTTGCTTTAATTAATGTAACCTTAGCTGCAGTCCTAGATCTTTTCTTTCTCCCACAGAAGCCCCATCTGGTGGCCGGGCTTCAGGGGGACAGTTGTCCCCACAAGCCCTGGGGCCAAGTAAGCAACACCTGCTTCTCCAGCAAACACCCTTAGGCGCGGGCATTCCGCAGGAAGGAAGTGGGGGATGGGGAGGAGGGAGACCGAGCCGGGAGGCTCAGACTGGTCCTAGGGGGACCTTGTGCCGCCTCCGGCCACAAGTGGATGGTCCCCACCCAGGTCACAGCTAACGCCAGGGACTGGGTGGGTCAGCACGTGGGGAAACGGGGTGCTATAGGGCGGCTGTGGGTGTGGGAGTGTGGGGGCGGGGGGGGCAGCGAGGTGGTCTCGTCCTCACTCACTGTACCCGCCTCGCTTCCAACACCAGAGTGAGGCCAGACGTTGGTGGGACCTGAGGGGACCGAGGTGATGTGGGAGCCCCGGGTCCTCCCGGGGGCCTGTGTTCCCTCACATGCCGGTGCTCTCACCAGCTCCCCGCCGGACCCCCCAACTTCCATCGTCCTGAATTTCTCTTCCTTCTCCTCTCCCCTTTGCTGTCCTTTCTTTAGCTTTCCTGGCTCTGGAAGGTCCAACAGAGCTGGTGTCGGACCGGGGGAGGGAGGCCCTGCGGCCCTTTCCCTGCGGGCCACGGGCCCGACTCCACGGGAAACGTCACGCAAACAGCCGTGACCTCTGTCGGGCTGGCGCGCCCCCGGGGGGCATGGGACGCCCGAGCGCCACTAGGGCCCTCGTCCGGACGTGGCTGCGCAGACCAAGCCTATGCGCCGCGCACAGAGACACGGCGCCCAGGACCGCAGTGTCCACTGCAGCCTGACGTCGCTCGGCATGGCCTCTGCGAAGAGGCCCTTCGGAGTCCAGAAACCTCGGCTTCCCAGAAATCTGTTCTGCCACTCAAGCCATCTGGCTGCCAGCATAAACCACAACAACACAGGCAAAGAAAAAAACGTTTTCTGTTTCATGTTAAAAAGTATAAATATTATATTATTGATTCAGAAAGGAAATGTGCCGAGCACGATCTCCAACCCCAGCTGAACGAACCCCAGGGACAGAGCACAGCACGGGCTCTGAGCACAGGCCTGGAATGAAAACAGATGCTGTTCTTCACGAAGGGGGAAAAGAAAAAAAAAAAAAAAGTTGCATTTTTGGGCCCAGTAGCAGCAGGCTACCACCTGGACAGAAGATTTCAAAATGAAAATGTGCAATCGTGTCTTTTCTTGAGAACGGGGCAGAGTAAGGTAAAAGGTGGGTCCGATTGTGCCGCGTGCGGGATGTGTGCGGCCGCACGGTGGGGAGAGGAAGAGAGAGCCATGAGCAGCCTCCTTTCATCTGAGGATGGGAAGGCGGAGGGGAAGGAGAGCCATGGGACCCGCGGCTGGGACCGCCACTCAGTTTTCCTGGGCAGAGTTCCTGCAGGCAAAACTCACTTCCTGCCTCACCTCCCCTGCATATTGAAACCCTACCCTGCTCATGTCAAAGTCAACCAGGCACTTTTTCTTCCCCCGAAGTCTGAAAGATTCTTCGCCTTCACTCATCTGTCACTGCTGTCATCGGCACTTAGAGCATTTCACCTGCAGCTTGCAATGTGCTTACTCAGGTCTTTTATCCTCTCCACGTCAAAGTAGTTTGATCCTGAGTGTAATTTTTGCAAAGAAAAGCATCCCAGGGGAGAGCTTTAGTTGATGCCTCTGTTTTTAACCCTGCTTCCAGAAAGAATTAGATGCAAACACTTCCACTTAGTTCATTTGCTTCTCAAGTGAACGGATCACGTCTGATATCTGAACACGATATGGCGGAACGCTTAGGAGATGAATTTGCGAATCACAGCTTGGCTCCCAGAGGCTTGGGCTGTATTGACCAGATGGTGACCAGATTTAAGCAATTGTAGTCTCGTAGTCAATGACTAAATTTCCTGTGCGTGGTTGCTGCCCATTAGCATACAGAATTCATACTGGAGCAGGGTCTTGAGACATGAGAGCAAAGTTGGCGGCTTTTTGGAGGGTCCTGTTGGGTCTACATGAGGCATGTCCAACATTGGCCTCTACAGAAGGGCCTTGGCCCGGGTGGCTACCCATGTCCTGAAGGTGGGGGCAAAACTATTCTCTCTCGAGGGAATAAGCAGGTGAGCAAAACAGGGAGAAATCAGGTATCTGTCTCCATCTTGACCTTCACGCTCAAGAGGGGATGGCTGACCATCACAGGTCTCCTGGCTGTGAGGGGAAAGGGCGTTCTTTCCAGTCTCTGTCCTTAGCTTTGTCAACCTCCCCTTTCCACTGTCACCATGGAAAAGAAAGACCACTAATCTCCTATATCACGTTGAGCCACAACTCCAACAGAACTAATGTGCTTCAGCACCCATGACCCACCTACAACCCAGGTCTGCATCTTGGACCCGGGAAAGGATTTCAAGGGAGAATAAATTATCCCTAAAGGGATGGGATGGCTTCCTACAGGGCCACCCCCCTATGACATACTTCACTGTAATGTCAAAAAAAACCCCACAAAAATAATCATATAAGATGTCAGAAGTGATTACTATTATTATTATTACTTTATTTTATTTGAGAGAGAGAGAGAGCATAAGCAGGGGGCAGAGAAGTAGAGACTCTTAAGCAAGCTCTGTGCTCAACATGGAGCCCCACACAGGGGTTGATCTCATGACACTGAGATCATGACCTGAGCCAAAATCAAGAGTTGGACACAACTAACTAAGCCATTCAGGTGTCCCAGCAGTGATTATTAAAATAGCATTCTACATTGACCAGACAGAGTCTAGACTCTTACAAAATATTCTGGAATTAATACAGCCATCTTATATACATTGGCACTTAGATAAATGGTCTTAGATATCTGAATGATATAAGTAATCTAAATAATGGGATTGACAGGAGGAGCTGGAAGGGATCCCAGAGGAACCAGGGGCTCCTTGGGAACAGGAAGCCAGCCACATGCACACTGGTTGACCAACACCACATGCAGCCCATGGTGCTATACCGTGGAACTGCCAGCTTGCTCCCATGCAGCTGCTGCTGTCCTTGGGGGTGACAACCTGAGGCTGTGGGTCAGGACACAAGCCCCGTCCCCCAACCCTAGCTGGGTCCTGAATGAGAGCATGATTTCAGGCTTCACTGGAACCCTCCAAGGGCCAGTCTTACCCAGGAAAGTCTGACATGCTTTCTGTACAATTTAATCAGGTTTGTGCTGTGACCCACCTGTTCTCCTCTAAAAATTAGGTTCCCAAAAGGAACTTTCTGGACAGGAGACATGAGGAAGAGGGCAGACGAGGTGTACCTGGAGAGGCTTCCTGGCCTTGGCAGAGGGGTCCCCTGAGATGAGACTCGAGCCCTACAGTCATGCTGCCCAGGGTTCTCAAAGCTCCTGCTGTGGATTCAGTCCTCGGCCCCCTTCCTCCCACACCCAGGGGCGGGAGCCCTGGTATGCCCCCAACCTTGGGCTCAAGCCCTGATTCTTTTAGCCATCCGCCCCGGAGTGGGGACAAATGTGTTTTGTAACAAACAGAATAAAGCAGATCAAGACCCTAGGATTGAAAGTTTTCATTTCCTTAGCTCTTGCAAACCCCGAGTTGGGACGCAGGCAGTGCTTCGAACAAGGTCTATTTGCCTTAATAACCTTCTGCTTTGGTTACCACCTTTTAATACCTTTTTTGGTTACTACCTTTTGGTTACTACCCTTTAATCACCACTCCAAGTGTCTCTTGCTCTGCCCCTGGTGAGGACGTGTGCATCCTGCCAGGCTGCTGCCCTGGGCTCGACCTGCCTCGTCAAGAGTGAGACGCGACTGTGGGTGTTCCAGGAGGCTCAGGGCTGCTCTGGGGCTGGCAAGGGCATGAACCTGCCTCGCCTCACTCCCCCTCTCCGTGGAAAGAAAGGGGCTCTGGTTCTCAGTGGCAGTTTTGTGGGTACAGCTCATAAAGGCACAGGCAGAGAAAGGGTCTGCCCACCAGGGGGTAGGTGGTCATGGCCACTTTCCACAGAGAGTGACCTTTGGGGAAGTGCCCATTTGACCCAACTTCAGAGGTGACCACAATAAGCCAACACAAAGAGGGACATAAATTGGCAGTAAAACACAGTGTAATAGATGTGCTCAAGGGGACTCCAGGGACCAGCCAATCCACGCCAGAAGAATGGTACAAGCTGGAAGGGGCCCCGCAAGATTAATCACCACCGCCATGCAGATGTAGCACGTTAGGCGAAAAGATAAATGTGTAAAAGCTGTGTCAAAACCCATGGTGTGGCCCACATGGCAATTCAGGGTCAGTAATTGAACTTCACTCTAATTATCCTGGGGAGATAATATTAACTTATAGTCCAGTGTGAGCGAGCGATTCCATAACTCATCACTCGATGGGCCGTGCGTCGCATTGTGTTATTGAAATATGACGGCTCCATTTCTACCCTGTCATAATGACAACTGATGTGCTTATTTTCTTTCTCTGCGCCTCTGGGGGATGATGAAATAGTAAGCAAACATTCTTTCTGGTGAAAGAGCAGCACTTTATCACACTGGCTTCAGCTCTGGAAAAGCTCTGGCAAACTCAGACACAGCTTCCCAGAGCCCAGACTGCCCCGGCTTGTGCCAGTCCCGGGGTCTGGCCCTGGCTGTACCATCCCAGGCCTGGGCCACGGAGCATTATTGGTTACTCACAGTGGGGGACTCTTAGCATCCAGACCTCTGTAATTTACTGTCCTTGCAGGGTGGAGTCTTCGGGAAGGAGCAGAGATTTAGTAAAAACAACTCTTGTTTTATTGCTGTGTTTACCGATAGGGTCTTGGAGCTCCCCATTCCCCACGTCCTGTGAAGGACTATTCCACAGCTATGGTTTTGACACGGGGTTCCTCTCTACCATGTGCCCCACGATGATATTTTATCTCTGTTTTCTTCACAGATTTGTAGTTACATCCTAGGAAGCATTCTTCTTTTTTTTTTTTACGTTTATTTTATTTTATATATATATATATATATTTTTTTTTTTTTTTGAGAGAGAGAGACAGAGAGCAGGGGAGGGGCAGAAACAGAAGGAGACAGAGAATCCCAAGCAGGCTCTGCACTGTCACACAAAGCCTGACATGGGGCTCGATTCCTTGACCCTGAGATCATGATCTGATCCTAAAACAATGGACTGAGCCATGACCTCCACTATGACACATTCTTAATAAATTATAGACAAATGCAGGGTTAAAAGCCTCTCCCCTAAACTTTAAGATAGAGTTCCATGTTTCTGGGTTATTTGAAATGAGGTAAAGAATGTTTGGCAGGGAGTTGGAAAGCCAGGTGGCACACCTGCGGCAGGAGGGCCCAGAAGAAGCCAGAAGCCCCCATCAGGCGGCAGGGAAATGAGGGGATGGCCGAGGTCCTGGCGTCGACAGCCTCCAGCAAGAGGAGCGGCTAGCAGACCTGGCCTCAAAGGAAGACCACAAGCTGCGGGGCAGGGTCTGGGGTCCCATGCTGCCAGCACGGAACCCAGCGGGGCGGAGACTGCAGCCCCTCCCCAGGCCTACCTGGCTGGGAGATTAGTGGAGGTTCTGGTTCTCAGGGAGATGGTGGTAAATAACGGCATTGAGAAGCCCTCCGCCCTCCCTCTGGGGAAGTTTATACACATTTCGACAGCTTGCTATTTTAATTGAGAACAGAAAGCCAGTGCAGATCTTGGGAAGAGAGGAAATTGGTCTCAAATCCCCCTGTTTTGGTCCCTAACCTCATGGTGATCAAGTGTGGCCTCCGAGGGCACACGCATCTACTGCTGGTCGGGCAGAAGTCAGCTGTCTCCAGGCAGATGCAGCTCCCATGTACATTGTGTGGGCTCAGAAGAGGCTCCAAGAAAGGTTTCCAAGTGAGGAAATGCAGTTCACGGCAGCAGTTCCCAAGAAGGAAGCACCAAATCACCTGGGTCCTTTCTCTCTGTCCCCAGCCAGGGGACTCCAAGAAATACGGAGCCAAGAGCCCCAGCCTACAACTCATGGGACCGACTAAGTCAGATGCTGTGTGTGTTTGGGTCCTGGCAAGGTAGCGCGTCCATACCAGCTTATTAAGATCTGTTCAGCCCCTCGAAGGCATCAATCAAATCTCAGGGTCAGCATAGTGAGAGTGTCTCTCCTCTCAATTATTCTGATCGCAGACTAGATCATCAGAAGCACACCACTCATTCATAATCACCAAATGCAGGCTTCCTAGTGGGGGAAGTGAAGGGCTTTCCATCTGTTTCTTTTTGGGTTTTATGGTCAGTCACCTGAACACAGAGATAAACACATGGAGCAAAGCACCTGGGCCTTAGACATAGTAACTGCTCAGAGATCCAGGCTTCATTATGGAAAATGAACCAAAATTCTGAGAGTTACAGGGACATTGATGTGGGTCAACAGAGTCCACATAGAGACTGAGGAGGCCAGCCTTTCCGAGAAGGGGCAAGTGGATCGCAGGTGATAGGCATTTATTTTGTGCATCCGCAGACCCCTGACTGTGGGACTTTCTATGATTGCCCTGGACATTGGAGGATCCACAGGAGAAGCCAGGGGGATGGGCATGAGCAAACCTCCTGGCACATATGGTCAGTCTCAGGCACCACAACCCAAAGTCATTCCCCAACTCTGTTGACTCAAAGTCGATTTCATGGTTTCCTAAATATCATGGTAAAACATCCACTTTCTTTAGAGATGTCCTAGTCAGCTGGGAAGACAAAACAGCACGTTAAAAAGACATTCAGTCCGTATTTACATGAAGAATAACGACAGCCTGGTAAAGCATTACTATCTGTAAAGTATTATATATTTTAAGGGTCCTGGTAATTTATGTTTTAAAATGTTCTTCCTACACATTTGCAGTATATAATGGAAGGTTCCTATGACATTTATAAAGGAACAGCTATGATCTGCTAGCTAAATGGTATGCAATGTTCTATAAATTATAGGCTGAAATTTGCTCTAATGTTCAAGTATTTCTGTGACAGATTTTTCTCCAAGAAAAATTGGACAAAAATGTGCAAAGGTATAATCCGTTATAACTGCATTAAAGGCATGGCTAGAACATTACTCTCAGAATACCCAGGGTAGCAAATAGGAGGGTATTTATTTGGTGGTTTATTCTACGAAGACGAGACTTTTTTATTTATATAGACTGTAGTTAAACACTGTAGGCGTCTTAGTAGATAATATCAGGCAATATTCTTCAACTCATATTCAAGATAATAATGGTTCACTTAAATCGCATCCCTGCCTCGTATTGTTGCTTCTTTCTCAACAGCTCTGGTTCTAGCTGGGGTCAGATCACCTGGAGTGAAGACATTTCTCAGCTTCCTTGCAAACAAATGTGACCATGTGAGTGAGTTCTGGTGAGCCATGTGAGTGTTCTGTGGCAGCCCCAGGGGAATGTCCTTTACAGGAGGGGACGTCTGCCCCTGGCATCTCCTTACTTCCCACCTCCAGCTTGCCTCTTGACATGTGGTCTGATGAGTAGAACCCCCTTGGAATGTGTTGTGGGCTGGTGCCCCAGGGTGCAGAAGAAGAGTCACTGAATCCCCAGTGCCTGCTGTGGATTACTGCCACCCAAACCTCATTGTAAGGTTTTTGTAACACACTTTCCATAAAGCGTCAGAGCACAGAGAATTTGGATGTATACACCATGAACTCTCTGCAGAAACTGCTCAATTCCATGACAGCAGTTGTGTAACACTGGGTTTTAAAAAAATTTTTTAATGTTTATTTATTTATTTTTTGAGAGAGAGACAGAGCACGAGTAGGGGAGGGACAGAAAGAGAGGGAGACACAGAACCCAAAGCAGGCTCCAGGCTCTGAGCTGTCAGCACAGAGCCTGATGCGGGGCTCAAACTCATAAACTGTGAAATCATGATGTGAGCCAAAGTCGGACGCTTAACTGACCTAATGACCCAGGTGCACTGATGACAGCTGTTGTGTAAAAGAGGGCACAGACAGTTAAAAAAGCAATAGGTGTAGCTGTGTTTCAATAAACCTTGATTTACCAAAACAGGAAGGAGATTGGATTTGCCCCCACAAACCGTATTTTGTTCGCCCAGCATTTAAGACATTAAAATCTCTTGCAAACTAATTTCTTTGTGAAAAGATAGATCTCTTCATCTGGCATGATGCCCACAGGTCAGCACTTAAGACGCTTCAGTATCTTGGCTGTTGTGAAATATGCTGCAATGAACAGGGAAGCACAGAGATCTCCCCAAGATGCCGATCTCGCCTCCCTTGGATATAGACCCAGAAGTGGAATAAGACCAACACAGAGACGAAAACAGTGCATGGCCTCCCTTGACATGGAATCTAAAAAAGTTGAATTCATGGAACCAGAAAGTCGAATGATGGTTACCAGGTCCTGGAGGTGAGGGAATAAGGGATCAACTGGTCAAAGGTAAGAAGTTTTAGTTACGAAAGCTGAATGCCTTTGGGAGGTCGAATGCACAGCATGGTGACTCTGACTCTAACACTGTGTCGTACACGTGAAATATGCTACAACAGGCAGTCTCAGCTCTTTACACCACACACGAAATAAGGTAACCATGTGAAGAGATGTAGATGTCAGTTAGCTTGATGGTGGTAATCTTTGCACGATGTGTATGTATACCGAAACATCATATTGTACATGTTGAATACATGCAGTTTCGAGACTTATATTATGGGTCTTTATTAGGCAGTGTCGAAGCTGGTCCTCACAGGCACACAGGCCCATGTGGCCATCTCTACTCAGTTCGCTTCTCTTCTCCTCATACTCTGCTTGGTTCTCTCTTCTCTCTGTTCCTTGGGTCCCCCCTCCACCTCTCTCTCCTCTTGATCAACTTCACTGCCTTTACCATACTCCTGTCTCCCTTCACAATCTCTGTACCTAATCAGCACAGCCCTGAATATTCCTTGATTGCAGGAGTCTATAAAGGCTGTGAAATGGAAAATGTATCCAACACAGAACGTGTCCCCCAATTTATACAAACCTGGCCCTTTCCCGTGCGGGCCGTGTTCCCAAAATTTTGTACTGCTATTCAGAAGATCAGAATTCAAAAGAAGAGCCAAACACTACCTCCTGAAGAAAATGAGCACCAAGAACTGAAGCATGATGTGTCACTCGGACCTGGACTGAGCTTCATGAGAAAATTATAATGCCGGCCTTGCTTCTACTTTATGGAGCAGAACATTCAAAGTGTATAAAATCAGGTACCCAGGAATTGTAGTCATCTCTAACAAGAATATCAGTCTCCTGTTCTAAGATGTTTTGATCCATCCATGTAGTGCAGTCTCAAATGGATTATTTTTCTCTGCTCTCTTCTGGCAAATAGGTACATAGAAGTGGGACTGGCCATGGTTAATTGAGTGTTAGTTGTGATGCACCTGATTCATTAGCAAATTTCACTTGAACAAACAATAGAGGGAAGTGCACACCTGACGTTTCAGTAGCTTTATTTATGTTTGTTGATAGTTGTACAAATTTTCTTACCTCTGTTTTCAATTCTTGGACAACCACAATTTTGCCAACATTCTCATCTGTAAAAGTCCAAGAGAAAAATCTCATGATTCAGGGCAGAATCAGGCGTGGAGGTTCCACTGGAGACGGCATGGGGACAGGAGCTGACTCTCCTCTGTCACTGTGTCCACAGCACTGATCCCCACTGGGGGCAAGAGTAGGTCCCTGAGAGGTATCTGTCCACTGATTAAATATATGGAATGATGACACAATTCAACCAATTCGCTCACCTTTTCATCCATTAGGAACTAGTAGGGAAAAACATCTGGGTGAACTTGATTGATTAGGCTTCCACTAGAGTTGGTCTAGTGATGTCTAAGAGTCTAACTGATAAGCTGTTTTCAAACACAAATGGAGGATTCAGAATGTGAGTTAGGGCTGCAAGGATGTGAATGATTTAGACACAGAGAGGAGAGGCTGAGAGAGAGAACAAATGAGTCTCAAAGACTCTTGACTGTCGTCTTAGGTTCTCCCTGGCAGAATCAGAACAACAGTTTGGGAGATGATCCCAGGATGAACCATTTGGATTGTGTGGAAGGGAGAAAGGGGGGGGGTGTCAATCAATAGTGTTCCACAGGAGCAATGGGGGCTCATTCTACTGGAGGGGGGAGCTCAGTTCCAGAGAGGTCTCTCTTGGGAGAGAGCTAGGGCTAGGACTTCAGGACTTACCTTCCAACTCTACCCATCACGGGATGAGGACAGTTCCTGGCTCCCAGATGGTTAATTCCCTGTGACCTTCAGACAGAGGAAACCCTCCACAGACAGTGCCCATGGTACAAACAAGCACCATTGAGGAGACCAGCTGATGTGGGCGGGTTAATGAGCAGGCGTTCATGCACTGTGCTGTCATTACGAACAGAAATAAAACCCAATTCTTTTGGAGGATTTGCTTACTGAAAGAATGTAGGGGAACGACTTCTATAATGTAAGGGGGAGTTTTTATTGTTGTTTTTAAACAAAGATACATGTAATTGTGGAGACAATTATTCTTCTGGTCTTCATGGATTGCCTAAAACTCAGATTCCACAGCACCAAGGCTACTTGCCAGAAATGCAACAGTATGAAAAAACTCAACAAAATCTAGAAGTTTACAAAATCCAAACTCTTTATATCACAGTAAGTATACAATGTAAAAACTGCTAGGTATGCAAAAATTCAAGGAAAAATGACCCAGCATCAGAAGGGAGAAAAAAAAATCAATAGCCTACCCACAGAATACAGAGACATTGGAAACTATTATCCTCATGTGGAGGCATTCCCAGGGAAAAGTGGGGGGGGGCAGAGTGGGGAAGCAGAGAAATGTGAGCTATCCTGGCAAGGAATAAAATGGTTTATGAGGGCCTGGAAATCAACATTAGGCAACCCAGAATTAATCATCCATTCATTTAACCGACATTCCCCCAGAGTGGGTTCTGTGCAGAGCATGGTTCCGGAGCATGGGACCAAGGGCTGTTGGACCATTCACATTTTGGTGCAAAGATGTGGAATATATAATTACATAAATATAAGGCATTATGTCAGGCAATAATTACATGGCCTGTAGGAAAAATAAACAGGCTGTAGGGATGGAAGTTTTCAAGGGAATGCTATTCCAGATAGCAATTTCCTGGAGGCAGAAAAAGGTCTCACCACTCCACCCCACCCCCAAGGACCACAGGCCCCTGGGGAAGACTCGTGTCAGAATGAGGGTGGATAGGGGCACCTGGATGGCTCAGTTGCACCCAACTTTGGCTCAGGTCACAATCTCACAGTTCCTGGGTTTGAGCCCCACATAGGGCTCTGCACTGACAGTGCAGACAGAGCCTGCTTGAGATTCTCTCTCTCTTTCTCTCTGTCTCTTCCCCTCCCTGCTCACACTCTTTCTCTCTCTCAAAGTAAATAAATAGACTTAAAAGAAAATGGGGGTGGATAAATCCAGAGCATGGACAGCTGGCCAGGCTCCTGGGTCACCGCTGAGGGGCTGGGGTGGAGTTTTCGGAGGGGAATCAGTGGTGCTGCCCATCATGGTGCATGTTCACTCCCACCTCTGAGGGAGATGCCTTCTCTTTGCTAAGGTAAAGCCAAACCAACATGAGACAGAGACCTCTGCCCTCTGGACTCCCTGGGACCAGGCATACAGATCCTGTGGCAGAGGAGAACCTGGGATAACAGATCCTAGGGGCTTCTAGGGTGGGGGCGCCTCTCCCCCATGCCGGGTCAAACAAGAAAGCCTCCGGAGTGGTGAGCAGAGTTGAGCAATGGCTCTCTTCTCCATCAGCTACAGCAAAAAGGGACAGAGGGACATGTGCAGAAATGTCTTATTGCCCCTAGTACAAGAGTCAAACTCTCTTATCAAAAGACAGCTTATTAGTTTACAATGGTCAACATTTTAAATTTTGTATTAGTTTAACAATTTTTTTTTCTCACGAAACACAGAGGTAGGGCTTTGAAAGGAAACTCATGCTTATGGTACCAAGATGTGTCTGATATCAAACATTTTGGAGCAAGGTAGGCTAGGCTAAGAAAAATATGTCCTCCACCCTCAAGAGACCTGAACTTTCCCCCATCCACCACCATGCCTCCTTTCCACCGAGGGTCCCCCCACCAACACACAAGCACACGCGGAGCCTCCTGTCACTGCTGCTGCTGAAGTTGTGCAAGAGGCAAGACCAGATCCTGGGGACGAAGACCGGAGTCTGGTGTGCAGACCAAAGGGGCACAGGGGTCTTAGACACTGTGAAGGGATGGGTGAGAGGGTAAAGGGAAGAGAGAGCAGAGGGGAGGGTGTGATGTGGAGGGGAGGCACATACATGCACACGCAGGAGCACATGCATGCGCACCCCGCACACACCAAGTAGTGAAGATGGAGGAACGCAGAGAAGGGAACCATGCACCAGAGTTAGGCTGTAACCCAGCTCTCCTCTTCTTTCCTCACCCATTTCCTTCACCAACTGTATTCATTTGGGAAACTATTTGACAACAGAGAGCGGCTGAAGTTTTCCTCAGAGTCGGAATCATCTGTCCACGGGAAGGGAGGGAGGGTTGTATTTGGAGGGGTGGCTTCCTTCTTGTCCTCAGCCACCCCGCCATCTTGCCAGTTCTGGGGAGGAAACACTAAGGCAGGCTTTCTGCTCTGCTTTCCTTCACAGAGAAAAGCAGGAGACACTCCTGTGGGATGGAAAATAGAGATTTTGTATAAGTGATTTAATAAAGAGGCAAATGCAGAAATACATATTCCCAGATATCTCCAAAATCCATGTCATCTTGTTTGAGCACATCTGTGACTTGTTCATTTTTACTCCACTCCTTCTCCAGGGCAGGGCCTGCATCACATTCTAAGCAGCTCTGCAAAATGGCATCAAAGGTGCCCAAGAAACTGGCCAGTCTCTCTGTCCTGGGAAGCAAGCTCTACACAAAAGGGAAAACAATCAGTTGTAGGGAAAGAGGTAAGTCTCACAAAAAAATCCACTATGTAGGAAATACTGGCTGCCTTGGCTTTAAAGAGGCCAACCTACTGAAAGAAGTATTCTAGTTGCATTGGGTAGTCCAGGCCATTTTTTTCCAGTTTATTTATTTATTTATTTATTTATTTATTTATGAGAGATTTATTTATTTTATTTTGAGAGATAGAGAGAGACAGAGAGCTGGAGTGGAGGAGGAGCAGAGAAAGAGGGAGAGAAAGAATTCCCAAGCAAGCTCTGTGCTCAGCAATGAGCCAGACTTGGAGCTCGATACCATGACCATGAGATCATGACCTGAAGTAAAATCAATAATTGGATGCTTAACTGACTTGAGCTGCCCATGCGCCCAGAGCCAGAACATTCTGGATTCACTCTTGAGGAGTTTATTCTCAAAGCTCAGCCCAGGAGGATCCCATTCATGCAGAAGTTCTGTGTGTTCTAAATTCCCAATTAGTCCTTGGCACTCTACAAATCTGTCAGATGTCCTCTTCCTGAAGCAGGGTGCTAGGCCTCAGTATGGAGTGTTTGTGAATGATAGGCAAGTCTCAAGCCAGAAAGATAAATCAAATAAGAATTTCACTAGCCTGTGCATCAGAGAGTTGAATTAGTTTATCTTTGCCAACCCCTGGCTGCACACCAAGCCAATCACTTTAAGCTCTCTCGGTCTGTGTTTTCAGCCATAATATTAGGACTAGGAGCTCTGTGCATCAAAGGCTCTTGCTCACACCAACCTGATGGTTTTCTACTCTCTCAAACCTAGAACAATCTGCCACAACTCACGACCACCTACAACTTCTCCACATGAGAAGCTCACCTACACTGTGTTTCTCCATCGTCACCAAGGATTCCTTGAAGCAAGAAGCTCCTTCAATTCTGAAACCACAAGGGGACAGTCCAACCCCCGAAGGGAGACATTCCCTGTTTTTCCCCAGAGATTCTCCAAATACTTGTTTCTTCTCAGGTCCTTGAATTGCTATAAAATATACCTGGGAGTCAGTCTTCCATAGTGTGTCCCAATCTTGTGTTGATTACAATATGAAAGAGGATCTCGACTGGGAACTAGCCAAGAACATGAAAATGGAAACTCATCCATATTTCCGAAAACGTTTTCAACCCAATATAGGAATAATTTGATAATTTAATATAATTCTTTCTGCAATTATAAAATTCTTCTGATTTTAATTCTATGTAGATATTTCACAAATTTTTATTATTTTTCCTTCTCTCAATGCTCATGTGTGTGTAAATTCCTGTTTCTGAAGAATTACATCAACCATTACTTATGTATTTCCTGAACCATCAAGAGTTTATGTTTAAACATTACAAATGCAAAGAGATCATCACAGTGTTTGTCTTTTTAAAAAAAAAAAAGTTTATTTATTTTTGAGAGAGAGCAAGCTGGGGAAGGATAGAGAAAGGGAAACACAGAATCGAAAGCAGATTCCAGGCTCCGAGCTGTCGGTGTAGAGCCTGATGCAGGGTTTGAACTCACAAACTGTGAGATCATGACCTGAGCCAAAGTCAGACGCTTAACCCACTGAGCCACCCAGGCTCCCCAATCATCACAAGATTTTAAAGTGACACGTTATTTTTAGAGACATGTTTCATGCGACACATCTAAATTAATATGATGATTAAAGAAGACAATATGGATCAGGAAAAAAATAACAGAAAACCTAGTACACAGCACCCACTGCTGAACACCTGCAGTCAGAGAGAGAGCACGTAGAAGCAGAGAAGACATGAAATGAATCATATCTGCATCATGTCATCGTTTTAGCTCACTCATGATAGGAAATACACTCACAATGCTTTAAGGTAAGACATTTATTATGTCCCGAGTGGGATTTGCTGCCACTATAGTCATATGTCAGTAATTACCAGCCATTCAGTCCACTGCGGGGTGAAAACACTAGTGCACTACCCACACCTCTGCTGCCTGCGGCTTCTCCAGCCACTGCACGTGCATAACAGAAACTGACCACGCTCAGCACACCGACCAGCGTGTCTCTTTTCTACTCGCAGGAGCTGAATCAGTTTTAACTCTTTGGGGGAAGGCAGCTCCATTCACGCTGACCGACTGGTATGTATAAAAGCCTAATGTCAAGAAACCCATTTGCTCTTTAATAAAAGTTATCATAACGTCTGAAACGCCTGATTTATGGGGAGCCTGTCGTCGCCTCGACGGCCTGCCACTTTCTACTTGCCATTAGAAACCCAAGACAGGTCACGACATTTGGCGCTGGGCTGGAATAATAATGGCGCTCAGATCCTGCTCCTGGACAACACACCGTTTGTCTCATTTAAATAATGAATGCGATTGGTGGGAACTGGCGTCCTAACCCTAACGCAGAAGGAAATGACAAACACACCGCAGTGAGTAATGAGCTGAATATTGACGGGTACCACGACCTGCTGGCTGCAAATGGCCGGTCCTCTATTTACTTATTTAACCTTCACAAAGCTGATCTGATAAAAGTCCAGATGGTTCGGAGACAGAAAAATGAAAATATTTTGCTGAACATGCTCTGATAAGAGACGCTGCTCGTGCTGGTGGTGGCCGGGCCGGTGCCCTTCTGATTCAGTGTTGCTCTACACGGACCTCCCTGAATGTCAGCTCCACTTTGACGTGCAGAGGGGCAGGATATCACCCCGAGGTCACCTTTGCTTTGAAACCTGCAAGGCTCCCGGAGCAGCCAAGCCACGCTGTCACCTGTGGCTCACCCGCCTGGCCGCCCCCCCCTAGGGCTCTGCTGACCACTGAGAGGGAGCTGGGTCCCCTGGCCCCTGACCCTCGACTACTTGCAGGCGGCAGGTTGTGGGGAGGCTGGGGGTGTGCGGGCAGGATGAATGAGACGGAGCTCCTCTTTTGGGTAAAGAGATTGAGATAAAAATGATGAGACTCACCTATAGTGGGCAGAAAGAGCAAAATACAAGTTCTTTTTACACGATGTTTTTGGGAGGAGGGTGAAGTCATAGATAGGATCATGTTCTTAGGAAAGAACCCTGGGGGCTAAGCAGGGTGACTCCACAGCTCACTCTCACTGAACTGGTGTGCGGGATGGAGTCCTCTGTTGCCGTGAGCCAAGTTGCCCACTCACTGCCCAGCCCTGCTCTCTGGCCGATGGTGCCTGCAGGGTGAGGGCGGGGGGGCTGCAGGGCTGGGGCCTGACTGATGTGTGGGCCCCAGTGTTCTGTGGGTCCTGTGGGGGCGACGCACAGCCCAGGGGTGGGTTGGCTGCCCTCCCTCCTCCCCGCACCTCTCAGGTCACTGCATGGCCAGGGCAGCAGCACTGGACTGGGTGGCCTTCACGCCCACACAGCACAGAAGCCAGCCGCCCTCTCCCTCCGAGGACAGCCAGGCTCTCAGGGACTGCACAGGACACCTTTTTGTAACAGCCAGTCACAGGTTAGAGAGTTGGCTTATCATCCCAGAGCTTCATTTCTTAATGTAAAAACTCTAATATTAGCACTGGCTTCGCATACATTGTTCTAAGGAGTCCGTGAAATGGAGCACATCAGGTAAGGCTGGGGAGGTGATCCCAGGTGACACACAGTCCCTCCCTTCCTGGAGGCTCCCTCCTCCCCACTCTCCTCCTTCAAATCAGCTGCGTTTTTAAGGCCACCCGTCGTGTCCCTGAGCCTGGTTTCCTCTGTCCGCTGGCTCTCGTCCCCGGCCTCAGTGACCAGCAGCAGAAGCTCACCTCCTACTTCCCCAGTTCCCTGGATGGTTTTCTTGGATGTTCCACTCCCTGGGAATACTCAAAATGTCTAAAATGTGTTATGCATCCCTAATTCTCTCTTTAAAAAATCCTGCTTCCGGCATGTCCACTTTGGCTCACAGGATCTGCATCCCCCCAGACATCTGGTTAGCAGGGTGGTAGAGTTAGCTTCTGTCCCTGTTTGCTTCCTGGGCTCAGTTGAAATGCCTGATGAGAAAGAAAGACCAAACGAGAGAAGAGGTCTTCAGGGCTTAGGCAAGGGTGTCGTCGTGTCTGCCCCACTGAGCAGCCACCTGAGAGTTTGGGCAAGGAGACGACTCGCGGGTCTCATGTGAGCCCGGGACGGCAGCAGCCGGTGCATGCTAGCACCTCACTCAGCACTGAGACTCGGTGGGGCCGCCCCTTGGGTCTGACTGCTCCTGGCAGGTACTAGTTCGTTGCTAGCCCTTGGTCAACTCTTTCATATCTAACCAGCGATCCTTTATAAGAATGGAACTTACTGCTTGATGACTTCCGACTGCATTGGTGTTAAATCATTTTGGTGTTAATAGATGATGATCATATCTGTGAAGTATCCCTTGCTCGCCTTAGTGGATACTGCAGAATTTATAAAATGATGTTGCTCTGCCCCGAAACCTTGAGATTGTGAGATAAAGAAAAGTGCTGTAACATATGACTAATTACTATGTGGTTCACCAAATACACTTACTCGTATGCTAGTCTTCTTGCAAGACAACTGCAAGCTGACCACTTTGGCTGTGGTGTAATTATGCAGCGATAGGGTAGCGAGGTCAGGCAGTGTATGTTTCATCATGGGGCTCAAGGGTCTTGCCTGAGTGAGCCCCTCCGTCTTTCTAGGGCTCAGTTAAGTCATCTGGGAGACAGGGTGCCTCCAGGTTCACCGTATCATGATAACGTATGTGATAGAATACACGGGAAGTCTGCGGACGCCTCCCAAGGTAACAGCAACGAGCACACAGTATTCGGAGGCTGTTATTATTAAGTCATTGTGTGCTGCTCTTGCACCTGGCATAAGATCAAGAGGAATGGTGAAATTCAATGGTGTTAGATAAAGCCACACGCTAGGTCCCAGCAACGTAAGGCACTGACATCTGTTGGAACAGAGTCTTGTACCTCACTGGACCACGCATGCATAATTCTTGAGGGTTTATCCTCCCTATGTAGCTAATGCTTGCTAAAGGGGAATGAAAGAACAAACACACGAATGCCATTTTCCCATAGGTTTGACTTTATAACTTTTGGAGATGCCCCGTTACACCTTTTAAAACCAAAATGTCCTCGGTCACTGTAATGCCCTAAGACAACGTCTTCTTTGAGATTTTAGAAAATCATTATTATTATTTTTTGGCTATTATCCCCAGTTTCCTAAGGTGTTTGTGTTTTTGTTTTTGTTTTTGTTTTGTTTTGTTTTTTGGTCACTTAACATGGTGGGACTGAACAACGGATGGTAATGATATATCACGTTGGCTACACGACACATCAGTCCTTCTGAACCCAGAAAATGACGCAGAAGAGAAGAAAGAAAAAACGTTAAGATTAATCTGAGCATTGCTTTTTGCCAATCCATTCTAATATTTGAGAAGTTCCTGGCAGTATCCTTGAAAAATTTACGTACAGCCTGAGCGCTTGTCTGCCGAAGACGAGTAACCCAACGTGATAGACAATGGTGAGATTATTAAACGTCAAATATCAGGGTTAATTATGGGAAATCTGACAAAGCCCTAAACTGTGTGTGGAGAGGGGAGGGAAGACAGTCTTTTCTGACATTATAATGGCTCAGAAGCCTTTACTCTGTCAATCAAGGGAGCTGTGAATGGCCCGGAATTCATTTACCATTAGTGGCTATGCTCTGGGAAGCAGCTAGCGGACACACTGTTTTCAAATGTAAATCTCTCTGGCATTTCAGACACAGTGTAGGTGTTGTTTTCCACCTTCATGTATGGAAAACCATCAATATCTGTGATTACAACAGGCTCTATCAACTGGTTTTGTTGAACACTGTGATCACGGCAAAATAATGAAGGGCTTGCTGGGATACGGATTTCGTTTGTGACCTATATATGTGGGAAATTAGCATATGCCAAATGTGTCACATGCCCTGCGTGCTGTCAGAGTGCTGGGCCTCAGGTCTCCCTTAATGCGCAGTGATGATACCTATTGGCTTAGTCACTCCGCTACTATTTCTATTGCCAAAAATAGCTCGCATCATATAGCCCAGCAATGAGACTTCTCAGGATTGCTCGGCAAGGTAAATGGCTATGTTTTTGTGTAAAACTGCCAATCCACCAGGCAGCCATGGACCCAGTCTTGCTAAGCAATGCCTGCTCAAAATCAGACTGCCTCGGATTGTTTCTCTAAATGCTGAAAAAACTGAAATTATGCCCATTGCTTTAAATAGGTGTGCTGTTGGGGCGCCTGGGTGGCTTAGTCAGTTAAGCGTCTGACTTTCGCTTGGGTCATGATCTCGCGGTTCGTGGGTTCGAGCCCTGCGTCGGGCTCTGTGCTGACTGCCAGCTCGGAGCCTGGAGCCTGTTTCAGAGTCTGTCACTCCCTCTCTCTCTGACCCTCCCCTGCTCACGCTGTCTCTCTCTCTCCCTCTCCTAGAAATAAATAAAAATTAAAAAAAAATTAAAAAAAATAAATAAATAGGTGTGCTGAAAGTTTAAAACTTACAATTGAGATGTCAAATAACTCCCCTGAGACAAACGTTCTTGTGTCCCATACATATTCTCATGACAATTTATTTAATTTTTGAAGTGGATTCCTTCTTTCTCATAATTGAGTGACTTTAATTATTAGCTTCACGAATAGACCCCACGGGAGTCTCAAGGATGGAGCCGAAGCTGACATTTACCAGGCACCTAGCGGTCTGCGAGCGTGATGGCCACGGCACAGGGGTGAATGCAGAAGAAAATCTGAGGGGGCTTTGCGGAGCACTGCGTGTAGCTGTAATTAGAATATGCACGCACGTTAAAGGGCGAGAGTCCCTGAGATGAGAGGTCACCTTGCCACCAAGCTGCTACAGACGTCCTACATCCTAGCAGCGCATGGTCTCCTGGTACAGTCGGTGACGGAGAATTCAGTCCTTCAACTTCTAAGGGGACACTGGAGACTGGAGGAGAGGTGGTACCCCTGTCATGGCCATTGACACGTTGTCAGGGCAACGGCATGGATGTTGTGGGAGCCAGGCTTCTGGAGGCTCGATGGAGATGCACCTCCCTGGGCTCCTGGTGTAAGAGGGGAGACCCACAGCTGCATGGCCTGCAATTAGGCCACCTCCCTTCCCTGCTCCCCAAGGTCCTTGCAACTCTTCACTGCAAATATATCTGCAGCCATGGACGAATTGAATGTGAAGATGTCTTGGAGGCCGCCGTCTAATTTGTTTGCGTTTTATGCCCCCTCGGTCCTGCCCGGCCACCCCCATGAGGAGGGAGGCGCCTGGTTTCCTAGAGGAAAAGAATGGCTCAAACACCAGTGCAGAGAATGCTGTGGGCACAACTCTATGCAAGAAGCGTGTTGGGTGGGCGCGTCTGGACACTCGATGTGAATGTGCCCCAATCCATCATTGGAACACAGGTTATGGAAAGCTCCAGAACCTGTATTTGAGAGAGGAGGTTTAAACTAGGAGCAAAGGAGATATTAGTCAATCGCTTAGTATATGAAAGTTGGTAGCACTTTCAGACATGAGTTCCTTCCTTTGACAAATAAAGTGGATGTCTGGTGACCATGCAGTGTATCTCCTGTCCTGAGACCAGATGAGTCACTGGGAAGTGAGGGTGTAACCGCCGCTGTAAGTAAATCCCCCATCCTTGTCCCTCATGGCAGTCAGCTTATGCTGCCTTCAGTCAGGTCTCTGGTGGTAGCGGGGTCTGAACTGTCCCCTCCAAACAAATGCCGTCATATGAAATAGAAAGTTACTTCATTTTGTAGAAAGCTTTTCTACTTGGGGGCTGGGGACTGTGTTTTATTAGCTTATGGCCCACCTGTCACTTCAGACTGGGTCACCCTGCTCACTGGAGAGAGCAGTTAACCTGGGAATTCTCAGAGGATCACTTAAAGAAATGAATGTTGAAGTGCAGGGAAGCCAGGGGAATATAAATAACTGCTACCCATATATGGCTGTGTGCCTATTTGCGTGTGCAGCTCTGTTTCAAAATGCATGTGGATTTGTGCACACACACCCCCACACGCACACATTTTAAAATGAAGTGACTTCAAGTTCGTCTTGAGATCAATACTCACATCTCATTGCCAGCTACTGAGGCTGATGTGGTAGTGCTATTTTATGGCTTACACTTTGGTGATGATTTGTTTGTCTTAGTATAAGGGCTGTGCTAAGCATGTCTTTATTCCAGTGCTCTGTTTCATTCTGGTGGGCTTGGGGTCAGGACCCGAGCCGGCCCTGCCAGAAGGAGGGCTCCCCTCGGCCTGGATACATGCACCAGCCCCCTTGCTTAAGATGAGGCTGAGGGACCCCTGTGGGCCCTTCCGAACTCTCTTACATGCTAGAAAATACTTGATGTTTCTAAAACTTCTCTGCAACTTCATGATACCTTACATTAGAGTTTTGAGTGGAGGAAAAAGAAAGCAGATTTACTATGTGCAATAATTGGGCCCAGCTTTCTAGCCAGCCCTTCTGAGTGACCAGTAGCCTCCATCTTTGCTCAGTGAGGCTGAGGACACAGGCCAGACCGCCCAGGGCACCTGCTTCTCCCACCTGAACGGCGATTCACCTGGTGTCCTGAGGGGACACCTCCAGGCTCTCCGTCCAAGGAGGAGGGGTGATCAGATGGTCTTCATACCAAACTGACCCACTCAACCCCAAGGGGCCTTACCAGTAATCGTTGTCTGTCTATTAAGACCACCCTGTTCTCGTGAGTTAAAGGCATTTTTTGCCAAAAAGTATTATTACTATAAAAAAGACCCAAGCAAAAGTAAATTTTGTGACTTTTAATATAACTTTCATTCTCAGACCGTCTCAATAAATCCATAGTCACTTTTCCAAACTCCTGTTTGCTTATGCTGGAGTTTTATCTATTTTCCATTGCTAAAATTTATTTATTTATCTAAGCATTTCAAAGACATCTTATTACGTATGACCGAAAAAATATTTGAAACAATTCTCCAACTATAGTTTCTGAATATTATTTTATAAGTAAATCTTGTATCATATTTATTTATTGTTTCAATAGCTAACAATAACTTTTAGGGAATTTGTTTTTATAGACCTTATTAAGAGCAGTGGGGAAAAAAAGTAGTTGAAAAGTAGGTGGGGGCCTTTTTCTAAGAATTTCTGTGTAAACTCTGTGCTCATCTCCATGAATTAACTGAAGTGAAACTCTGGCTGAAAACATGGGAAATTGTCATGGCTTTTTAAATTCTCTTATCATTTTTTATGTAATAAGAGATAGATTTTTATCTATTGTTTTTGGCTTAAGAGAGAGAAAGGAAACGGGGAAGGAAAGAAGGGGAGAGGGAGGGAGAGGAATGGGGAGTGGTAGGGAGGAGGAGGGGAGGAAGGGAGAAGTAGAAGGGAGGAGGGGGAGGGAGAAGAAGAAGAGAGCCATAAAGAGGTGAGAAGCCATTCAAAAAGTTTTCAGTTGAATACCTCTGTGTTTTGGTCACTCAGAAAGTGGTAAAAACTGTGTACCACTGGGGGCACCTGGGTGGCTCAGTTGGTTAAGTGTCCGACTCCTAATTTTGGCTCAGGCCTTGATTTCATGGTTTGTGAGTTCAAGGCTGGAGTCAGGCTCTGTGCTGACAGGTCAGAGTCTGCTTGGTATTCTCTCTCTTTCTCTCTGCCCCTCCCCTGCTCTCTCTCTCTCTCTCTCTCTCTCTCTCACACACACACACACACACACACACACACACATTAAATAAACATTAAAAAAAAGAACAAATGCATCAAGAAATGTGGACATGCCATCAAACCCCATCTTACCACCAGCCTGGCTACACCTGAGGAAAGACTGATGGCCAGGAGGCAGAAGTGGTCAGATTCCCACCCTGGTAGTTACTCAGATGTTAGCATTTGGCCAAAGGCTTCAGTGTAAGACACGTGGAGATATGTGGATTTCATATTTTAACAAAAGATCGCAATCTAATGTTTTGTCAAATGTTTTTTTTTTTTTTTTCCTGGAACCAAACTTAAGTTTGTGATCTTGGTATGAATTGGACAATAGCATCAAATAATAACTGTAAAAGATATGAAGATATTATTTGGACTTGATATTTTTATAGTAAACATTTGCAAAAATAAGAGGCATAGGTGATAAGGTACAGACTTTTGTTTTCTGATAACTTCACACAGGAACGAAATCTGAAGGATAAAGATGAATGGCTAGCATGCCCATTAAGTTGTCTCCCCAAAACATTAACTCTCTGTCAAATTCTGGATGGTGATGGGGTCCTAGTCAGTTTCTGTTCATACCTTCTGTGGTCGAGGGTCATGTTTGTGTACCCAGTGTAGCTGCATTGGGAGGAAATATGGTTAAGGAAGAAGTTAAAGTTAAATGAGGTCATAGGGTGGGGCCCGATCTGATAGCATCAGTGGCTCTGTGAGAAAAGCCACAAAAGAGCTCCCTCTCAACCTCGCATGGGGGAAAGGCTTTGGGAGGAAGAGCAAGAAGGCAGCCATCTGAAATCAGGAAGAGAGCTCCTACTGGAACCAAACTCTGCACGAACTTTGATCTTGGGCTTCTGGCTTCCAAACTGTGTGAAAATAAATGTCCCTTGTGTAAGATTCAGTCTATGCCACTTTGTCATGGCAACCTAAGCCGATTAGCTCAATGAACACATGCTATTCTATTTGTCTGCTCTCTTTGCCATCCTCACCACTGGAATGCAGCCCCTCGTGGCAGAGATCTTTGTGGTATTTGCAGACTGATCCACTCCCAGTGCCAGGAACAGAGCCGGCCCCTGCAGATACTCCCCAAGTTTCTGTTCCAGGCAGGGGTGTTCTGGGACCCCAATAGAGTGCTCCTCGGAAGGTGCTCCCCACGGCCCTATCCTATCTCCACTCTTTCAGCTCGTGTGGCGCTTCTGGTTCTGTTTCAGTTGGAAGTCATCCCTGAAGCCTCCTCGCTACACACCTTAACATTCCACGTGCTCCCCAGTGCGGTTCCCATGAAGTTATAGCTGGTGAATGTTCCCTTGTCATGATCACTGCATGTCAGCTCTACTTGAAAATCCGCTCTTAGACACGTATCTGTCATATTTTACACACTCCTTTGAAACCCAGCGATGCATAGATCTCTTCGTGAACTTGGCTGTGTCATTTACTGTAAGCCCCACGAGTTACATGACTGAATCTCTCTGCAGCAAGTCTCCCCTCCGAGTGGAGACAGGGGTTCTTTGTCACATCATGAGCCACGGGTTCACGGGCCACGGGTTCAATGGCGTCTACACATCCACAGCCAGGGCTGTGCGTGCACAGCAAATGTGGCTCTGAGATGTCTCTTCATGATCACACCCTCCTTCCCAGCATTCCCATCTTCCTTTAAGAAGCCACATGTGGGGCACCTGGGGGGCTCAGTTGGTTGATCCTCTGACATCGGCTCAGGTCATGATCTCAAGACTAGTGATTTCAAACCCCGCACTGGGCTCTGTGCTGGCAGCTTGGGGCCTGGAGCCTGCTTCGGATTCTGTGTCTCCCTCTTTCTCTCTCTGTCTCCCCCTCACTTGCGCTCTCTCTCTCTTTCTCTCAAAAAATAAACATAAAAAAAGAAGCCATATGTCCATGCATCCAAGCTGAGCCTTAGTAGTTTGGGCACTGGTAGGCGTAAGCTGGCTGACAGTTTGGGCAACACAACATCTTATTTCCTCAAATGTGCTAATATTTTAAAGGTGGACAATTAACACCAGGAAATAAATTATATATGAAACAAATGCACAATTCATATACATGAAATGACAGTACTTCTCACTGGCACACAGTGAACACTTAGTTTACCACAGTCACTGTGCTCAGGGCAGGGACACACAATTAAAGGAAAAACAAAAACAGCTCTGTGAACATTACCCATGACAAGGGGTGGGATACGATGTTACTTCTGTCTTTCCATTTCCAGGGTCTCAGTCCCAATCCTTTGAGGCAGCCCCTCTGCCTCCAGGGTACTGTGACTGTCAGAGAAGAAAGCCAAAGAAACAGACACAGTTAATATTCACTATTCATTGTTTTCTTTTTCTTTCTTTCTTTCTTTCTTTCTTTCTTTCTTTCTTTCTTTCTTTCTTTCTTTCTTTCTTTCTTTCTTTCCTTTCAAAATAAATATTTGCGACTTCTGCAAGAAAGAAGCCATGCACGGAGGTTCCCATAATGAGTAGTGAGAAGAGATGAGCAGGTGCTCATCTGTGCACTGGCTCCAGTTCCGCTGCAGACCCTTTGGGGAGCCCATGAGGACCATGTGGAGAGGAGAAGAGAGAAGGCTGCGGAGATCCCCCGGAGCAAACCTTCCGCATGTGTGCTGACAGAACACAGGGCCAACCTTCCTGATACAAAGATAAGGTAAAGTGGTACACAAGGGCATTTTGTTACCTGTCCTGGGGTCAGGAGAATCACCCAGAGGTGAACCTGATCACTCACAGTTGCACACCCAGGCAAGGATCTATGGTCTTGTGCACTCAACGAAAATGCAAAAGCAAGGGCATTACAGCCAGCCTCACCACCCCGGCATGTGGGAGCTGACCAGCAAGTCCCAAGGAAAGGAGACTGGGAGAGTTTTACCCCATTCTGAGCCCGACTCTCATCCAGCAATTGGAATTTCACAAACACGTATCCAAACCTATGTTGGAGACTGAAGTCACCATCACAATGCTGGTTAGCAGTGAGCAGGGGAACCTTACAGACAGCCTCCGTTCTCCATGCAATAATGATGTCATCACAGTGGAGATCTTTGTTTGTCTAGATGGCCCTGTGTGGTTTTTATCCTGGGGGCCGTCAGTGCTCACTGCTTGAATTAACACCACACGGTCGGTCCTCTGAGACCTGGGATCCACCGGGATGGTCTTTCCATTGCCATGGTTTGGCAGCCATTGATTTCCTAGCTACACTGAGGTGGGAGATTCAATGTGTAATGTGCATATTACTGATTTCATCAACACATATTATTGTTTTATATTTGGCGATGATGTAAAAATTCACATCATGTGCACAGAGCAGCTGCCTTTGTGAATGTAGAGAAAACTCAACCCCTTGTGTCCACCTGCCTGTGAGAGTACCACAGTGTGGCGTCAGCAGCATAGGGCCTCAGTGGTTTGAAGGCTAAGACACTGCATGGCTGGGAGTGACCATGTCTTCTAGCACTCCAACGGCCATGTAGGCACGAGCTGAGGATGCAGGGAGAGCATGGGACAGTCAGTTCTTGTCACCAATGGGCCAGTGCAGCTAGTGGAACCTACTTTGAAAGCATCTGATTTTTGTGTCTGTGCCCATTGCCATGGCATTAAAGCTGCACTGATGTCATGCCCACCCAAAGGTTCTAGTTTGGGGGCTTATTTCCTACAGTCCTAAGCACACTCACACAGATACTACAAGGCACGCTATTGATCCATATTCTTTGTCATGTTATAAAGTACTCTCTCATATAAACCCTGTAAGAAGGTATGATTATGGTCCTGTTGTTCACATGAAAACAACTGAGGGCCACTCTGGTAACTGAGTGGATACAGGTCTAGAATGTTCTGCCCTTCTCCATCTTGTATCAGAGCCAGTATTGCAATGAAGGCTGATGTTTCCTTTGTGCTCCTGGAGAAGAACTCAGTATGTGGCAATTCTGACCTCAAAGTGATGGACAGGGAAGGCTGGAATGTCGCCGCGGTATTTTTGCATCAGGCTCTTACACAGGGCGGTATTGAAGCTCCCCTCCTGTGGGCTTGGCAGCTTTATTGGGAAATGGAACAGTATCTGTATATATAGAGAAGGGAAATATGGCCAAGTAGAGGGAAATCTCTACCCCAGCCAGGAGGGAAGACTGCACCCCCAAGCATCAATGTGGTGCTCTGTGATATTCTGACCCATGTTGAGAGAGATACAATGAAGGTCACCAAGCATTCTTGATAACTTGCTGATTTCTTCCATAATTGTGGTGCTCAGATTCTAAGAGTTTGGATTACAGCAGGCCTCATGCACTTAACTTTGAAAATACCACATGCAACAGTAAGACCCGCCTCCTCTGGTGAGAAGGACTTGTGCAGGGAGAAGAGAAGAAGTGCTTCTGCACAGGAAGTGAATGACCAAAGCAGGGCCAGTAATGTTGGGCCGTGTGTACAGAACACTAGCCAGGAGAGAAAAGTTTGAGATTGGTGGACCGTTGACGGGCATGGAGAGATCAGTTCCTTTCCTCAGTGGATTTAGACCACACCAACACAAATAAACTACACTTGACCGTGAGCATGAGGAGGGGGCACTGCTGGACATGACGTACCTGAAGGCCAGCCTGGAGCCCCAGCTCCGAGCGTGAATCCTGGGGCCCTGCCATCAGAAGGGCATGAAGCAACAAGCTGAAGAATGTATTGTGATGCCTTGGCAGTTTCTTTCGACGGTTTCTGACTGACTTGTAGATGGTGTGGCTGTCCCGGTGGAGTCAGAGAGTCATCTGGGGGCACAGAACAATGTTTCTGCTCAAGATGGGAGCACATCCAGCGTGGACAACGCTTTGAAGGAGGCATCTTGCCGCAGGACCCACGCCTGGCACTTGATGTGCCAGTGCAGTTGCTGATGAGAAAGGCTGTTTGACAAGTTCAAGATCCTTCAGATCCCATCTCCTCCGCTCGTCTGAGGCATGTGCTATCAGAAGGGGGATGCAGACGCTAACATGGCCAAGATAACATAAAGCAGTTCCCTTCCTGGCCCATAAATCTCCATGAGAAGTCAGGAGAGTGGACATGTTCACTGAATTTCATCACGGCGCTGTGTCTTTCTCTCTTTCTTTTTTAAACCCTTTGTTACTGGTATGATTAAGGCACTTATACCTGACCTTGGAACCTGTCAGGAATCAGTATGTTGCCTGAAAATGATTTCAGCTTCAAAATATTTGACCTGGGATGATGCTCATCATTTAACCTATTATATAAAGACCCTCCCTAAGAATGACACATTACTCTTGGGCTCCCTTTTGGGAAATACCCTTAGGTATACAAAAGAAGAAAAAGACTGAAGTCTGATGACACTTGATGTAATCACTCTGAAATATTTATCAGAACTTTTGGTCTGTAATAAAAAAGTTGCAATTAATTATAGAAGGATGAGAGTGAAAATATAGCATTCACAAATAAATAAGGGCTGCATGCATTGAAAGATCACCTGTTTATGTGCATCTCATAACTCACTCTGCTTTCCACAAGATATTGTTTAAAAACACTGAGCACACTAGCTGGCATACAGTAGGCACTCAATAAGCCTGTGCTGATTTTGAATAATTAATAATGCCTAGTACCGAATTCCTTTTGGGTTGCCTTCTCAGAAAGCAAAAACATATGTTTACTTTTACTATCTTGCTGCTAGAAACAAGACGTGTATTTCCAACAACTGGTAACTGTTTATTGGGTCTGGTACTATATAGAACAGATTTTGTCAATCACAGGGTTCAAGTTCATTGTTAGTTACTGATGGGTAGATATACCCAATCATCCCCACACCAAAGAAATGAACAAGTCTACTGTTGACAATTTATACATTTTGACTAACAGATTTCCGACCTCGTTCCTTGTTTTCAATCTATTAAAGTTTTCTTCAGGAGGATGTATTCACATATAAATCAGCTTGTTAAATTAATGCATTTCCTAGGAACACACTGGATCCTTCACTCGGCTGGGACTCTGAAGGGGACCCGGATGTGTGCAGGATGCTGAAGGATGAGGAGGGCCTTTGTTACTCTCAGAGGCTCAGGGAGAAAAATGTGGGACTTGCTTCTTCCCAGGGTGAAGAATAAGGAGACTTCTGAGCAGGGTTTAGAGGAATTAACCCCAAGTGGTGAGGTGATTTAAGAAACAAGGCAGCCATCAGTGGCAAAGGACAAATTTGGGGGAATAAAACCATATTGAAAGGTCATTGGAATATGAGACGAGGGAATTATTCTTTTTTTTTTTTGAATTGTTCAAATTTTTGGGAGCAGAGTGCTCAATTAGAGGTTATTGACAAGTACCATATCTAAGCCACCATATCTTCTTGAGTCATGCTGTGTAATCACTGTGAATATTGATCATCTATATTTCCGTTTTCTGACCTTCAACATTTGCTTCTTTATGATCTTTTCCCCCTATCACCTGAGCTAGCAAAAATGAAAAAATGCAGAAACAGCTTTAAGTTATATTCTCCTCACGCATGTCACACAGAGATGGCTGGGCTAACATGCGAAGCCAAGATTGAAAACTGATTGGAAAAATATTATGAAAAATACCACATCTGCACAAAACCCCTCAAAATGCCAAACATTCCCCCAAGACCCTATAATTGAAAAATAAAGTAAAAAAAATCATTTGCCATGATGTTTTTAAAAGCAAAACACTTGCATCCCAGGCTCCTTTCTGTGTCTGTGGCTGTTTTTTCTCAGTCAGAAGCCAGGGAGGCAGAACACTCATGAGCTGAACGGAATTCAGTGTTTGCAGAACCTTTTCTTCCTTGCCCATTATGTTCTCCACTGTTCCACACCACGGTCAGCCCCAAGAGCAAGACAGAGGGGTCAGCACACTCAAAGAACGCTGGAGAAGAAACAGCCTGCAGCAAAATGCCCCGTTGTGCCCAGCCTGTGGCAAAATGGCGGCAGAACGGTTAGCAGGTGAACAGAGGTGTTCCTGTAAAATCCATTTCGGCTAAAGAAGGGGTGCAGGCTGGTTTTTGGGTAAGGATCCTGCACTGAGAGACCCCTATGAGAGAGACAGGCAAGTTCTCTGCCAGCCCAGAGACATTTTCTCCCAGCCTGACCCACCCAGGGTAACCGTCACCTGTTAGTTCAGTCCCCGCTCCCTGCCTTTTGGGTGTTTATTGGAAGGAACCCACGGTCAGGCATTGCCATCGGCCTCATTGAGACAAGTCTCGTGGTTGGCTCCTGTCCATATCCCTTCTGTAAGTCAGCTTCTTGAGATGGTGCCATCACAGGCATTCCTGACCAGCAATAGGGTGGAGCGTGTGGCCCACTGTTCCGCGTGGACTTGTTCTTTCCTAAGTAAGAACGTGTATGCTGACATGGGGCATCTGGGTAGCTCAGTTGGTTAAGCGTCTGCCGCTGGCTCAGGTCATGATTTCACAGTTTGTGGGGTTCAGCAAGCCCCACGTCAGGCTCTGTGCTGACAGCTCAGAGCCTGGAGATGCTTCGGATTCTGTGTCTCCCTCTCTCTCTGCCCCTTCCCCGCTCATGCTCTGTGTCGCTCTCTCAAAAATAAATAAACATTAAAATAATAAAAAAGGTATGCTGAACTTCTAACTCCCAGTATCTGTGCCTTTGACCTTATTTGGAAATAATGTCTTTGAAGACGATCAGGTTAAGGTGAGGTCATGATGGTGGACCCCAATCCAGCATGTCTGGTGTCCTTATAAACATGAGACATTTCGAGATAGAAACACACACAAGGAGATGTCACTTGAAGATTGGAGTCACTCTGTCATGGCCCAGGAAGGCCAGGGATTGCCAGCAAACCACCAGAAGCCATCAAGGGATGGGATCAGGTCCTCCCTGGAATCTTCAGATTCACGGCCCTGGTGATACCTTGGCTATGGACTCCAGCCTCAAAAGCCTTGGGAAAACACAAGCCAGCCAGTTCCGGCACTTTGCTACAGCAGCCCTGGCAGAGGAGTGCTCACTGCGTGAAGAGATCCACTTCCCAGCACTGAAGATGCTGTTCCTGTGTGACACCGACCGGCTTGGGCTCCCACCCAGGTGGCCACAACAGGGAAAGATGCTGAGTCGGGCCTGCTTCATCCCTCCATCTCAGGCAGCCGTGTAGGAATGGCTGGTTCCCCCAGCAAGTCTGTGCTGGACAGAAACGTCCTGCCCATTCTTCCCTCTTATCCAGAAAAAAGCGCCTAAAGCCCCCCACCATCCTTCCTCTCCCACGAGGGACCACTGAGGCACAGCAGCGGGTGCGGGGAAGCTGAGCGGGAGGCCCGTGCCCGGCCACACAAGGTGCTCATTCTCGAGATTAAATTCTACCATGAGGTCACCTTAACTTACCTAAATGTAGCTTCTGGCTCATGGAACTTCATAGCTTCTCTGCCATCTTCAATATGGGACTTCGCAAGAAATGGAACTGGGATTCCTGGCCAGCCCTACAGTGGACACTGCACTGTGTTTCATTCACTACTGCGTTTTCTTAAAGCTCAGGGTACACGCACTCCCCCGTCCCTGGAATTTGTCAAAGACACAGATGACAGACACACTGGGAGATCGCGCCTGATGGTAAAGTTGTGTTTCCAGTGCACATTTTCAGACTCACATCTGAGATTGGGTATGTGAGACGTGAAGCCCTTCACGTGTGATCCGTGTGCGCTATCCGGGGCCAGGGTGGCATGATGTCCGGATAAAGCAGGTACGCAGGTGTGCATGTGCAGGGAGGTCAGGCAGCCGTAAGCTAAGGATGCCCTGGGGCTTTGGAATCACAAAGGAGGTCCTGATTTTGATGAGATCATAGATGCAAAGGTGGGGACAGGGAGACCTAAGGTAAACACATCCCACTGCTTTCTGGGTAAGGACAGTAAATATTTTGTAAAAAGTCATCTATGAATGCAGAACATGTCTCCAGCAGTTCATTTATTTTTAAGAGAGAGAGAGAGAGCAAACGGGAGAGGGGCAGAGAGAGAGGGAAAGAGAGAGACTCCCAGGCAGGCTCCACTCTCAGTACAGAGCCCATCATGGGGCTCAAACTCACGAACTGTGAGATCATGGCCTGAGCTGAAATCATGTGTCAGACACTCAACCGACAAGCCACCCAGGCTCCCCTCCAGCGGTTTCTGAGTGCTGTATTTGTCACGCAGGCCCAGAAGCACCGAGATGGAGTCACTGGCAGGGCAGTTAGGATGAAAAATTGGCTTCGCTGATTGCATGTGCAGTTACTTAATCAAAATAACTAAATTCAATTTTCTTAAAACACTCTGTGCGGAGTTGATCACCTCCCTCATATTCTGAAAAAGTTGATGAGCTCCAACACTGAGCTAGAGCAAATTTGATCTGACATGGCCCCCAGTTGGCTGAAAAACCAAATGAAATCATGTTTCCCTCCCCAGCAGTTACGGGAAACCCCGATACCAGAGGATAGTGATTGTGGGGGCCAGGTCCACCTCCAGGGCCGGGCAAAGCCTCACTCACTGTGCCTGCTGGAATCTGCCCTCTGCGTTGTTTATCCGGCCGATATAGCTCCCTCTCTGCATGATGCCATAACACCTGCTCAATTCCCAGCATGCTTGCGTAGGAGGGAAGGTGTCCCAACAGCCTTCAGCTGAGGTTTTGGCATTGCTTGCTTTCAGCTCCAAAAGACATCAGGTGACCTGTATATAAATGTACAGGTTTAAATCGTATGCTATATTGTATGTTATATGTTAAATTGTATATCGAGTCACCTGGGTGACTCAGTCAGTTAGCTCTCAACTCTTGTTCTTACCTGGGGTCATGGTCTCCTGGTTCGTGAGTTCGAGCTCCACTTTGAGCTCCGGGATGACAGTGTGGAGCCTGCTTGGGATTCTCTCTTTCTCCCTCTCTCTGCCTCTCCCCAGTTTGCTCGAGCATGCTCTCTCCTTCTCTCTCTCCAAATAAATAAATACACATTTAAACATTTTTAAAAATAAAAAAATAAATTATATATATAAATAGCTATCACTTGATGTATCTCTTAGTGGAGCCCATTTTTAACTGGGAAATTCTTTTCCAATTTTATTTTATAAGGTAAAATATATTTTTAAAATGTATAATAGCGATACATGGAAAATGTGTTTTTCCCTTCTTTTTGTAAATATCTCCCATTTTCCGTCTCCCCTCCCTTTGTCTACATCAGTCAAGATCCTGTAATATCAAACTAATGTACGTGTATTCATTTCTCTGCTGCATAACAAGTTATCATAATTTTTAAAAATGTATTTCATCACAATTTCTATAGGTCAGAAGCCTAGGCATAGCCCAGCTGTAACTGGGCTTTGGGGGCTGACTGGCTCCATTCTCATCCAGACTGTTGACGGGGGAAGGACCCCCTAGAAGATACTCCAATTATTGGTAGAATCCGCTTCCTTTTGGCTGTAGAACTCATAGCAGCTGCTTTTCCGAAGCCAGCAACTGAGAGAATCTTTGTGCCTTCAAATCTCTCACCGCTGGACCTGCTCTAAAGGTTTACTCCATTAACCCCCCTCCCCCAACATGGTCACTTTTTGATTAACATAAAGTTAGTAGATCAGCGACCATAATTGTGCGAGCCTTTTGCCTTTGCCGTATAAGTAGCACACCCGGAAGTGACGGCCAGTCGCCTGTGCCATACGCTATTGAGTGGAAGCAAGTTAGGAGACCCATGCTGACCCAGGAGACTCCATGGAGTCATGGATCTGCGTGCCCAGTCCCAGGCTCCCTGTGCCCAGGTGTTGACAGAGTCACTCTGTACACCTGTAAACATATCTGCTCGCACACGGACGGGCCCCCTGGCGATTGACATTACCGTCCACATGACGCAAGAGCTTTATACGATTTCAGACCCTCGTCAAACGTTGCCTAAGGACTTTCTATCCTCGTGCAGGCAAGCTGGAGGGAGGGGGTCTAGTGCCCCCCCCCCCCCACACACAGCAGGGCTCCAGCTACAACCAGCAAGAATCGGTGTGTAAACATCCCAGCTCCTGTGATCTTTGGTTTGTTCCGCTGCCTTCCAGGTCCTGGTGAAACAGCCCCTGTTTTCTGCAGAGGTGATGCCCGCAGCTGTGTGTTGAATTGGCTCTTCCCTTACGTATGTGATTTGTATGTTTCCCCATGGGGCCTTTCTTGGGTCACCTCCCAAATAAAGTGCTTGCCGTCCCAGCGTGGCCCAGCTCTGCAGCTGGGGAACCCACAGAAGACAGTCATCACCTTTAGGAAAGCAGGGTTCCGGGAGAGCATCCTTAGTGCCCCCAGGGCCGCCATAACGAATACTGCAGCCCGGTGGCTTCTACAGCAGACATGCATTTCTCACACTTCAAGAGGCCAGGAATCCAAGCTCAAGGCGTCCACAGGGCCAGTTCCTTCAGAAGATGTGGGAGAGAATCTGCTCCAGGCCACCCTGAGGGCATCTGGGGTCTGCTCGCTGTCCCTCACTCCATAAACGCATCTTTGCCGTTTTATTTTCACATGGCATTTTTCCCGTGGGTGTCTCTGTGTACAAACTCCTCCCCTTAAAAAAAATAAGGACAAAGTAACTTCTCTAATAAGTTGATAGAAAAATTTTTAAACTTGGAGTCTTCTTTCTCCAGACATAATGAGATAATTTGTACCAGGCTAGCCAACGAACCCCCAACAGGATAAAATATCCAAGTCTCCTTATTTTGCCAAGGGAAAATCCTAGTTCTCCATCACCGAGGTAATCGCTCACTTGCTGTCTTCAGACATAGGCTCACAACCATCTGGGAAGAACATCAACAGTACCATAAGCGATGGGATTTCCAAAACATTAAAATATTTTTGCAGTTTCACAGTACTGCATTTTATAATCTCTCAGTGTTAGTGTTTCCCTCTGTTTTCATGGGACCAACTGCATACACAGTTAAGTTGATGTCTGTCATCTTTTTTTTTTCCAGAAATGCTGCAAAATTTCATGACACGTTTTCATGGTTGCAATGTTAAATCTACTAAACAAGTAGCATTCCTGTCCTTTCTACATTACTTCTTAACTCATTTAAAAATAGCTTTATTTATATGTTGTGATTTATCTGTCCATGTTTCATTTTTTGGTGTAGCAGATGAATGTATGTATGTGTGCATGTGTATTGTATGTACATATATATTTATGTTCTTATGAATATCTCTCTCATGCAGGCATGCATCCATCCATCTATATATCATCTATATATATATACGTATCATCTATCATATGTCTACCTTTTCTCTATCCATCCATCCATCCATCCATCATCTACCTCTTATTTATCTCTCTATTATCTATCTATCTATCCATCCATCATCTATCTATCTATCTATCTATCTATCTATCTATCTATCTATCATCTATCTTCTACTATTTCTCCATCCATTATCTATCTATCCACCTATCCATCCATCCATTCATATGTTTATCCATATATATCTATGAAGTTCTCTCCCTCCATCTTTAACCTGTCATCCATCCATCTACCTCTATATTTATTGATATCATCTGTTTATGAAGCAGCTGTTATTACACACTGCACAACACGCAGTAGAGGACCATGACCTCTGATGGAATGGAAATAACTAAGTGACCTTCTCTTTGAGGAGACATAAATGATGTAAAATGAGCACACCTCCCATGAGTGAGGTGAGAGAACCTGGAGCCCAGGGGCCTGGGGAGTTTGGGAGTTGAGGGTAGAACACAAGAAAAGAGCAACACAGAGACAGAGCCCAAAGAGTTAATACGGGGTCCAGATGAGTATTTGGGTGTATGCCAGCCTATGAGCTGTGTGTCAGGTGTGTGCGAGGCTGGCAAACAATGGCTCTGGGAAGGTTCAAGACAAATACAGGGGAACCATGAATAGGACTCTGACTCTAGAGCTCCAGTCAGCCCCAGCCGGGGCCAGAAGACAGGGACACAGGCTGTCAGGGCCAATGTTTATGGGATGTGGCTAGAGGATACCCAGTTCTCTCCCACAGGAGCTATGTGGTTATGCCTTTCAAGCAGCAAAAATTCAAAATGGCTGCTTCCCCATATCTTTATCCAGTGGGTTTGTTGTCAAACTTCTGGATGTCTCCCAATCTGAGAGTGAGAAAAGATTTCCACCTAGTTCTCATTTATGTTTCTCTAATTATGAGAGAAGTTAATGTCTCTTCATATGAGTTAGCATCACCTGCATGTTTTTACTCCCATTTTATATGTCTTGTCCATTTGTCCATAGAGATTATTCCATACACTTTTAGAAGCTTTTTTTATGGATTGGAGATACTAGCTTTTTGTTGTGATTGCAAATATTTTTCCTGGCTTTTCATTTATTTTCTTTTATCCTGCCTAAAATTCTTTATACAAAAATGTTTTTACAAGAGTTGTTTTTTTCTCTCGCATCACCAAATACATCACCTGCTTTCAGATTTTACCAGAATTCACCCACATTTTCTTGTACTGCTTATATGGTTTCATTTTTCATCATAAATCTTGGACAAATTTACGCTGGTGTATGCTGAGATGAGTTGACCCAACCTAACCTCTTCTCGGCCAGCCCACTCGCTAAGATGTCCACTCTTCCCTGATTGGAAACGCCACCCTCTTTATGCTACAAGGTTCCATGCACAGGTACATCCATTTCTGGACATTGATTCTGTGTCACTAACGTGGCTTATATCTTTGTGAGCAACAACCATTCTGTGTTCACACACGGTTCTACCATGCACTAAACCATATTATAATACTGCCTACCTTCTTTATTCCCAGTATCCTGGCCATTCTTCCTTGTTCTTTCTTCCAAGGAAACTTTAAATTTAATTTGTTTAGTTGTAAAAAAAGAAAGTGATGGTACCTTAGTTGGAATTACCTTAAATGTGCAGAACAACGTGCCGAGAACCAACACAATGTCACGACTTCTCATCCAGGGCTTCGTATAACTTCAGATTGTTTAGGTGTCCTTGTTTGCTTGTTTTATTATTTTTTAAAAATTTTTATTTGTTTTTTTTTAATATTTTTATTTATTTCTAGAAGAGAGAGAGAGAGACAGCGTGAGCAGGGGAGGGTCAGAGAGAGAGGGAGTCACAGACTGAAACAGGCTCCAGGCTCTGAGCTGGCAGTCAGCACAGAGCCCGACGCGGGGCTCGAACCCACGAACCGCGAGATCATGACCCAAGCGAAAGTTGGACGCTTAACCGACTAAGCCACCCAGGTGCCTCAAAATTTTTATTTGTTGAGAGCAAGAGCAAAAGCGAGCATGCGAGCTTACAGGTGCACACTTGAGTTGGAGAGGGGCAGAGAGGAGGGGGAGAGAGTATCCCAAGCAGGCTCCACACTGTCAGAGCAGAGCCCAACACAGGGCTCGAACCCACAAACTGTGAGTTCATGACCTGAACCAAAACCAAGAGTCAGATGCTTAACTGACTGAGCCATCCAGCACCCCACCCCTTTGTTTGTTTTGTAGTACAGTTCTCTGTAGTTTGTCTTCATCGTAGAAGACAGAGCAGTCATTTTATATATAAATTTAATCATCCCATTTCTCTGCTAAAAACCTCCCAGTAATGAAGGAATGCTTGCTCTCAGAACAAAAGCCGCACTCCCACAGCCTGTCTGGTCCGACCTCCTTGCCTGTTACCCCTTCCTTGCTCTCCGTGTGCCTTGCTGGCCTCTGCCGTGCCCTGCCTGGAGCTTTGGGCTCACTAGCCCATCTGCTGAGAGTCACCCTCCCCAGATCTGGACTCACTTCTCGCAAGCCTTTGCTCCCATGCTGTCTTCTCAGTGAGGCTTCCCAGACCACCTACAGAACATGGGAGTTCTTCTGTGCCCGGAACTCCCCGTCCCCATTTTATGCCTTATTATTTTCCATACTTCCGGTCACTTGATAAATACAGAACTGTCATGTTTATTGATGAGTCAATGACTCATGCTGAATTGAATTTGTTCTCACTAATGACCCCGAAGCCCCAGAGCGCTGACTGGCAGGGCATATCCTCAGCAAATGCTGGATAAACAGTTCAGAGATCAGTTAACATCAAGGAGAACAACCCAACTCAAGTCATCTGAAAATGGCTGTAAGCACAAAAGAGGCTTTTGTCCGACAGAGCCACAGGACACTCTCCAATGTGGAGGACAGCACGGCCCTGTCTGTGACCACTGTCCTTTCCTTCCTTCCTTCTCCCCTGCACCCCCCCCCCCCCCCCAGTCCTGGGTAAAGATATTTATTGTGAGTTAGAGGAGATTAGCATTTCCAAGCCGGTACATGGCCAATTCCCTGCCTTTTTGTCCTGGGCCACTCTGTCACTGAGCAGTGTCACAGCTTAATCAGATAAATGGCAACACATTCTGCAAATAAATCCAGACCTAGACATAATAATCAGAACTTTGAAGTGAATTAGAACTATTTTGTCACTAAGGAATGAAAGTTTAGACTCACTGAATGTTAACTTTCTTTTATACCATGAGGGGGTCATCTACACCTCACCCCCACTTACATGTATGCATACACACACACACATGCTCACATGCACATGCATGCATACTCATACTACCTACACACTCATATGCACATGTATGCACCACACATGCACATACTCATGTGTATATACACACATTCATACCACTGACACATGTGCATGTACATGCATACACACTCATACTACACACACACTCACACACAAACACACATACATGCACACCAACACACATGCACACACACTCATACTGCCCACACATTTACATGTACATGTATGCACACACATGCACACACACTCATACCACACACAGTAACATGCACATGCATGCACATTCATACCACACACACTCACACACACAAGTACAAACATTTTACACACACAAATGCACACAGACTAACTTCACACCAACCTGAGCATCCTGCAAGGTGGGGCCCTTTTCTATTTGCTCATCTCACCTTACCTTCCTTTTCCTTAAAAACATTTACTTTCTTATTTGACATCAATATATCCACTAATATAGAATTTGACACATTTGTGCTTTATATGAGCTTGTGCTCATAAAACTTCTTTTAGGAATACAAGTAGCCTGCCAGTTTTAAATAGAAAATAAAGTATGTGTAAACAACAGAAAAAGTGCACATTTCTAAAATCACTGATTTTCTTAGGAAACATCAAAGTTGTTGAGAATGACTGTTTGAAATGGCAGAGGCTGGACTTCAGGAGGCCACTTAGTGGAAGTTTTTGTCTGTGTGTGGCAGTTGGAAATAATGAAAAATGTGTGCACCAGTTCAAGCTTATCTGACACAAGCCAGTGGGTTGACGCTATCAGGTAGGTTCACTTCAAAGTCCCAGACGCTGTCTTCATAACAAAATCCAGAGGCAGAAATTCACATAGGAAACGACACAGTTTCCTTACCATAAATTTTTATCATGGAGTACAAAAGACTACAAAGTACAATATGCTTGACCTCTTAATAATCTATGCTCACCAACAACTGGGGTTTCACATGAATTATCCCAGAAGATGGCCCCCAGACCACAGAACCGCTCTTCTCTCTCTTTTCCCTGTTGTGAGCCTGACGTCCTGCAGGGTGGGAGGAAATATGGACGCCCTGGCTGCGGGGAAGACAGGTTCTGTTCCAGTGTCGTCTCTGTGCTCCTCCGCTCTCTCTGAGCCCTTTTGAAAGAGGAATTTTGTAAAATATATTGCATGGGGCCATGCGTTGTCCTGTTGTGTACGGCTGGCTGTAGATCCAAGCCTGGCTGTGGGAAATCTTTTCCCACAGCCCACTAGCAGGACCTAGGAAGTAGTTCATAACTTTGAACTGGGAGTCTGTCTCCAGAGCCCCCCACCCCTTTGTGATGATGTACATATTTTTATCTTCTGATGTACTCTTTCGTCAAAGACAAGAAAACCATGCCTCGAGTTCCCACTCCAACCCACTCTCTGATTGCCTTCTTCTCAGCAGAGGAGCTGAATAGCAAGACTTGGAAAATGCAAGTAAACCCAAGGGGAAGGTCTCCACCTAGGAGACCAAAGATAAAAGTAACTTCATCGGTGTAACTGTTCAGTATTCGGTCAAAATACAGCTGCTGCATAAATGGCAAGCTGGGAACTGGTAGGAACAATATCTTCAAGATAATTGTCTTCTCTTTTATGAGAAAACAGAAACGTTAGTAACCTCAAAACTGGTCCAAGTGCTCTGACACAGAACCTGAGTGTGAAGGTCCCGTGAGGCCCTTTCCAGAGTCCTGAAAACCTAGATGACCTGAGTCAGCCCCCAGCAGAGGCTGGAGGGGAGCTCAACTGAGATGTTAGGAAAGCTATGACCTGTAGGCAGTGCTCACTCGACACATTCTCTCTCCCCACAATACTCTGGGGAAGTTGTTCATTTAAGCCACGTACGTCTCTCAGATGTCTGACCATTCTGGAATGGAACTTGGCTCCTAGCTAGAAAAGACCCCCCCCCCCATCTGAACATGTCCTTACCTTTACCCCCACGGAATGAAACTGGGCATCCCTCATAGCACACTTGCCCGAATCGTGGGCCTGACTCTCAGGCTTCTCCTCAGCATGCCTGCGTAGACCTGTCCTGAGGTTTTGAGTTCATAATGGGAATCATGTTTTCATGCAACACCCCTTCAATTGTTCCTTCTCGCTTTCGTAGAAAGTGTTCTAAGCACCATATGTATCCCATTTTCCAGTTTGCAGTTTCTGATAGATGTCCTGTTTGATGTGCTATGAGCTTCAATGAGAAACATGCAGGTGACCGAGGTAAGGTACTTGCCCGTGATGCAGATGTGAGCTTTCTGGGCCCAGATGAATGGGCAGACTTTCTCACGAGTGGGAGATTCAACAGAGTGCTTTTAATTGGTTCTTCTGCTAAACCACACACCTATGTTTGCTTACCAAATCTGCCTCATGAACCTAACACTAATGCAATCTTTTATTTTTTTTTTATCACCACCCCTAATAGGAAATGAAAACCCAGCAATGCTATATTACACAGACTGGCACATCCACGCTTTGATTTTGACATGTTTTCTTGCAAACACATGGTTTTCATGAATGAATGGATATAATGGAGATCAGGAGAGCTGGCGTGGGGAACTACCCCCACTTCCCCCTTGGCGAGCATGTGTCTCATGCTCTGGGGTCGGATCACTTCAGATGAAGGACACCCTACATTTCAGTGCAGACATCATTTATCTTTCTAAGGGCTATCTTTAACCAGATCATTCAGCTTTTTAACATTGCAAAATGGAACGTTTCATAGAATTAAGGTAGAGAGAGGTTTACTACTTCCTTATGAAGATCAGTGGACGCCATCAACTCACTGTGCCTTCTCTCGAGAAAGAGTTTGGTCAAAGGAGTCACAATTGCATTGTTCTTAATGCCCTCCTACCTGCGGGGCAATAAGTCTTGGATTTATTCCTATTCTCTTATAGAACATGATTCGTGTTTTTCAGATATCATGGTTCAGGTCGTATCTAAATGGGGAATGCTTTCTTTTTTGTTTTTTTTTTCTTTACTTTTGCTGACAATGAATAATCTGCGTGTGGGTTTTGATGCACTTTGCTTCTACATATTGTGACTACCACGAGGATAGGAGGCCCAGAGACATGAAGTTATTGTAAACTGAATATTAAAGCCCACTCCTCTAGGTCTTGTTATTTCTACAAGTTGGTCTTTTGGGGGAAATTATTCCTCTTCTAAGTGTTCTGTGAAATGTGTTCCATTTAATCAATATTTTCTAGTACTATTGAAGATATGCTTAAAATATACCCTACTCCACTCCCAACAGAGCTCTGCAAAACACATGGCGAAATTCTTGGGCCACACGTGGATCAGAATAGAAGCTGGGAAGACCTGGTCTCTTTATGCACTTTGGGTGCTTTTGTGGATGCCCTATATGTCATGTATTTCATTACACAATGCCGGCTTCTAGGGCGATCCACTGATGCAGTCACAGAAGAACCGGAGCTCCACTAAGTTCATGGCAGGATTCTGGATTTCCATCCTGTCAATGAACTGTACCTCCTCCATTCTTCTCCTTTCCTTCCACTCTTTGTTTGTATTCTGGTAGCGCCTCCTACTTAATCAATTAACCCCTCCCTGTCTCTCTCTTTCCTCTCTCCTTACTCTCTGCTTTCCCTCTGCTGGTGCTCTAAGCCCACTAGCAAATATTGGTTCCTTGAATAATGCTTAGACTTTCTTTTGAAGCCAGTGGCTGAAAGTGTTAGCTAGGTCAAATAGGAATACAAATATTTGGCCAGAGAATCAAATAGTTCAGATAACTAGATTAATCAAGGAATAAATGTCATCGATTAATTGATATAAATTAAAGCAATTTAAATTTTTAAAGTTTCCCTGCTTATATGTAAATCATAAAAGAAATGTATTCTTTCCTCTTAATATTAATATACTTTTAGAAATCATAGTTTATAGAGCAAAGGAAAAGGGCACATTGTTTCTGTCTGTGTTTACGTTTGTGCTTGTTTTTCATTTGGGGCTTCAGTATCCTGGGACTGATTGGCTTAAGGAAACAAAGGTAACAGGGTGAACCAGGAGTGAACAGACCCAGGAGCTGGGAGGATGTCGGGTTGTGACTCAGTCCTACTCCAGCTCACATCCAAGGTGAGGCCAGGCGTGTATGGATGCCTGTAAATCCGCCTCTGTCTCTCTACCTACCCAGCTCCCCACTTCCCTACACATTTGGTGAGCCCCTAAAACATTCAAACACTGTGCTAGGCTCAGAAGACACGGTTAAAATGTATAGAAACTTGACTTCAAGTAGCAGACAGAGTAAGAATAAGATTGAAAAATGCAAGTGGAGAAAGAGTAGCCAGATACATGTCTTTCAAGCCAAGCACAAAACAAAAACACATTGCACTGTGTCCATTATCGCCACTTCAATACACAGAAAGTATCGATGGCTCCACTGTGGCTTGGAATTCTACCTCTGCCATTTCCCTTTTAGTGAGTAGGAAAACCTGATCTTGTTTTAAGGATTTTAATAAATGAACTTGCAATTTGAATTCTTTAATCTTATTTATGCTGCCTGGCATGTTGTTCTCTTATCGTGCATGGTCCAAGAACTAGCTTCATACTATGTGCAAGACAGCTAGGAAAATAATTTAACAGCCCAGAAATTGAAGTCAACAGTGATTATTCCAGAGGCATTGGTTGAGAATGTGCAGTATAGTCTCTTTGGTTGTTGCAGCAGGCCAGACCACACACTAGACTTCAGGCACTCAATTCAAATTCTGGTTCAAGTGGTTGCTGCGCCCTGTGATATTGAACCAGTCATGAAATTGCTCAGTCTCTCAATCTTGCTGATCCCTGAACTGGGGATGATAATGCTATGCCATGGTTCATGGTAAGAACTAAGTGAAAGGGTAAATGTGAACCTCTTAGCAGCATTCCTGGTGTCTGGGGGATGAATGGTAGCTACCATTGTATCATTGTCCTAATTGCTAAATTATACACGGGCTATTCCTTTCTTTTCCCTTCCTTTTGTTTTTGGTGTGCAGAATGGAATCTTGAAGGAAGATGGGAGAAGGCAATTTCCACTTGAACTGGAGCTGAGAATGCTATAGTATGTCCATTTTACCTCTCCTCAACTGTAAGAAATAAGGTTTTTGTAAAGCAGAGTCTAAAGGAAGAAAATAAGCCTCCATAAGACAAAGGAGAATCTGCTTTTAGGTCAAAGATGCCAGGAAGGAAGAGCTTTCTTTGGCTTATTTTCTGAAATACAACAGTATCAACTTGCAGTTGACAATCACATGTTAACATCAATTATTTTCAGTAAAAGAACTTGCTCAACGTGCAGGTCAGTAAGTGTTCTTACTTACAGTAAGGGGCGTATTTAGGACCTGACACTGAAGCTCTCGCATCATCTGGGGTGGTCAGTGCATATGTTGCTGGGATGCCACCATGTTGGGCACACTCTAGGACCTCAGCCCACCACACCCTAGGATACACATCCAGGCCCAGCATGCAGAGGCTGGAAAATATTAGGAGTGCCCTCCCTTTCCTCTTTGCTGACCTTCAGCATTGCATGCTTATCCAGCCTTTCTAGTATTTCATGGGAAACTGTCAGACCACCATCCTCTCCATAATTTCTTGAGAAAAGAAGACACAAGCTTAAAGCAAATTAAAGGATTTCCCCCCTTTCTCTCTTCATGTTAACACTTTCTTGACTTTCTGGAACTGTGTAGCTAAGTCACATGTTCATTTTCCCTGTCCTTTCCTGCAATATTTTACATCTAGAACCTCTCTCCCCCAGAGGTGAGTTGTGAGTCAGGAAAATTGGGGTTTAGTTTATAGCAAGGACAGGTTATGACCATGGTGATCTTCTACCATTAGACAGAGCACAAGGCTGCACAGGCATGGTGTTACCTCTCCACAGTCCTCCATAAGGCACTCAGGGGCCTGAAGGCCGTGTCCCACCTGGGCTCTGCCACTTCGGGGTGTTGACTTGGACCCATCTCTGAGACACTGTTCTAGGCCAACTGAGCAGAGAAGTGAAATGTCCTTTGTAAAGTCTGCTGTTTTAACATTTGAGTTGATCTATGATTCCCCAAATTGATGAAAGAAAACTTTCTGCCTTATTGGAAAATGAACATATTGGTCAATCAGCAAATATCCAGTATGTTGAGATAATAGTTAAGCTATCTCAGAAGCTGAGGACATTGTACAATGACTAGGCATGCACATGTCACCACACAGACCCCACTTCCAGCCTGCTGGTACAGCCCTTGCTCTTTTCCACCTGTTCGATGGAAGATTGGTCAGAGATGCCGGCCCTCCATGCTGTTGACTCAAAAAGATCTGCAGGTCCTCGGGAGAGCCTCACTCAGAGATCTTGACTTCAGGAGAAGCAGGAGCAGCCATGTGAACAGACCTCCAATTATCATTTAATGCACACAAAACAGCACGATGTGGCCGTTCACCTCATAGGTGGCAGAGCTACAAGCAAGAAAATGTTCTGGGATGCTTTTTCTGGTAACTCGAAACAGAGAAGCCAACACGTCATCAGCGGAGTTAAGGAAGTCCTCAGCCTGTATCCAGCTGAGTGGGTGGGGTGTCTTCTCACGGGCTCTGGGTCTGCACTTGCCATTTGAAAGACAGATGCATAGATACACAGGAAAGCCAGAAGCGCAGTATCTATCTGTAAATCAAGATTTTCACCTCTAAGTCTAGTGGCCAACTGGTGTTGAAATGGGTATTTACAGACCTCACATGTGTGTCAACACAGGGCAGGATCAGTAAGATTCATCATAACTTCTTATTGAAGAGCTGGCACATTGTAAAGCCTGAATCTTCATGAAGCATCTTGTTCCTGCTGTGTTCTGCTCTAGGTGTGTGTGTGTGTGTGTGTGTGTGTGTGTGTGCGCACGCACGCATGCCCATGGTATGTTTCTGTATAGGGCAGGCTTGTCTGGCTCCAGCCTAAGATGGCAGGAGAAATACAAGGTGAAAAAAGGTTGTAGGTGTCTTGGCTCACTCCCTACAAATATGTTATTTTTTTAAAATAAATAATTGTTCTGTAACTGATCAGGTGTGTTGAATGTCCAAAAAAATCTGCAAACCTGTCTGCACCTGAGGATGCAAGGAGCACCCAGGGGTAAACACCCTCTTGTCTGTGGCTTTGAATTCAACATCTTTTTTGGGTTTCACTTCATTCACCCAGAAGTGCCAATTTCAAAACACAATCACTGCTTTCCTATTTTCAATGGACTCAGAAAATAAGGTTTTCTAATTTCTGGGATGAGTTGACATGCTGCTGTTCTGAGGGGATTTGCTGATGGGTGATAGCTTGGTCTGGTGACAAATCTCTCCCGCATGGGCTCTGAACTCAGAATCTCCCAACCCCAGTTCTGAAAATGAAGATGGGAATAGTGTCAGAACAACTAATTGAGTAATTGGGCTGCTTTTAGGCTTAAACCAAATGGTCTGGAAATTGTCTAACACAATATCTGACTCCTAGAAAATGCTCTAAAATAAGGGGAGAAATAGGACAAATGTGAAAAGTCGTGATTTATTACTTTTCTTAATCCAGTTAAATACGGCTCCAGCCCCATTCACTAGGTGGCCCTGAATCCAGTGTTCATTCCTCTTGAGAGCATCTTCCACTTTCCTCGAGTGACTTGAGGGTTCTGAGGCTTATAGGATTTTCCAGAAAGAGTCTCTCCTCCTTGCAGACACACTATGCCTCTGAGGGGCTCTGGGCTCAGCCAAGAAGTAGGAAGCTGTGATGGAAGCTGGTGTCTCTCCCTTAGCTAGTGGTTAATGCTGGATCTTTGAGGGATCCATATGCTTATTAGGTAACATTTCTATATGGACAGAATGGAAAACTTATTTAATTAGAAAGATGAGAAAGTAAGGGCCCAGAGGAGTTTAATATCCCAACTCAGTGCTTCTCCCAACCCACAGAGTCAAAATCGAGCTTCACTTCTGACACAGGTCTGGGTCCACACTGCTGCTCTACACACCAAACATGCACACATGCCTTTGAGAAACCAGCTCGTTATGAGTTAATCTATTGAAATGGGGGGGAGGGGCGTGGGGAGAAATGGCAAAGAGCCTGTTTTGATTGGTAAGACCTCAAATTACAGCTGTCAGGAAGGCAATCGTGGGGTCAGGGACAGGCTAGGTGTTGACATTGAGTAAAAAGAAAGCATCCCAGGGCCAAAGATTTCTCTTGGGCGAGAAACCTGTTTCCCACAGGTACTGATCTGGAAGCATTTTACTCCCTGGTGAAATCTAGGAAGACTTTAAAACCTCACTCAGAAGGAAAAGCTTAGCGAACCAGGAGTGCAAAACAGCAATTCAGTAGAAAGGAAAGGAGCCACTTTTAGCCTAGAGTTCGAGGCCAGCTCCGTGGGAGGCTTCCCTGAGAAAGGGAGGCCATCCCCAGTTTGCTGGGAGTGGCCGGGTGGCCACAGCGCCAGCCCGATCGCAGGAGCAAATCACCTGCGGCTGTTTGAAGAAGACACTGTGCTTAGAGAGTAAACAACAGCCGATTCGTTACCCTCAGGGTCTGATGACCGCTGACAGGAGAAGATAGGTGTGGATGGAGACTGGTAGGTAAAGCAAGTGGTAGTCAAGTAGTGTAGACCAAGGCAGAGAAAGAAGAGAATTCTGCCAGAACTAAAGCAGAAATATTTCTTCTGTTCCCTGAATAACACTAGACTAAGGGTTTTGCCCGTTTCTTAGAGAAAAGATGCTTGCAATCGACATACTGCGTTACCACGTCATTGCAGCTAAGAGCCCCGGGCGGGTGCCCGGGACAACAAACATGCTGCTTCCGGGATAGGCTGGTGACAACCCTTTAGCGAGTTGTGATTCAGTTCATTCTTTCAGTGACTCAACATATTCTATCAAGTACTCGTTTTCTTGCTGGCAGGTTGAAACCCGCTTCAGTTTCCTGGACAGACACCTGTGAGAAGTAGATAAAAATGGTGATGCTGGAGCCCCTCCTCCTGGGAGCACCTCAAACTCCACACAACCTGGACTCTGTGGCGTCCTGCAATGCATCTCCCACAAGGGCGGTGGAGGCCTTTGATCAGTGTGCCCTGAACTCAGTGATTTAACCACCGTTGTTTCCTATCATTCAGTTACAAAACTTCCTTCAAATGTTTCTATTTAGAAGAGGAAGAAGAAGAAGAAGAAGAAGAAGAAGAAGAAGAAGAAGAAGAAGAAGAAGAAGGAAAGAAAGGAACCCAGCAGCAGAAGAAGAAGAAGAAGGAAAGAAAGGAACCCAGCTCGCTAGGTAGGTGGGTGGTGTTTATGTGGTACAACTAAAATTTAAACGTATTTAAAACACAGGTAGGTGATAAACACCAGCACTAACAGCCAGGGCACCGAAAGGAAGGACATGATGAACAGATCTCTTGGATGCAAAGTTGGTATGGACACACACCAGATGTGGGCCCGCAGGAGCTCCGGCAGCTGCTCTGTTGGGTGTGTTTGAAGAAAACAAGTACAGCCGGGGACGATCGAAAGAATGTTGGGTACAACCACTACGGTCACATTTGGGCCATGGCAAGGTTAACATGCACGGAAGTCCTTTCCGGACCTGCACACCCACCTGGTTAAGTGGCCAATGGTTATTGGTCTCCATTCTGTTCTCACCAGCATCTTGGCCTCGGTGTGGTCAGCATACACACCGTCCTCGGCTCCCTTGTTTCTTCCACAGGCTCCCACACTGATCCTCGCCGCGAGTCCTGAGCAGCTGCCAAGCGTTGATCATGTATGCTGTCTTCTCCCCACCAGCCCTTCTCACTCTTTGAATTAGGTGCTTCCTGTCCCTCACCTGGCTCATGCCACCCACCTGCCCGGACTCCTGGCATACCCACCCTCCCCCCACTGCCGTCACCAGTGATATTTGTCAATTGCAATCCTATCCCTACCCTGCTAATGACCTCCCCTGGCCCTCCCTTGCCGTCAACCTCAAAGTCCAAATATCTCATCTGTGTTACAGGATTCTTCATTATCTGAACACATTTTGCCTTTCCAAGCCCAGGCTGACTTCTCTCTGCACCCAGGGGCTGGCCTCCCCAGAGACAGAAGAGAATTCAGTTATAACTAAAGCCTCCTTAGAGGGTCAGCTTTCCCTCTCCTCTCCCATGTGCTCAGATTTACTGCCCCCGCCCTGGGTCAATACATCTCACCATGGGGTCGTCCTTGACTCCTTCTGACCTTGTCATATAATAAGTCCTTGAGGATGGGAAAGTCTGTTGCTGGTGGCTTGATTTCTGGGCCTTCCACAGGGGTGGTCCAGGGCTTCTGCTGACTGGCTGGAATACGGAATGCTGGTAGCCATAGGTCACAGTGGGAGGTGTGAGGATGGGGACCGGGGAAATGTCCCTGCGGCTGTGATCTGGTCCAGAAAAGGGCCAGGTGCAAAGCCAACTATTGAGAGGAAGGGGGAAGAGTCCTAAGGGATGGGAGACGTGGATGGAAGCAAAGGCCCACTAAGAAGGGAAAACAAGACCAGACGATTGGACCCAGGGCACTAGCATGCACCTCGCATATGTTCTTAGCCCACAGGATTCCCAAATTAAGTGCGATTTGGTTCTTATTGTGAAGGAACCCCCTGAATCAACTAGACCTCGAGTTCCTGACAGTGATGTTGAGTTTCTCTCCTCCCAATGAATCTTGCATACATGTGAACACACAAAAATGCCACATACACAAATACACACGTACATGCCACACACTCACACAAGAACAGACACTCACACACATTATCCCAAGTAAGGCAACGGTATCTTTACCACAAAGGAATACTCACTGTGACAGGCCTCCTCATTCTAAAGGAATGTCCTTGCTCCCTCCCTCACCCTCAACTCCAACAGTAGATGCCTCGCTGATACAGCTGTTTACACACTAACCCCTCCAAATGTGCGAGAGCGCAGAATTCAAGTTAGGAGCTTCCCATGTGCTCTCATTTACTATCATGGTGATCTTATCATCTGACCGCCACATCCCATGTCACCTACAAGGGAGCACATGAGTCCCAAGACTGCAGAGTTGCTCTGTCAATGCCAACAACCCATCACAGTGTGTGATCTGGAGGACCAAGGTGTTAGAGCAATTCAACTGTGAGTGTGTCAGCCACGTGGCATCACTGTGCTGGAACCAGCTCTGGAATCAGCTTGCGTAGAAAGGCAGATACAATCATGTAAGCGCAACACCCTCCCTTTGTGATTGGACCCAGGCCTTTACTAAAGCCCCGTGCTCAGTGTTATGCACCCAAACATGAGCAATGATTAATGAGTTGGCAAGAATTCTAGAAGGTTATGGGAACTATACATATTTAGTTTAATGATGAGATGGTTGACAGCCAACCTGGGAATGACGTTCAGGAACAGGAGAGAACGTTCCTCTGAGGATGGTGACCAGCTGCTCTGTCTTCCTTGGGCAAAAGGGAGACATGAGCGGAAATGAATTTAAACTGCATCATAAGGTAATAATTTGAGATACAAAGAACTTCCTGCGGCTGGAATGGGTTGCTATGGAAAGGGATGGAATCTCCTTTCCTCAAGGTCTTTAAAAATAAGTTCTGTCCAACTTTGTTAAGGTTTGGGTGTTCCTCTGAACTCAGAGCTTGGGATCTAGCCCAGAAGTTCACCATATCCATGGAGGTCCATCTGAATTCATAAATGATGTTTTCCTCCCATTTCCTCTCTCCTGTTCTGCCTCAATCCCTCATGTTTTTCTTTGTTTTTCATGTTTTATTTACAAAACTAAAATGCATCCTTTTGGCATATGGCTGTGACTTTGACAATGCATAACCACCACAGGCACAATATGGAACCGGTCTTCTGATATTACCTTCTTTTCCCCATGATAATAGTTTTCCTTCTCTCTGTACACACATATAATGTTTCAAAATCTCAAAACTTTGAGTTTGCGCTCAAAATCTCAGCACCAAACTGATTTCTGCAACTTTGTTTCTACAATAGGCAATATAATGGGGGGAGAGAAAGAGAGATTCAAAGAGACAGAGAGACAACAGAGACAGGGAGGGAGAAAGAGAGAGAGAGGTTTCCGTATTTTCATTTTCTCTAGTCTTGGGGCAGTAAGTTGTCAATAGCTTAGAATCCTGTTGGTGACTCTGCTTATCCCGTGCTCTGGGACAGAAGTGACCAGAAGGAATGGGGATGGAAATGAATAAGGAGACTGGGAGAGCGGTCTCACTAAGTGGGTGGATTGAAGCTAGAATTCTTGGATCGCAAGACAGAGCTGCCCTTGGATGGTGGAGCAGCATGTGCATTTTTAAAGGGGTTTCCTTTACCACACGTTTCCTGAGCCTTCTCTCCTCCTCCCAGTGAGTTGAAGGCACCCCATGCTTTAATAAAAACCTGGAATAAAGATATCAACTGACCTTTGGAATGGATTTTTATAGTCAAGCCTCTTAGAAGTTGAGATTTTGAGCCGTTGGTTTCAGGAACTCAGATCAAATCCCAAGGAGCCTGAAATTTGATGATGTACAGAGTGGGAAAGGGTACAGTATGTGTCTCCAGAGAGGAGAAAATGCCTGGTCTGCTCAAAGATTGGGGCTCAGAGAGGGAGCTGAGAGCTGAAAAGTAGTCTCTGGCTGTTGCCTCTGACTGTCCAGTTACAAAAGCCAGAAATAATCAAAAAACCAGGAACAGGAGCAGGTCCAAAGGAAATCAGAGCCTGTGCCTTATGGTAGGAATGCAGCCAGGGAGACTGCAAGAGCGTTTCAGAATGTCCACAGCAAGCACGGCGCCACAGAGCGGGAATAAAGGAGGCCCAGGGAGCAGTGGCCAGAAGATTCCATTTTCTGCACACCCTGAAGGCAGGCTGGCCGGATTCTGGACGTTCCCACATCTGCATCTCTTAGAAGATCACAAAGAGGCTCGGGAGGCTGGGGACTGGGCAGGGTTGTCCACGATGCTGAGTGGTCCTTATCAACATATAGAGATGCTGGCTGTCAGCGCAAACAGCACGAGGCTACCCCGACACCAGGAAGAAGGGGGCATGACTCAGCGAAGGCAGGGGGTCAGAGAGGAGTTAATGGCTGGACAGCTCTCACCCAGGCCAGATGAACACCCCCCAGAGAAGCATGACTTCCTACAGCCAGGTGTCCAAGGCAGAGAATGAAGTCATGCTTATGTGTGTGGCCAGATGCACCAGAGCTTAGATCTGACCTGAGAGGTTGCACACCCAACTCTGGAGCACAGTGGCGCTCACACCCACAGAACAGAATTAATTTAGGGAGGGTTAGCACGTATGCAGTCGGTATCCAAGATCTGCTACTTGGCTGGATTTTTAAAAAATGTGTTTAATGTTTTATTTATTTCTTTTTTTAATGTTTATTTATTTTTAAATAGTTTATTGTCAAGTTGGTTTCCATATAACACAGAGTGCTCATCCCTACAAGTGCCCTCCTCCATGCCCATCACCTCCCTTCCCCTCCCTCCACCCCCATCAGCCCTCAGTTTGTTTTATTTATTTCTGAGAGAGAGAGAGAGAGAGAGCAGGGGAAGGTCAGAGAGAGAGAGGGAGACACAGAATCCGAAACAGGCTCCAGGCTCTGAGCTAGCCTTCAGCACAGAGCCCAATGTAGGCTTGAACCCATGAACGGTGAGATCAGGACCTGAGCCGAAGTCAGATGCTTAACCGACTGAGCCACCCAGGTGCCCCTGGATTTTTATGAGACACACTCAAAAACCCCATTACCATAACCGCAGCCACTATAATTCAAATGACCTTTTTCTTCCTTCCTTCCTTCCTTCCTTCCTTCCTTCCTTCCTTCCTTCCTTCCTTCCTTCCTTCCTTCCTTCCTTCTTTCCTTCCTTCTTCTCTTTCTCTCTTTCTCTTCAGGAAGGTTGAGTATTGAGTTAATTACAAGAGCGTCTATGACTGCTCCCCTCCAGTTCCTTCCCCTCTTCTCCCCTCCTCTCCCCTCCCCTCCCCTCCTCTCCCCTCCCCTCCCCTCCTCTCCCCTCCCCTCCTCTCCTCCCTTCTTCTCTCCTTTTCTGGAGTATTTATTCTTCATTTTCATATCCCCACACTACATCTGCCCCTCCTTTCTTTACTATAAGTGCACCAACGCACCCACGAAACACTTATATATGAAGTAGACAAATGCTAACATACATGCTATATGTGCTACTTAATACACTTTGTTTTTAGTAGCAGGACCATAAATGAGTTGGACTTAAGCCTTTCTTTGGGAAAGGCTCTTTTCTCAGTGTGGTGTTCACAGTTACAAACCACCCTTCACACGACCCAGACTCGGTCGCGTCTTCAGGGCGGTCGGTAGCGGGTGTGCACTGGGCAGGCTGTGGGATGCTTACCCAGCACCCTGTCCTCACAGTAAAGAGCGGCACCGTGAGCTCCCGGGGCCCAAGCCGCCTGCGTGGCCTCAACCCCTCACTCACGCTGGGATTTCCCCGGTCAGACTCCTCCGTTTACTTTGGCTCAGGCTCGTCGTCCTTGAGTTATGCTTCCTTGAATCCCACAGGGTCGGTTTCTGCACAGAAGATGCTGAACAACCGTCTGCTCCCCTCCCCCCCAACCCCGGTGGAGTTTTGTATCTTTGCAGCTGCTATAAAAGGACTCTGGTTTCAGTAGGTGAGCGGTGGAGACAGGGGTTCCCAGATCGGGTTTTAGATTCCTTCAGGGCTTGGATGTGGAGTGAAAAGGATCCCCCTGCCAGGGCGAGGCCGCATTTCCTAGGACTCCTGCTTGTCCCATGAATAGGGAACCTGAGAAGGGAGAGAGAAGGGGATTAGTCTTGCACGGAGTAAATGTTCATCTTTCCTCACCTGCTTTTAACAAGTCTTCGCTCTGCTGAAATACTTTTTATTAAATTTTAATCAAAAGCACAAAAACAGATTGTTTATCAGAGGAAAGAGTGAGCTTATTGTGAGCCTCCCTCGCCTGGCCAGTCTTAGTGGGAGGAGCATCTTGACAGTGGATGTGCGGCTTCGCTGGGGCGCATGTCTCTGCAAGGGGCCAGCCAGTCCGGAGGCCTGGGGCTGAGGCCACGGATCCCCCCTCTTGTGTTTTCGGCCGACACACCCCTCCACACAGGGCGCCGGGGGAAATCCCGTTTGCTCGCTGATAGTTGTATCTACTCAACATTTGATGTAGAAGGAACATGCAGATGACTGGATTCTCTTCAGCTTTCATTCGTGTGTTTTTCTTCTCTGGGTGGTTTTATAAAGCCACCCTGAGTTTTTCAGGGTAGATCAACTTAACCCACATTCATGATGTTGTCTCATAACATAAAGGCTTAGTTTATTTTTATGACAGGCAAGCATAGCATCCAATATGCTCACCTCGCATCATAAACGCTCACCTTCGAAAAGGTGTGGAAAGAAACATCCGGGTCCCAGTGGGGGAACTCTACTCTTTGCTTAACAGTGTCGTAGGCAAACACAACAGGCTTACCCTCGGAGACATACTTGAACAGCCCAGTGATGAAAACCAACCAAAATCCAATTTAAGAGGCCAGAAAACAATTACATAGTTAAAGGCTTACTATCCTCATAGGAAAGACAGCGTTGTTTTATAACATTTTGCCAATATGAAGTTTTATTTTATATTTTATATCTATTGTATATTAATGTTATAATGAAATAATTAACAACTATTTTTATTGAATTTACTCAGCTGGGGACGTTGATCGACGGTAATTGGATTTCTTTGACCTTGAAAGCCTCCATCTACCCTGAACTACAACTGACAGACTCCCAAAGCTCGCTTTCTGCTTCCTCCCTAGACTCAAGAGGGCTCCTTTCCTGAAAGATTGGGGCAAGTATGATGGAAAGGAAAGGTGCTGCAGTCAAGGTCCAGGAAAGAGTGAGAAGTAGACACTTCCAGGTCCTGGGTGCCAGCCGCCATGCTGGTTTCCTGCAGCAGGTGTTAAGCTCAAGATCTCAACAGCATATGTGGCATCCAACCTCGTTCTTGTGAAGACCTAGGTTTCTTAAGATATTTTCTCTGCTTCTTAAGTGCTTTATGCTTGTTATCAGGTGAGTACTTATCTAGACTTATTAGAATATCTTTTGTAATTTCAAGTGTGTGTTTTCACATGGGGAGCAAAACAATGTCAATTTTGCTCCAAATTAGAAAGCGCATCCAAAGAGAAAAGACGAACAAATCAGAGGAGGAGGGCTTTCCTTGCAGTGTTTTCTGTGGGAGCAAGTTCAACAACCTTCCGCATAACTCAGATCTATTAAATCTGAAACTGGGGGTGGGGCCAGCAGGCTTTGTGGGTGACCCAGGTGCACACACATTGAAACATGAGAACCGCTAGGACAGATATGCGTAATCGGCTGAACTGTGTCTCCTCCAAATTCATAGGTTGCATTCCTAACCCCAATACTTCAGAATATGACTGGCTTTGAAGATAGGGCCTTGCAAGAGAGAATCAAGTTAAAATGAGGTCACTAGAGTTGGTCGTAATCCAATCTGACGGGTGTCCTTATATAAGAGGAGATGTGGATTCAGACACTCACAGAGGGACACCCACGTGAGGACAGAGAGAGGAGATGGTGTCTACACGCCAAAGAGAGAGGCCTCTGGAGAAACTAGCCCTGCCCATCCCTGGATCTTGGACTCTCAGCCTCCAGGACCGATGGGAAATACATGTTGTTAAACTACTCTGTTCACGGAACTTTGTTGGGGCAGCTGTGGGAACACAGGAGTGAAGGTTATGAAGGTGGTAATACAAAACATGAAGGTGAATGTTGGCCATTTCACTTTAAGGAAGGACACAGAGAAGGTCTTCACTGTCTGCATGGGGTTCCTACCTTATCCATTGCTACCCTAGGTCATCAAAAGACATACCAGAGGGGTGCACCCAGGAACTTCTTTTACATACACAGCAGAATATGGAATACTTACTAGTGTAATGATGAATTACTACCATTTTCACATAGATTTTCATGTGTTTGGTGACTTTTTAAAAAGTTTATTTAATTTTGAGAGAGACAGACAGACAGAGTGTGAGCAGAAGAGGGGCAGAGAGAGAAGGAGACACCAAATCTGAAACAGTCTCCAGGCTCTGAGCTCTCAGTGCAGAGCCCAACACAGGGCTCAAGCTCATGAACCATGAGATCACGACCTGAACTGAAGTCGGACGCTTAACTGACTGAGCCACCCGGGTGCCCCTATGTTTCATGATTTTTAATGATCGCACAGAACATGGTGATCACCCAATATCCAATACCTCCAGTTGGCAGCTGACTTATCATGTGACAGGTGATGGATGGGAAGTCGGCACTGAGGGGCTTCACATGTCCCTAGCCTTCACCTTCAGTTTGAGTTTTGGTTTATCTTAGAAAAAGGAGAGTCTGTGTCTCCACGAGAAGTGAGCTCAGGGTGGCAGGAGAGGAAATGTACCCCACCCCTCCTCCCTGAGCGGTCGTCCCCACCACACACACACACACACACACACACACACACACACACACACACAACCTCCACCACTGATGCACATACACTTACATGTGCACCCAGGTACTCACACACAATACTCCGCCCCACCACACACACACACCCCATGCAGTGATGGGAGCTTATCAGAGCTTTGTGCACCAGGAGCCCAGGCCAAGTGCCCTCTCATGGCCCCTAAAGCTTCTGGGTAGCAGTATAAACATAACAAAAAACCTTCTGTTGATGCTCTTGGCTTTGAAAAGGATATTTAAAAAACTTCCTTACAATTCTGTAAGGTTGGGTGTGGAAGCCTGATGTGATGTGGGTTTGAGAAGCGCCGACGTTGCTGAGTTCTGGAATCCTGTGGGGCATGCTGATGGGGGTCCAAGGCCATGGAATTTCCCAGCAGCACCTTGGTTTATAGATGCAGTCAAGTACACCCTGGAAATGGCCCAGCTAAGTATTCGCATAGTCACTGTTACCTTATTGATTAGACATCTCCAGCGTGTTAACAATCTTTATGTACATTATCTACAAACCTGACAACTTTGCAAGATAGCTATTGATATTTATACAGTGGTGAATAAAGTCTTCTCCATGAAATTAGGTAAGTGTCCCAAGGCCACACAGCTGGAAAGTGTTCATTTTGGACTTAGATCTGCCTCTGTCCGACTCTCCCATTGACCTGTGTGTGTGCCTATTACCCCAGTGCAAACTGCTGACCTCACACACACCCTGCACGCAGCCATCAGTGCTTGTGAAGCCACGTTCCCTGACAGCCTCCTACATACAAGGCGTGTGTCCAAAAGGCATGTGAAAGCCCTATCACACAGCAACACCACTTGGGAAACTCTGATTCACAGCATTTTAAGAACCAATGCACTGTTCAGAAAACAAAGGCACATAAAGACACTATTTTTATCTTCTAAAAAGCTCATTTTGGACACACAGAGGGTCTGATATGATACTGTCAATTTAAGGGTTTCTTTTCTTTTTTCTTTTGTCGTCATTCCTCAAATTGTAGCTGTAACATTAGTCAGATTCCATGCTAATGTGCTTACGAACTCTGAGGTTGAAGGAAAAAAATATTTGATAATGCTCTTAATTATGATCTTAATACTTTTTTGATTTGTGCAAAAGACTTTATTGCTAAACTTATCCAAAAGTAATTTGATAATAAGACTTGAGATCTATTGTTCACATGTTTGTAACGTTAATAGCCTGAAATAGTTGGTAAATTGCCCAAAAAAGGGGAAATGCTTTTAAGCTGAATGGCAGGAGGGGAAAGTCAGACCATTTATATTCATGTTATCTTTTTCCTTCCGGACTCACTTCAAGATGTGTGAATTGGATAAATGCCAAGATACTTTTAAATTTTAGATTTTTAAAATAAAAGTAGCTCCTATTTGAATTGGGTGTAATGTGGAATTCTCAGCCTAATCCTATGCCTGCTGCTATAATCTGTTGGAGAGAACACTGCCTTTATTTTCCTGACTCATGGGCATCACTGTGTATTTCCCATATTTCTAAGACATCGCTTTACATCCATTCTAAAGCCTTGCAGAGTCAAGCAAATAAAAATCAACAAGCAAACAAAACACGCCAAGTATATTTGGGATCATCTTTGTTCACTGAAAATCACATCCAGAAGCAGCCATTCTGCACGATTGTGGGATATGGGTCTGGGAAACCCAGCAAACTCAGGTGTAAGGGAATCTCCTGGTCTCAGCACAGTGTCTGTCAGCACCTTTTCAGGGCCCTCTGTGGAGCCCAGGGACATGTTAACAATACCTGTTTTTTTGCAGGATGCGCATCACTGAAGGGCTGGCTGATAGGGGGTTTCGCTCACTCTTCCCTGTCAGTGATGAGAAATTGCACAGGAGCCCGAGAAGAGGGGCAACGTGCCTGAGGGGCAGCATCAGGAGCCACCCGCCACCAAACTAAAATCAGTTAAAATGGAATAGTCATGAGTAATTACCCAAACGCTTTGAAATGTATTTAAATGAGCTCATGTTCCCTGTTCTTGACTTTGAGTGGACAGAAGAAAAGAAAGAAAATGAAGTAACTATGTCTTAAAAGAGAATGGGCAAGCATAAAAGTTTTATTTTAGTCCAAGTGCAAGACACAAAGACACGGCTGACTTTGAGGTCATCGGTTAGTGCTCCCGAAGCCCTAGGAAGCTGTCCCTCTACAGTCTGTCATCCCCACCTCCTTGTAACATAAGCATTGAACTTTGACATTAGAAAGGTGCAAGATCGTATTTCATTGTATGGGGATTATTGTAATAAAACACCTTTGAGATTTGAGCTGTCCCTTATGCAGCCCTCGAATGCACACCTTCTCACGTGCCAGCGTTTTCCCAGGCAGCCATCCACATGCTCGGTGGACTCATTCGTCCCTGTGACTGTCATCAACTGCTGCCACCCGGCACTTTCCCAGGGAGAAGCCAGGTGGAGAGAGACGACAACACACAGTCCTCAAGAGGGGGAAGCCCAGGTGGGGCGGGCCGTCCCCAATGTCCTGAGACCACGGACTCTGGTTGGAGTGGGGAACGATCTGGTGGCTGTCTCCATCCCACCTGCCACTGTAAAACTGACATGCGTGGGAAGAGGAGAATGGTATGTGGGATTTGACTTCAAAATCAACTGGGTCATAAAGTGTGCACTGTGTCGAGGGATATGTATATATTGAAATCTTCAAAGAGTATTATCTTCCCAGTAACCTATCCTAATGAGTCATAACTCAGTGTCAGAGAGCCGTTCCCCACACCTAACCTCCATTATTCATGCTGTCATTTAAGCCTTTTCCTTTCGTTCTGCCTTTGGTAAAATATAGGGACACTAGTTGGCCCCGTCCCATGTGGGAGCAGTTGTACGTTTTTGTTGTGGGTGCCCAATAACTCCAGTCCTTTCTTCTGCGTGTTAAATAGCTCTTCTTTTCTCACTGATTGCATTTCCCTCTTCCCAAACAGCCCTGGGGTGCCCCACAAAGGCCCCTAGTGTTCTGTATGTCAGGGCAACAGAGGTTACACACGCCCAACCAGCCATCACCAAACATCTCCCGATCATCCATCCACACGATTCAAGCCATTGGGTTAGGACTTTAGAGAGAGCCAAGAGAAACTAATTCTAACCCGGGTTCTCACCAGTTGGCCTGGGGGAGGTTGTGTGGGCTCCAGAGGCTGATTTCTTGCCATCAGAGGGCGCCTGGGACTCTCAGTGCCCCGGAGGCTTCGGCAGGCGGTACCTCGGGCCCCCACCTGCCAGCTATCACAGCAGCTCCTCCCTGGGGTCTCCCAGGCACCAGAGCAGGGAGACAGGGATGTGGGGAAGCTGGCCGGCTTCCCCAGGGCCGGCTTGGCCACGCACACATCTCCTCTGTCCATGTACTATTGGTGAGGGATCTGTGGCGCAGGGAGATGGGGTAGAACCGTCCTCACAGAGGAGTTGGCGGCCGGGCCGGGCACTGCCAGCGACTATCAACTGCAGCACCGAGAGCGGGCACAGCAGGAGTCCCTAAGTATAAATAGCAGGGGCTCTATTTTTTAACGAATATGTATACAACCTGTGTCATACTCTCTTTTATAACTTTTTAAATTGCACTGGGCACGGAGGAGGGCACTTGTGGGGATGAGCACTGGGTGTTATATGGAAACCAACTTGACAATAAACTATTTGTAAAAAAATAAAATAAAATAAATAAATTGCACTGTTATTTTGTGCCTAGTAGACACTTGCTTATCTCAATTCACTCATGATTCTGAGTTCCTCATAAGTAAGCATTCACTGTGTAATGTGGGCCTCCATATAATCACGGATCAACGTTCCCCACACTTTGGGTTTAGAATGAGGAGGCTTAGGAATCCAAGAGTAGAGGGAAAGGGGCTGGGTCAGAGGTGTGGACAGCCCAGGATCCACCAGGGTCAGCCCCGAGCGGTCAGGGGACAGTGCTGGTCACTGGAGCTCCAGAGCCCTCAGCGGGACACCAGCGAGTCGCAGGGACCCACGCCTGTGTCGAGAGTCAGCACCAGTGCGGGTAAAAAGTCCTATGACTGCAGACATCTTCCAGGTAAAATTTCAGTTTTCCAGAAGGCCAACTGAAACCCCAAGAGCATCCATTGATAAGGCAGAAGGTGACTGCACAGGTTGTAGTTGAGGACTCAGATCTGTGCTCCCCGTGGGCCCCTGCCGTTTCCGGCCACCTTCCACCTCTGCAGAGGGGACCAGTGAGGTCTGAGAATGTCCCTAGACATGTCAGCAAGCGAGAAGTTAAGACTCGGGGTGGGGCTGTTTACAGTTGTTCTGAGAGGTTGTGCAGATAAAATACCTCCACTGAGCGCGCCCCTGTCTGAAAGCTGGGAGGTGCACTGAACCAGACATAACCCTGCATTTGTCAGCAGCGGGTGGCAGTGGGCCCCCCGCGTCACAGGCTCCAGACACTGGAGCATCTCCAAGACACACGGAAGAGGTAGCATTCCGGAATTAGCAGCTGGCGACTCCCAACCGTCTCACATGATGCCTGTCTGGTCTGAACTTATCTGTGCTCTTGCAGCCTTGGAGGGGGGCGGCAGGGAGGGTTAAGAAGTCTGCTCGACAGTCCTTCTACAAAACTTCCCCCAAGTACCCACTAAAATATGAATGAAAGCACATAAAGCCTTTCACTATTAAAGGTGATTATTAGTTGGGGGCCTGGGTGGCTCAGTTGGTTGAGCGTCCAACTATTGATTTCAGCTGAGATCATGATCTCACAGTCCATGGGTTTGAGTCCCAAGTCAGGCTCTACAAAGAGTTCTTGGGATTCTCTCTCTGTCTCTGTCTCTGTCTCTCTCTGTCTCTCTCTCTCCTCTCTCTAAATAAATAAATAAATACACCAAAAAAAAAAAAAGATTCTTGGAAATCTAGGTGTTATAGGCTGACTCTTCACTCTGCCCAATAATGAAAGACAGCCTATGACAGACCTATGTGCCAATGTCCTTAAAAATGTCCCTATAGTATGGAGTACTCCCTGCACTAAGGATATAGCCCTGATTCTTTATCTGTCAAATCACAGAGCAGCAAGATATAGCAAGATATATAAACAAACCTATGGACATAAAAACAAGAGTTGGTGTGGACCGGTGAGTCCCAGTGTCGTTGTTCAGGGAGGTGACAGTGGCTGCATGGTCCCCGAATCAGGCCATGCCAGACACTTGCATGGGAATTCTCAAACTGCAAAGGTTCCTGTTCCCAGGAGTGCCCTGTCCCTGCAGGCAGCCTTGACAGAGGGTCTTCTCAGGGGCCCTGGGACACCACGGTGTGGTGGGAAAGGCTTCGTGCCCTGGAGATGGGCACTGCCCTCGTTGGCTGAGACAGGCATTTGACATGTTAAATAATGAAACAGGTCTTGTTCTGTGAAAATGGGGAAATGATGAGGGCTGTATTCATCTGCTCTGGCTGCCCCTACAAAGCACCACAAACTGGGTGGTTTAAATTCCAGAACTTTATTCTGTCCCCACGTCTGGAGGCTGGAACCCCGAGGTCACCATGTCAGCAGGGCTGCTTGTGAGGCAGCTTGTGAGGCGGTGAGGGCGGGTCAGCCCCACGCTTCTCCTGGCTTCTGGTCATTTGTCAGCAATCTTGGGTGCCCTTTGCTGTGTAGACATATCTCCCCATCGCTGCTTTCATGCCTCCCCTTGGTGTCTGTGTCTAAATCCCCCCTTTTCACAAGGATGCCAGTTGTATGGGATGAGGGTCCACTTTAATGAGCTCATCTTAATTCATTACATCTGCCACAATCGTATTTCCAAATAAGGTCAGTCTGAGGTGCTGCTGGTAAAAACTCCAACATACGACTTTTGGAGGGACACAAGTCATCCCATCCCAGGAGCCTCCTCCTGGGGGTTTTGTGCGGATAAAAAGACCTGCCCCCTAGGACCACTGAGCATGGTGCGGGCAGGTGAGAGCTACCTGTGGCTGGCATCCGTGGGGAGTCCCCTTGAACTTCTGGTATGCACTTTGACCTGTTTCCCTCAGACCTGGATGGACAGTCATTGATAACCAAGGGCACCAAGTTATTAATGAATTAGTGAATTACTCAATGCAAAAAGTTGAATTCTAGATATGCAATCAATTTAGTTTATGAAAAATAGAGAATATAGACTTCATTTAATGCATTCGTGAAACATCCACAAAACTCACCCAAATTTGAGGTCTTGAAGAGACCCTCATGATTCTAAAAAGCAGAAAACTTGTCGCCCTTCTTTGGCCCAACACCATACAGTAGGAATCATTTCAGTAAGCAAATTTGCAACTAATCAGAAAATTTAAGTCTATGCTTCCAAACAACTATTTGATAGACCAGACATGTTTAAAGTCCTTTTAAAGCACATGGCTGGTGAATTATCAGGGAAATGGTTTAGGAAAATGAAGGATTGGGGCGCCTGGGTGGCTTAGTCGGTTAAGCGTCCAACTTTCGCTTAGGTCATGATCTCGTGGTTCGTGGGTTCGGGCCCCGCGTCGGGCTCTGTGCTGACTGCCAGCTCAGAGCCTGGAGCCTGTTTCAGTCTGTGACTCCCTCTCTCTCTGACCCTCCCCTGCTCATGCTGTCTCTCTCTCTCTCTCCTAGAAATAAATAAAAACATGAAAAAAAAATTAAAAAAAAAAAAAAGGAAAATGAAGGATTATTTATAGGAAAGGAAGGGAAACCCAATGAGCCCTGGCCACTGTGGTGTGAGCACTCCTGCCTCATACAGATGAAGTCCAATGTGAATGGAGAGATTTCTGGCCTCAATTTTATTGTGAAATAAAGAGAAGCCGCTGGATATATTCAGATATTTTTTCCAGGGCTCTGAATCTCTCCAGCTTTGACTCAGAACCTGCCTGAGTCAAGTGTAGGAGTGAAGCATTCTACTTTTGTTGATGCAATTGACCCAACAATTAAATGAGGATTGCTTCTAGCTGCTTAATTGTACCATTGCCTTCTGTGCTGTCCATGTTCAAGGAAAGATGTTTTGGCCATGGTAAAACTACATTATGATCAAATGTAGCCTCATGTCTGGCCATAGTAAACTAAGCAATGTCGAGTGGTTCAGGGCTCAGAGACAGGGAGACATTCCGGAAGGAGTTTGCTTTCAAACTTTAATCAACGGGCTTTTCCTTAAAGAGGCTGAGTTAGTCAGTCCAAAGCACATATGAGCTTGGAATTTAGATTGCATTACAGAAGAAAAATAATGAAAATGATACCTGTGTCAGAGAAATTAAGCATTTCTATCAAAATATCGACTGAAGTTTAAAACACCATGAAATATGTTCCCTGTTGACATATTCAAAGAAAAAACAATATCCATTTCCTTTATTTTTTATTAAATTTCTAAGTTATTAAACTGTGGATATGTATCATTTTACAGCTTATCAAACACCCTGTGAAACACAGCAAGTAGAACCACGTGTGTGCCCCACCAGCAAGCTGGGGAAGACGCCCAGATTAAGTTGAAAAAGAGTTTCTCGTGCATTAGATTCCATATCTGGATCACACCGCGCCCTGGCGACCGCCGCGTCTGGAGTAGATGTCGCATGCGCTGGCGGGCGCTTCCAGAAACCCAACACAGATTGCCGTTCTTGCTGCAGAGGGGGACATTGGCCCGGGGCTCCACTCTGCCTCTGTAGACACAGATTTGGAGGGACGGTGAAAATGCTATAAAGGAAAGGGTAAAAATAACAACAAAAAAGAAGATAAACTGGTACTTACCAGTTGAAATATAGCATTGATCTAGTTTGTATTTATAATGTGTTAAGTATTAACACATGAGGAAAATATTAAAGTGAGGTATTTATTAGAAGACCTATAAATAACAGAACAGCAAGCTGTGCACTCAAAATGAACTACAGGCAATTGAGCATCCCTGTGCTGTACAGAGTAACATGAAAGAAATATAATCGTTGCATTAAACAAATGTTGATGGTATGAAGGAAGGCGAAAAGTTCACGGGGAGAAAGGAAATATTCCTCTGATGTTGATCAGAAAGTGCATGGATGGTGCTGCCCCAAGTCCTCACATGATCTGCGCAATGTGCTCACCACACATCTCCCCACGCGGTAGAGAAGAGGCCGGGTCTGCAGAGTCGGGCTCTGAAGAAATAAAGCAGACATGGGGAGCCCATCTAACTTCTGGACCAGGGTGACAGGACCCCAGGTTGGCTTCAGCCAGAAGAGACTCTCAGCGACTTTGAGTGGCCCCACCTACCTCTTTGTATTTGTGTTTCTTTTACAAATTATTATGAATTCGGATATAAAAGATGATTTATTTGTCATTGACAGAGGAAATGCCTATGGAGATAAAAAATGTAAAATATTTTAATGTTTAAAGAGTTTCTCTTTAAAAGGTATATTTGGGGGTTAGAGAAGGGATTTTTTTTTTTAATATTTTTATTTATTTCTAGGAGAGAGAGAGAGACAACGCGAACAGGGGAGGGCCAGAGAGAGAGGGAGTCACAGACTGAAACAGGCTCCAGGCTCTGAGCTGGCAGTCAGCACAGAGCCCGAAGCAGGGCCCGAACCCACGGAACCACGAGATCATGACCTAAGCGAAAGTTGGACGCTTAACCGACTAAGCCACCCAGGCGCCCCGAGAAGGGATTTTTAAGCTACATTCACATACTGCCTTTTTAGTATTATCCAGTCTGCATTAATGAGTTTGGGCCGCCATGACAAGCCCACAATAGGCGTGAAGTAATGCAGTCCTGGGGGATGGGGTTCTGGACGGATCGAGGTGCCCTAGACATGGGTTGTGGTGAGGGCTCTTCCCAACTGCAGACGGTGCCTTCTCGCTCTGTGGCATCTCTATGAGGACATCCGACCCATCATGAGACCCCCCCTCCCCCATGATCTCATATAACCCTGATTACCTCCCAAAGGTCCTGCTTTCAAATACTGGCAGAATGAAGCTTAGGGCTTCAGCATGTGAACGGGGGTCCACAATTCAGTCCACAGCATTGTGATTATAGAGTTTAGGAAATTGTAAACAAAACCTATTTTTATTCTACGTACTGATTATTATCGGCCAAGTATCAGATAATAGACTGCATTGGTCCACACGCAGGTTGGCCGTCTATTCCCTGCAATCCACACCCTGCCGATAACTGTTTTATAAATAAACTCGTGTTGGAACACAGCCATGGCCATTTAGTCACACACTGAATACGGAAAGGAGCTGATCTCTCCGGCTGCAGGGTTCAGTAACGCAGCAGGGAGCGTATGGCAGCAAAGCTGCAAGTCTTCACTATCTGGGTTTCAGAGGAGTTTGCCGACCCCTGGAGAGTCGCGCTGTCCTGTAGAACAGCCCGGAGCCGTGTGTGGCTCTTGGGCTCTTGAAATGAGTCTGGTCCGCTTGGGGTGCCCCATCAAGTGTAAAATGCACAGTGCACAATGGTGGGACAAGTACGTAAAATAACACAGTGATTAGGCTCTCTACCAACTGCATGTGGAAATGATGACACAGTGGCTTTACTGAGTTACGTATAATACATTATTAAACTTAATTTTACTCGATTATTTTTCTACTTTTATAAGTCTACAAGAAAAATTAAAACGACCCTTGTCACTCACATTTACTCCACATCCGTGCCAGGCAGCCTGGGCTAAGGGAACTTGCTGTGATTTTTAGCGGGAAAAGTGTCTTTAGAATCCCGCTTCTCAGGCAGGCCCCTGAGTGGTAAAGATTAGCACTGGCATTTGTTTTCTGGTTTGTGACAGACTTGCTTCATCTTGGTAAATATCAGTGTAACTATTCCGGAGCATTTCGAGTATGGCTTTAGTAACATTCAGTCATATTCTTTGCCATGGCCCTGGAATAATTATGAAAGGGTTTCCCTGCACGTGGCGGAAGCCTGGGCCCCCTTCACCCCAGCCTGCCCTGCAGGCCTCCTGCTGGCCTTCCCTCACAGCCCAGGAGGGAGCACACATTTGACTGGAAACTGGGGAAGGGGAGCCCCGTCTATGGCAGGGGGTGCCCCCATCCACACGAGGCCAGGCCATGGGCCCCTTGAGCCCCCCCTTCTCGGGATTCAGTGTGAGGCCACACAGCTTCCCCACAAAGGGACCTCAAAACTAAGCACAGAGTAGGGCGGGCATCACAGGCCCAGAGACAGAGCGTGGCACCCCTGCCTGGCTGTATTTGGGCACCAGTCAACCTCCGAGAAGGGGATTCTCCGCTCTTGCCCTGTGCCCGCCTCAGGCAGCGTGTCTGTGTCTGCCGGCTTCCCCTGAGGTCAGCAGCGGGTCCCGGTGTCCCTGGTGCTGAGAGGGAAGAAAACAAGTGGCTGAGCTAAAGGGGAAGGGAGCATGTGGCTGCAGACATGTGGACAATCTGCGGAGCCGGGGGAAGGGGCTGTCTCAGTTTCAGGGTCCTAGGGGCTCTGGTCCCACCAAGGTCCCAGGCCAAGGAGCAGGGCCCCGAAGCCTATGGAGCCAGGAGCCAGAGCTCAGGTTCCAGGGAGAGAGGGCGTGAGGAAGGGCAGGCTGACGGATGGAGGAGACATCTGCACAAACCGCACAAACCAAGTTTAAGATCTAAGAAGTACATGTTTGAATGCTTTTGTTCATGCAAATTAGATGAGCTGCACAATGAGGAATGTTCTGGCCATTTATACTCGGTCGAGGGACCCTTCAGTACTGACACACAGGTCCTAACCTAGACGCTGCACAAGCTCCTTGAAATGAAACTATGCTCTAAATTAGAGTTCCTCCCTCCAGTCTGGAAACTGGTGATCTTTCCGATCTGCGTGTGGCATCAGCTGGGGATTCATGGGCGAACCCTGCACCCCCATGAAGTGTGCCCCATGGAGGCCTCTGCCCTCAGCCCCTCCACAACCACATCCACAAAGCAGCCCCATTGTAGGTTTGGTCCATAAATGTGCAGCCCGGCTTTTCAAGAATTCAATATTCCCTGTTATTCAATTTTTAAGAATTCTATCCAGTCTTTTCCATTGTTAATATTGAAGTTTACATTTTAAACCAGAGGCTATTTCAGCAGAGACCTAGATCATTTTACCGTTTGTAACAATCAGTACTACAGCTTAACCATCGCTGGCAAAGAATAATTGTGCCTCTAAACAAACTCCAGTCGTGAGGTCACATCCAGGAATGTTTCCATGAGTTCAGAGCCTAGTCCCAGAGGGCTGTGGCCTCCAGGGCTCTGAGACCAGCCACCTGCCTGGACAGGGGGCAGGCATGTGGCACAAGCTCATGGCACAGGGGCACACCACGCCCACTCAAACACATGCTGGCACCCAGGCGCATCCACACACACTATCACACTCACTCGCTCACAGACACACTCATTGCACACTCTGGTCCCAGGGGAAGAAGCAGGATGGGCGGCTCCAGTGTTTTAAGGTTAGGAGGTGACAGCAATTCGAGTGATAAGATTTTGATTAACTGAGCAAATGTGGCCGAGGCAGGTTGTATCCCTAGATCACTGCTTCGATTCCAGATCAACACAATGGAAGTTTCTACAGAAGGAGCCTGAGGCTTTCCCTGCTCAGAGTGCCAAAACGTGCCCCAAGCCCTTGAGAAGTGGGTTGTGTGAAGACCACTGCTCTTCTGTCTGTTCCTAATCTTGTAGCTTGACCCACAATTTTCATGAGCAGGTCCAGGCTCCTAAAATAAATTCAGGACTCTCACATAAAATCTGGGTTTTCCTTTCCTAAAATCCAGATGCTATATTTTGTTTGGATATCTATTCTGGAGCTAGGTTAGCCCTGAGGATAGAAAGAAGCTAATGAATGTTGACAACCGCTGCGCTTTACAATGTCAGGAGCATTGACATGATTGCTCTGTAGATTTTAAGCCCCTCAAAGACAAGCTGGTCATCTTTGCAGCCAGCACGCCGTCTCCTCCACGTGGCAGATGCTGAAAGGGTCTGGTTGCTCAGTGGCAGGTAAGTCACCCACTGACTCACAGACAGAGTGAGCCTGGGTGTCAGGAAGAAGAATAACCAACGTCACGCTCTTGGTCCCATGGAAGCCAAGAACACAGGCTAGCTCTTATCCCTAGCCACCCTCTTCTGAATCTCCCATTGTTCCAGCTGAGCCTGGACATCGTTTCCTGCAGACACTATCATTTGGAGCTCGGTGTTCTATGTGGCCTGCGTGATTTCGGTGCACCGTCCAAATTTTTACTCCTGAAATTCACTTCAAACTTTCCTGATATGTCAAAAAAAAAAATAATGAAAGTGAGACATTGCTAAATGCTGATTTGTCCTTTTTTAGAGTTGGCTGTCGTGCTTGGGTGTCTGGGGTGTTGACTTCCAGCAGGCGCCGAGGCTGTTGCACCCAGAGCAGGTGGGGCTGTTTGGAGCAGTAGGTGACACAGGATCTGTCCCACTGTCTACTGGGACCCTCCGTTCTCTGTGGGGCCGGCAGAACTGCAGGTCTGTGCATGGGAAGCTTTCCCCAGCTACTGCAAGGTCAGCCCCATCGCAACTCCAGAACATCAGAAAATCAACTAGGACACCACACACAGCAGCCGGTGTGGTGAAGATCATCAGTAAAGTAACTGGAGTTCTGGAAATAGAAAAACAGTGAATAAATACAACAATCCAAGTGCAGAGAAAACATATGTATCGGCAATAATTATTTAGAAAGGTGTACAGCCTCACGAGTGACCCAAAGTACACAATTGCAGGGGCGCCTGGGGGTTCAGTCAGTTAAGAGTCTGACTTGGCTCAGGTCATGATCTCACAGTTCACAGGTTTGAGCCCCGCATCGGGCTCTGTGCTGACAGCTCAGAGTCTGGAGCTACTTCAGATTCTGTGTCTCCCTCTCTCTCTGACCCTCCCCTGCTTGTACTCTCTTTCTCTCTCTCAAAAATAAGTAAACATTCAAGAAAATACACAATTGCAAACAGTCACAATATGGATGCCCTTCATTTTGACAAAAGTTCAAATCTACATCATCCCCAGAGATGATGAGCAGGGGAAATGTAAGAGCTCTCATATATATGCAGCTGAAAGCTGATAGGACCGCATTGGTGCAGAATTTGGCAGTAACCATCAAAAGTGTCACGTGACTATGCCATTCGGCTCAGAGCCTCTCCCCCAAGTCTGTTGTCTCTCTAGTGTATGTTGTCTATATTGTCTTGTGACATGTGCACAAAGACGTCATTACACAGACTGCCATTGTCTTCATCATTCATAATAGCCAAGGAAGTAGAGAAGAAAAAGATAACCTAACTGTTGATCAAAAAAAGACATTAAATAAGTTACATTCCATTTCCACTCCAGATTACCGCTGTAGGACGGATGGAGGAAGGAATCGTTTACACTCGCAAGGACTAAAGATACTAGTGCATTTTGAAAAAAACTAAGTTTGGGGCGCCTGGGTGGCTCAGTCGGTAAAGCGTCCGACTTCAACTCAGGTCATGATCTCACGGTTCGTGGGTTCGAGCCCCGCATCAGGCTCTGTGCTGACAGCTCAGAGCCTGGAGCCTGCTTCAGATTCTGTGTCTCCCTCTCTCTCTGACCGTCCCCTGCTCACGCTGTCTCTATCTCTCTCTCAAAAATAAATAAAATATTTAAAAAAAAGAAAAAAACCCAAGTTCAAAGAAAACAGTGTGCTATAAATATGCGTGTCTTACATATTTGACCTGCTCTCCGCGTGGTGCGTGCTGGGTGCATGCACTTGTTTTTGGTGATAGGAATTACACCGTGTTGCCTGTAGAAGGAAAATAACAACAACAACACAAGAGACCTGTCCGTTTGAGGACTCTGCCCTTTAGCAATTGTGAAAATGTCTTCCTGACATTTTCCCTGTAACTATCAAATGCTTAAAAATAAGTGTGTGTAAAAACCTTTCAGAACAAGAACACACATCCCCGCTTATTATAGCTCTGCTGCTGTTTTCACCCACCGTTCCTGCAACCTCGTTCCCAGAGTAATTTGGTTAACCCTTCTGGTCTCTCAATTACTCGCATGTTCCTCCTCAGGTTTTGTAATGGGAATTCTCAGCGGTAATGAACACCGCAATTATGCATGAAATTCAATTTTGGGAACCTTGTGCCTCACGTTAATTATAAATCCTCTCCTAGAACACCTTTGAGACCATGCTCCATGTTTTATTTAAATCTCCTCATGGACACATCTTCTTTGTGCTAACCCCCCGTGGGCCTTGGTGGGGGTGTCTTGTTACTAACCGAGGCATCCCCCATGAGCCGGGCCACACGGCACACTTCCTTCATGTAGATTCTTTCCAAAGAAAGGCACTTACAGAGAATCGCGAGTACCTCGACACCGTGCCAGGGCCACCTCAAATATAAAACAAGACAACTCTGAAAAGACCCTGAATGTTACTTAGAGTATCAGAATTCACACACATTTCATTCCTGGCTCTGCCGCCTTTACCATGCTGGGTGATGTATATTCTTATTTACATTATCCTCAAGGAACTTGGGTTTCCTCTTTTTCTGTTTGGTTTTGACAAAACCCAGCACGTAGACTGCCCTTTCTTCTCCTTCCATGGGGTTGTGGAGGGTTCTTGCCATCCACGTCTCTGTGCAAGCATGTTCTTACCTCAGCTGCTGTAGTGAAGCTCATCACTGTAGAGTGGACACCGGTTGATTCCAGATTGGCTGGGCATCGTCAAGAGGCATTTTCAGGTCTACCAGAAGGAAAATACAATTCAGATCTGGGACAGGCCTTTTAACTTTGGGAAATGCCCTTTGTCTGCTTTCCAATTAGCATTTATCTTCACTGATTTCTCTTCCCAGGTAAGCTGGTGACAAATAGAACCCTCTGGGCTAACGTGGCTCATTTTCAGGAGGGAAGGATGGGCACGTGGACAGACCCTCATGCAGAAGCCAGTCCAACCTTGGGTCTGAAGCCCAGAGTGACCACGTTATAGCCCTGTGATATCCAGCAGGTAGGTCACTCTGTACCCTGGTTTTCCATCTTTAGAAGTTCTGTACCTACACCACAGACCCTGAGAAAATGGTGTCGAAAAAGTTCCTGATGGGGGAAACATCCTGGGTGGCTCAGTCGGTTGAACGACAAACTTCGGCTCAGGTCATGAACTCACCATTCATGAGTTCGAGTCCCACATCAGGCTCGCTGCTGTCAGCAAAGATCCTGCTTTGGATCCTCTGCCCTCCTCTCTATCTGCCCCTCTCCAGCTTGTGTATTCTCTCTCAAAAATAAATAAGCTTTTAAAAATTGCCTGATGGAGCCCAGCATGCAGTAAGTATGGATAACATCATGGGGTTCCATTTCAGGTAGAAACAATAGCATGTTATTCTGTCTCAGAACTACTCTTCTGCCTGGTGACCCTGGGAGTCTATTTCTGCACAATGGCTTGTGCAGCATGGAATGTGGATTTTGGAGAGGGTCGGGAAAAACTGGTTTGAAGCGGGTCCTGCTGAATACTGGCTGGGCCGAGATAGGCAATTCTCTAAGCCTCTTCCCTCGTCTGAAAGGGGGGAGAGTGATGCCGTTCTTCCTGGGATTTCTGTCAAGACCACTGATCAAATATACAATGGAACAAACACTACTATATACGAGGTTCCTCACAGGACATGTTATGTCCACTATCTCCCATCCACACGTGACTTTATAAATTTGGATCCTTTGTCACTACTCTATAAGTGAGGGATAGAAAACTGAGTCTGGGCTGTATGAACCCATTGGTCTCCAGATCAAAGGAGGAGATAGTAGGAGGTGCTGGAGAAGAAATCTCCTAGATTCCATTGGAGCCAAGTGGACGACAGGCCCACGTGTTATGGTATCATGCCCTCACAGACAAGGGACAGGATGGAAACATGGAGAACTTGCAAGGTGACTCTCATAAGCTCCAGGGTGGAATGCAGTCATCTCTGGTTCTTGGATTACATCTGGTAGCATCACTCAGCTTCAGAAAGGTAGACTGGTCTCTCCCCCAAATCCATATTTCTAAGAAGATGCCATCAGCAGTCCAACTTAGGTCCAGCACCTACTCCAGAAAGACATCTCTGAGACCAGAAAATATTCCAGATGTCCACTCAGCATGGCATGCCTGGACAGGACCATGTCTTACAAAGGAATGGTTTTCCATTTCTGAACTGTCTGGGCTCTAAAATGTTTGAAAATACTGCATAAAATCAACTGAGCTCAGCTATCATTCTTTGTCAACCTCTACAAAGGGGATTTAACTCTGGCTTTCACAAAGACAGCAAAACCAGTCTTGGAAAGATGTTTGAATTGACACTATGGAAAAAATTGTATACCATTTACTGATCAGATAAAGTGGGTTCAGTAGAGCAAATCTGTTTTGGTATCTGCTTTCAAAAACATTTTATCAAGGAATGTTGATTCCAACTCCAGCTGGGTGTAGTCAAGGACACCTTTCAGTGAAGCAGTGCACCTTCCTCCTGGAGACTGCCAGGATTGCTTTCCCAGGGTCCTTCCTCCACAGGGACTGCATCTTGATGAGAGAAGACTCCAGGTTTTCTGCACCATCTCCAAAGGGGAAACGAAATAAAAAAAAAAATCTACATCAACTCAAGTCTTGATTTCTTTTCTCAGGGTCCATTTTTTCTCTACAATATTTGCTACAATTGTACCTTCACCAGGAGTGGTTCCTTTCTATACTGTCTGCCCTTTTTCTCTTTCTAGGAAGAGCCTTCTTTCATCAGCAACAAGCAACAAAATTTGTGTGATAAATGATGGTAATCAAGTGTACACACTATAACTTTGTGTTTCATCTAACGTATGCTTAGGGTCTTCTTTGATAAAGATTTTCAGAGACAAAGTACGTTGGGAAAAAAAAAAAAAAGGCAACAGTGTCATGTGAGTTGTGGGCAGAATCCATTTGGGATGAAGCAATTTCTAACCAAATTCATTCAATACTTTGGTATTGGAAGATGTCAATTCTATCAACTTTGCAATTCCCAGCTTTTGAACTAGGTCTATTTGTTAGCAGTTTGAACCTCTATGTGACCAATAGTTGTTTGGAATTGAGTGTTGGGCTCAGGGATTCATCTTGCTGGGAGGGGATTCTGCATGGGAGGCGATTCTGCATAATACTTTCTGGCAACACGTTACCAACGTTGGCTCAAAGAACTTTCACGAATTCCAGTGAAGATGGCAACATCCACCCGATTAACAGAATGACCACAAGCTGAGAGAGGCAAAGTCTTTGGAAATTGTGAGCCCTGGAGACAGACCACTGGGAGAGGGGAGATGGGTATGCAATGTCTGCCCCTGGAACGATGGGAGCGGCCACTCCCCTACTCACCTCCCACCTACAGGTGCAGACTTCTACCTCTTTTCTCACTGCTGCCATGAAGGAATCTGCGCTTGCCTAACAGTCCTGTAGGCAAGAAAAATCAGGAAATAATGTCTATTATCCCATATAAAGGAATTATAGATAATAGTTATCATTAATCTCTGTGCTATATAGAGAAAGGGGCCAAAACATCAACATTGTTATAATCACCAGACACAGTTAGACCTTAATTTGACTCACTGCTGTGTTTAATGGCTTCAGGAAACCAAGTTTTCCAAACTCTATTTGGCTCAGTATCAATAAGCAGCACAAGTGCAATGTCATAGACAGAAGATCGAAAGCCCGCAGTTTTGATTCAACTGTGGTAAATTCGTCAAAGTAGCATTTTATTTACTTAGTATAATACATGATTGTTTTAAGACTTTGAAGATAATTTTGGATTCTTTTGGGGGGAAGAGTGGTGCGGCCATGCTATAAAAAATGATAACCCTGGATTCCATTCTATTAGATCCCATGTGTCTAATTTGTACAGCTGAACGTCCAATAAATAAAACATTCAAGAATATTTTGTAGAAAATTTGCCCTTCACTCTATTGATTTCTATCAAATCTATCTAAAACTTTTCAGGCTTGACCTTTTCTTCTTTGAAGACAAAATATTCTCCCAAAGTGACAACATTAAAATATTTTCATGTAGAAAACCCTCTGGTAAGGATGTGTCATCAGGAAATAATGGATGACAGTCTCCACCTGATAAGGCAGGAGGCAGCCTCTTGTCTCAGGCAGGGATCAGTGATGGGCGTGCTGGGGAAGGCATAGTCTGTGCCTGCAAAGGACAGTCATAATGCCTCCCCCCACCGTGACCAGGGGCCTCCTCCCCAGTTCCTGGAAACCACGTGTTCCCCGCTTCAATATATGCCTCTGACTTTCACCAATTTTTCCTGAAGTTCTTCTGGAACTTTCCTTCATCATTCAGCAGGATCATTAGTTTTTGGTCTTCACCACTCATATACAAAGTTAAATGTTGAGCAGAGAGATGGAGCTCAAGTTAGAAACACTGGAATGGCTATGGTCTGTGATTGTCTGTAAGTCATTGAGAGAGAGAGAGAGAGAGAGAGAGAGAGATGTCACTCCATTTCCTATTTTTATTACAGATTTCTTTGGTTAATCATTAAACATACACAGAATATTTAGAAGGCCAGGACTAAGAAGAGGCAAGCCAGAAAGAAAGCCTTTCAAAGGGTTAGGGGCGCCTGGGTGGCTCCGTGGGTTAAGTATCTGACTTCTGAGCACTGGGTGTTATATGGAAACCAACTTGACAATAAACTATTTGTAAAAAAAAAAAAAAAAAAAAAAGCAAAAAACAAAAACAAAAAAAAAAAAAACAAAGGGTGTGAAGACAACTATTAATTAAACTAAATAGCATTGTCATAAAACATTTTTAAAAATCACAATTATTGCAAAGTATCCACAATGAAGAAAATAAGAAACTGTAAAGGAAGACAGGATCAGTGTTGCTGATATTTCTCTTATGCCAGACTCCAGTGAGGCTTGGCATAGCGTTGCAACAACGCAAAATACAAGTGCTAGAGCATTCTGTAAGACAAAGTCTCCTCTGTGAGAATCATTGTCTGGGTTGCAGTCACTGTCCACCACCAGTCATGGCAGAGAAAGACAAGGAGAAAATGTCTTGAATGCCCGCTCTGTGACAGATATTAGGAAGGACAGATTTCTCTATGTGTAGCCATATTGACACAGTGCATGCACATGTATACATATATGTATATGCATATGTATTGTGACCATATCGGTTATGTACATTACTTCTTTTAGTTTCTAATTTTGCCAAGCAAATGTTAATTTATATAGATTTTTAGATAGGGTCTTTCAAATACTGAATTTGTTTTCTCTGTCCTATAACTTGTAGAAAGCTTCCTCATTATGTCCCAAATCCAATCCTATAAAACAGGAGTGATAGTCCTCAGTCTCAGACACCAAGAAGGAGCTGTAGGTGTTAATGGGACCTAGGCAGCTCGGCCCCGATGTCCTCAAGCTCAGGTGATTTTCTAGACGGAAACATCTAAGAATGTGATTTTCAGAAATTGAAATAATTAAGGTGAACTGTTGTATCATACGACATATATAGGGAGCTTCTCCAAGAGACACACCTGCACTTTCCGAGTGAGGGGCAATATCACACTCTCCTCAGAACAAGAGAGGAAGGGGCTGGACCCAAATGGGAGCTGGTTGTCCTGAGGACCAGCACCCGTGCATTACAGAAGCACATGGAACATGACCCAAGAAGAAAGGCAACCTGAGGTTTTAGCAAATGGAGAGAGCTCTGATTTATGAAGTATCACAAAGAACCAGATGAACTACATTCAGGAAAGCTCGAATGCACTTGTTAGCTAAAAAGAACAGATCTCCTAGAAATAAGACAGAATGAGCTCTATGTGTCAAAAAAAAAAAAAGTATAGAATTGCATTAAAACTCCCTAAAACCATGGTGGAATCCCAGTTCAGAGGGCTTGACTAAAGATCAAAGGAGAGAGTAAAAGGTACAGTGGTTGAGGAACAGAACAGAACACACTTGCCAGAGATGAGCCATGCACATTTGTGGCACAGGTCACAAGAATACACTGCGAGAAGGCACAGCTCTGATGCGCAATTCCAGTTTGGAGGCATCTCACTCAGCTAAAACACTGTATCTGATAAGATCCAAGCTTGCCCTGCTGACAGTTTTATTTCCCAGGATGTAGAGGCAGAATCAAAGGCAATCGTTACTCCAGAATTAACGTTGGGCACCAGGGACTGGCTGTTGGCTCAAGTGGAAGAGGCAGAAATCCCAAAGATAAGCTGCCCTGGGGTTTTCAATAACCCTCCCGAGAGGATGAGAGGGTTTAAAGGCTTTTTAAAGTATGATCCTGCTGTGTGATATAGCTTATCTGCAGGAAGGAGAGGTGGAGAGGGAGAGTTAGGGTGGAAGGTGGGTCACGCGTCCCCAAGCAGGAAGCTTTTCTGTGCCCTGAACTGATGAGCCTGGACCCAGAGCAGGTAGGAAGGTAGTACCTTGTCTCAGCAACAACCTGGGAAACTGCATGTGCAATCTCAGTTGACTGACAACATGATCTTGAGAATTGGAAACAGCAGTGGAATATGGAGGTTTCCTCAATGAGCATATCCATCTCCTATGCAGTATATCCATTTCCCATCCATCTCCTTTCAGAGCAAGTATGAGTCCCTGAAGGGGAGTGAGCCTGCTCCACTCACAGCTCCAGACCCACCCCTCCCCAGCACATGTGCACCTGTCGGACCCCCTAGTGAGGGACACTGGGATTCTGCACAATGTCTTCTAGGTAGAGTAGCCTGCATGAGATGGTGACCCTAGGGATCCCAGAGGATTGGCTGTATTAGACAAAATAATCTCTGTAGAGCCTATTTTTTTAAATATGTGAGCATTGTCATATCTTCTTTAAAAAGAAATATGTGTGATTGTTCTGCACACAACAGAAATGATGTGTAAGTTATTAACTCAAGAAAAATGAGTCATATTCCATGATTTCAAACCTTTGAAACTGAGGTACTTCATTCCATTGTGATCAAGTCCAGCTCAAGGATGAGGAAAAACCCTCATCAAATAATATTTGAATTCTTGTTTCATTGAATAGGGTCTTTACATTATCCAGTTAACACAACTTAAGCATGGGGCCCCTTGACTTGGGGCCCCACCATCTTATTCTGAGAATGTTCTGGTCGTGGCACAGCACGGCATGGGTCCCTGAGCTGATACCCCTGACCATGGCCAGAGGAGGTTGAAGAAGCATTCTCAGTGAGGTGATACCTCCTTCTGATACCAGGGGACATTTGGGGACATTCAAGAGGTCCAGACATTTGATCACCTCTACTAGGATGAGGGAGAAGTTCGACCAGCATTCCGTGGGGACAATACTGAGGTTCTGCAAACATGGGGCCACTATTCACACCCAAGTCTTCTCTGGCTCCAAATGTAAAGAGTGTCAGAGCTGAGAAGCCCTGGTGGGAAGGGAAGGGTGGGATCTAGCATATGAGGGAGTGGCAGGTGACTCTAGACAGAATCTTGGCATTTGTGAATGTCTTCCCTGGTAGAGAGGGAGGGTCATGAAGGTGGGAAGAAGGCGGATCTTCACCATCTTTTTTATCTGTCCCAGCTCACAGTGGATCTCTTCCTCTTTACAAGGTGCTTTTGCACATTTAGTGGAAAATTCCCATTTCCTTTGCTCTGCAGTAGATGGGTCAACTCATTAATTCTGGTGACTAAAACAACTTTGTCACTTCAACCACGAGGAAAGTGCAGTGTTGCCATAGTCTGTGTGAAGCAGTTGATTTTGGAACATGCATGATGATTTTGCATGTGGATGGCTGTGTGTGTGTGTGCTGTCCTGCATTTGACCGCTGCGGCTGACCCCAGCACTCTCTCTGCGCTCTCTCTGAGTGATCTCCCGTTCAGAACAGCTCAGAGAATTCCATTTTTACTCTGGGGTTTTGATGGAAATCTTTGTTTTGTTGAGTCCTACACCTTTTCTTTCCACATTCGTTTGTGTTGTGATTATTTTCATGTTCCTTCATGTGTATTTTCCACAAGCGACTCCATTATTCATGTCAGCTTTGGGCAAAATGGGAGAAAAGATCCTTTGAAAGAGCCGCACCCACTCGTATGTTACATTGCAGAGATAACTGAGGTGTCTGCATACTTATCTAGATGCATACATTTTACATTTGGGCATCCACATGTGAGCATAGCATGCACACACACGTGCATACACCTATCCTTAAGACCCTGGCTTATAAATTTAAAATATATATTTTCCTCCTATTTAAAAGATGCCTCGCTAGAAGAAATAACTCAGCAGTCTAGCTGGAGTTCAAAGTATTTTAGGAAATGCTTTCAGGGATCTCAAATCAGTGGCAAGAATTTGTAATGAAACACTCCAGAGCCTCTGGGGTCAGCTGCCAGGAGAATAAGGAACACATAATCTCTGTCAGGGTGAAAAACATAATTTATGTTTTATCAAAATGCCAGAGGACAGTGATGGAGCCTGTCCTCCGTGGGCACTTCGAGCTCCTCTGTGGCCTCGGGATGCAGTGTAAGAATTCATTCATGCCCCCGCCGCCAGCAGGCAAATGTCTGGTCCCTTGATGGGAATGTGCCTGGGGAGGCCGAGGCTGGCTGCTCCCTGTTGCTGAGCTCTGCACTTGAAAAGAGTTTTCAGAAACATCAAACTGAAGAGCTGGGAGGGCTCACAGATGCCAGCGCCCTGGGTTTGTAGATGAGGGATTGGATGTCCAGAGAAATGAAGTGACTTGCCCAAGGACCCACCACTGGTCAGTGACAGAAATAAATCTTAGGTCTAGAATGGCTGCACTTGAGTCGAGTCCAGTGTTCTTTTCCCGACAGCCTCCAGGAAGAAAGGACACTTTTCTCCAGGAATTTAAGATTTCAGTTGTTAGCCCTCTCCTCCCACTTCTTGGTCTTCAAACACAAGCATAAACGTGACCACACGCATGAAGAATTTTCTAACTAATCTGGAGCAAGGGCCTGCACTGCTCTCTGAATTCCTGAACATCATTTCATTGCCGAGTTGATTGTAGACATCTACACCATGTGCTATTTTCCCCAAAATATCCCCGTGAAAACGGAGCATTTCTTCAGCTTCCTTTCTGTTCACTGTAATTTCTAGATGCACCAACAATAAAAAGTGCATAAACATGATAGAGGTGTGGATTAGATGTTCACTTAAAATCTCAGTTAATAGCATCCTTCGGGGCCCCTGGGTAGCTCAATTGGTTGAGTGTCCAACTTTAGCTCAGGTCTTCATCTCACCTTTCATGAGTTAGATCCCCACATCGTGCTCTGTGCTGACAGCTCAGAGCCTGGAGCCTACTTTGGATTCTGTGTCTCCCTCTCTCTCTGCCCCTTTCCTGCTCACACTGTCTCTCTCTCTCTCTCTCTCTCTCTCTCAAAAATCTCAAAAATAAGATTAATTTTTTAATCTCAGTTAATAGCATCCTGAATTTTTTCGTTACTTGCTGATTTGAAGTGGGAATTTACCATCCAGATTTACGACAATAATTTAATTGGTTTCGACTGAAGAATTCCAGTGACAGCTAATAAACCTTATCGCTCTCCCTAGTTCATGGAACTAATATTTGAACACCTACAAACCCTTTTTCAGAATGACACCTTCTCTCATAAGAAGATGTCCCTTTCCATGGAAATTCAATTTCTTTTGATAATTTGTATCATTTTCTAATTGTGATGAACTTTCTTTTGTAAAAGGGAGGTTTTGTTATAGAAATTTAATACAAGTACAGACTTGTTCTGCAATAGATAGATGGCAGATAGATAGACAAGATTTTTATGAGGCTGTTTCTCATATTTTGCAAAAATATCTCCTGGGTTGAAATCTAGTCTTAAACATACCATTAAAATGACTCCATGAAATACAGCCGACCCCATGCTCCCATGGGCACCCACTGGAACATTGTATGGGGCTGGGCCTTATCACAATGTATTGGCTCAGTTCTAAGAAGGTTACATAGAATTGAGGCCTAAATGGCAAAATTAGAAGGAATGTTAGTCAAATAAGGATTTTCGGATGAAGCACGGACTATCCTATATCATAGTATCATATGTGAGTAAATAACCGACTGTGCTACACAGACATGTGGAGCCTCAGCAAATATAATGAAACAATAACTACATTCCAGTTAACAAGGGCAAAGAGATTAAAAAAAGGTCAATGTTGACCTAACCTCTCAGAAAAATCTTCACAAAATTCAAGACGCATTATTAATTAAGCCTTGAAATTAAAATCAGCACCACTTCCATACCCGCTTGACTGGAACACATCACTGAATACCAGCATCTTGGGCTCAATAAAAATCACTGCCGTGTTACACATATACACTGATAAGGCACAGCCTGAATGCAGAGCCGTCCAACGAGCCGTCCAACCTTGTAACACAAACCAGGAAGCAAACGATTAGAAAAGCCATGGACTACGGACACAGGAGGCCCTGCACATGCAGACGTCACTGGGTGCCCTTTACACGCTGGTGGGGCACACGTGACGGTCTGTGGGCCAGGTGCACGAACTGGAGGGAGGGCCTGGTACGGAGGGTGACGGAGCTACCGCCAACATGTTGAGAACACAGCAAAGCCTGCCTGGCATCTCATCTGAGCCCTGGGGGGCTCAGTCGATTGAGCGCCCCATTTTGGTCCAGGTCATAAGCTCAAGATTCCTGAGTTTGAGCCCCCGATCAGGTTCTGTGTTGACAGCTGAGAGCCTGGATCCTGTTTCCAGATTCCATGTCTTCCTAAAAAAAAGCATCTCATTTATTTCTTCCCAAACCCCTTCGAGGTTGAGGATGTTCTTTTTTTTTTTTTCCTTTAAAAACTGCTTTTTGGCCAATTAATACAAAGACACAGAAACTTGGTAAATACAGAATATGACTATATTTGTCATTTTACCTTCGTCAGGAGCTTATTTTTCTGTTGCTTATTTCATTCAACATGCAAGCCTCTCATTTCTACACTAGTGATGTGGCCCCTAATATCTGTGCAGTTACTGAAATTGGAGTTTCTGAGCTGGAAACCAGAACCACGCAGACCGCCTGGCTGGCTAGGACCTCACCTTCGTGACAGAGACAGGAGAGCCTCCAGAGAGGAGCTGGCCGCCTGGGTCCACATCCGCCGCTCACCTGCTGCACGTGAACCATGTGCGACACCCCCCACAAGGGGTGGTGCCAGGCATCCAACCCACAGGACGGCCCTCACAGTGAGAAGCTTCTCCATAAATAAACACCCCGTAAGAGCATTTGAGAATATATAAAATGCCAACGTACGTGATTTCATCGGTTGGATAATCAAGGGCAGAACACACAGAAATCTTAAAAGTCTGACTGATCCTTCTGGAATATTTAAACTGATTAAACAAACCAGATAACTTAAAAATCCCTCTGTATTTCAGAGTTTCATGTACAACCTAATTTCTTGAGAAGCGTACAAGTCTAATTATTGGGACAATGATTCAGTGAGTGAAAAAGTCTATTTGAGGTTAAAACTTGTTTGCAATAATAGCTTAGTCAATGATCTGCTAAAAGTTAAAGGGTCCATGGGAATTTTAGGAAAGAATTGGCTTGAACTTAGAAATGCAACTTTGTCATATAACAGTTAATGCGATTATTTGACAAAGCTGGGGGGGGGGTGATCGTGGGCCATTCTCCACGGCATAGCCCTCCCCCACAAGAGAGGAAACTTGTACTCTAATGAGAGAGAAGAGCTTTGGCATGGAAGCCGATTTAAAAGAAAGGAAAGCTTTCAAGACCAAAAATGTTTAGTCTAGATACTAATGTTTAGGCTCTGAGGTGCTCAGAAAATGTGACTCCTCCAAGTCAATAAATCTTGGTAACAGCCCTTCCACTAGTCAACAGGGCACATGACGGGAGAAGGCATTTAATTTATGGGGAGGAACAATTGTCATTTTACAGCGCGGGGATGACAGCAAATGATGAAGAAGAAAATCCACGGTGCAGCGGTCCGTGGGTGGGTGCGGATTCAGCTCCTCCTTGAGCGTGGATCTCAGGACACAAGCTTCCCATGGGCCACTAGTGACAGGGGCCACACAGCTTAATTTGCTGGGCAGCTCAATGCCACTGCCACACCTCTTTCCTTCCATGTCTTGCTTCCCATGACTCTGGAGTATGTGTCTTACTGGTCCAGAGGGAAGAGGAGTCAGTCTCTAGAGGACAACGAACGTCAGAGGTCATCGACTCCTCCAGAGGCCATCATTTGCGTGTCCTACACTAATCGCTTCCCAGAACACGTATAAACAGCCCGGGGGAACATACCGATGCAAAGCAGTTCCTTTTCTGAAATGAATGCTTCATACATGGGCTTCACACTGGAGTTTGGACTTTCTCTTCCACCAAGTACGTAAGAATTTGCTCTAATCTTTAATCAGTCTTGTCTTTTCCGCTATGTCGAGATAAGTCTATAAATGTGGGCTTCACACCGCCAGGCAGACGCACCCTGGAGGCATGAGTGAATTAATGATTCGCCAGATGTTTACCAAGCGCCAAGGCCTGCCAGGCGTGGGACTGCTGCCCACACCACTCCGCTCTCCAGATGGACCTGCCGGCTCGTGGGACGCACTGCGGTCAGCCGCTGGTGCCGACGAGCCCCTGGGGACACCCGACGGGGTGCCTCAGGAGCATGTGCTCTGGGGAAGAACAAGGGGCCACCCAAGCCAGGCTCTGCCACCTGCTGGGCACGTGACACTGGCCAAGAACACTCTCTTTTCCTCGTTTTCTCATCTCTTTACTGAGAATAATCATAGAGCATGTGTAGGACTTCAGGGGGAGGGAGGCTCATGCATGAGGCACCTCCCAGCACAGTGCCCTTATCATGAAAATCAAGCCCATTTGTCCATATCTTGATCGGGAAGAAGGGAAGGAGGAAGGCAAGAGACAGTTCCTAAGGAGCTTGAAGTCTGAGCCTGTCCTAAAAAGGGAGCAGGAGGGGCCTGTGCAGGGCGGGCTGAGGGGCAGGAGTATGTGAGGCCATCCTTGTCACGCACAGGATGCAAGGGGGTGCGTGGCTCCATGGCTGTGGGCACAACATGAGGAGTGTCCGTGTCCGGTGAGGCTGAGGGGGGCAGGAGGCGTGTGGGCAGAAGAGCTGGCCTGCCCAAGGCCCATGGATACCCCACCTCTGCCTGGAGGCCCACATGGGCACAGACGGCACAGGCCCCCTTCACAGCATCAATAACTTCAGGAGTTTTAGGTCGATAGTGTTACTTCCAGGGGCTGTTAAATGAGATGGATCGGTAACAGGAAGCTACCATGAGCCCAACAATACCTTAAAATAAGTTGGTAATTAACTAGCTGACGAAGCACCTCTATGTCATGGTCACGCTGTGTATTTTGTCAAGGGTGAGAGGGTGCACTTGAACACAGAAGACGGGTCTCTTAGAATAACGTCAAGTTTCCCAAAGCAGCCTGCATTGGAAGTGCAGGAGGATGTTCCCCAGAGGAGCACCACGTGGTGGGCTCACACGTTAGGGGACCACCCTGCTGTGTGGGCAGATGTGAAGAGGGTCACCTCCCCTCAGGAGTCAGTGGGGCTTCTGGAATGCCATCTCCCTGGGGAAGGAGGTGCAGGGGTCCCCAGCCGACTCTGTCCCCCTGACCCCCATCCCCCAGGGCCCGATGCCTGTTCTGTGCTTCCTTCCAGCTTCTTCTCTGTATCTGAGCACGATGTCTGCGACTTCCTTCGTTGTTACATTTCCGACTCACCCACATCTGTGCCCCGAGGGGGCGTTTTTGTCTGCCTCACTCACATTTGCCCTGGTTGGATTCTGTCTTCGACGTTCGTACATGGAAGGCCAGTCCTCAGCACCTCAGAATGCGACTGTGTTTGGAGGCAGGGTCGCTAGTGAAATACTCTAGTTAAATGTCCCTTGGGTGGGTCCTAATCCAAGAGGACCTGTGTCCTTGATAAGAAGAGAAGATGAGGACACAGACAGGCACACAGGGGCACCCACGTGAGGACGGGCCCCAGGGAGGGGCCTCGGAGAAGCCAGCCTGACCACACAGTCCCCCCGGACTCCCGGCTGCCAGCACCGCGGGACACACATGTCTTCCTTAACCTGAGATGCTTTGTTGTGAGGGCCATACAGTCACCTGTCCCCAGCGCTGAGTGGTGCCTGGCACGTGGGACACACAGAGCACACACTGAATGCATGCATGCATGAATGAATGAATGAATGAATGCACGCAAAGGCCGCCGCATCATGCCCTAACCAGGCCCCTAGGCTCGCCTCCTGTGCGTCTGTCCTGCTCCCGCCTGACGTCATCTGTTCCTGGTGCCTCTTGTCTTCTTCACACAACCTAAGTCACCTGTCAACACCGGTGTCTCCCAGCCCTGACCCTGGCCCCCGACTGAGGTGCAACCACTGTCTGAGGACGTGTTTCCAGGAGGGACAGAGAGGGGGCAGAGCAAGCAGGGGGGGAGGGTGTGGACTCTCGGGAGGCCCCGCTGGGCCAGGAGGGCTCCAGGGCATGAGTGACACCTGGGGAAGAGGGCTGGGCTCTCAAAGAGGCAGCAGGCAGGCTGCTGAGTCCCTTTGGACCTGAAACCTCAAATGCTGGTCACTTCTGGTGTTTTGGGTGGACAGGGCCACCCCAGAGCCTGGAGCTCTTCTGAAGACGTTGAATGGGCTCACTCATTAGCAGAAAAGTGCAGAAGCCAGAAGATGGGTTGCACAGAGTTGCTAAAGGGGTTCCCGGATCCGGGCTGGCCACTGCCTGCGTCCACCAGGGCCCTGTCCCCGTCGGAGAGGCCGGTAGCCTGCTGTCTGCTGCCCAAGCCCATGGCTCATGTCTCAGCTCAGACAAACCTGTGGAGACAGGATGCGCGTGCATCTCCTTTGGGTGATTTCTCTCAGTGGGACTGACCCCAGATCTACTCTGCTGTTTTTGGGGGACACACGGGGACCTGGACCAGGCCAGCCAACTGGCAAATATTTAACTGAACTGAATAAACACTGATTGTTGACAGAGATTTTCATCTGGCCTGGTTGCGTCAGCTGCAGGATTTCTCACAGACTCTGCATCAATTAATTTCCTACAACTTCTTGATAGAAACATAATTGGAGAGTCGGTCCCCCGGCAACTGTCACCAGGACTGTCCTGGAACCAGACAAGACTTTGCTTATGAATAAGGAAACCAGAGAGAGAAAAGAACTGATACAGGAAAAATAGGGGAATATGTTTAATAAAATACAATAGTTAGCATGTTTGCTTCTAGAGCCTCATTGTGATTAGCATAACTTACTACCAGGGCGCAGACTTTTCAGTTTAACAGAGATAAAAAATCTGTCACCGTGTAGAACGGTTTCAAATATACCCACAGTAGTCCAGAACCCGATTCCAATGAAAAGGCATTGTTTGTTTGTTTGGTTTTTTCTTTGTTTTACTTTGTCACATCGATTCCATGGTGTAAAACTGGGAAGACACTAAGAGATTCTAAATCTGTGAGATGCTGCGAAGGAATGGACCTAAACACACACACACACACACACACACACACACACACACACACACCACTACTACTTTCTAGGATTACTATACTTATTACAAGAAGCATAAATATTTGCCCACACTAGAGCTGATTTTTCTGAATTAGAAAATAAGCAAACGTTTTTTTGTTTTTACTTTTGCTTTTTTTTTCCCTTAAATACTTTATTGTCAAGTTGGTTTCCATATAACACCCAGTGTTGATGCCAACAAGTGCCCTCCTCCATGCCCATCACCCCCCTTCCCCTCTCCACCGGAAGACATGAACAGACACTTCTCCAAAAACAAGCAAACTTTAAACAGACTTTTTGAGAACCTGAGAACCCAGATATCTTTGGTTAGGTTTATTCCTAGGTATTTTATGTATTTTATGGTTCTCGTAATTGTAAATGGGATCGATTTCTTGATTTCCCTTTCAGTTGCTCCATTATTGGTGTATAGAAATGCAGCTGATTTCTGTACACTGATTTTGTGTCCTGCAACTTTGCTGAATTCATGTTATCAGTTCTAGCAGCTATTGGGTGGAGACTTTTCAAGTTTTCCATGTAGAGCATTGTGTCATCTGTGAAAAGTGAACGTTTGACTTCTTCTTCTTCTTTTTTTTTTTTTTTATTTCTAGGAGAGAGAGAGACAGCATGAGCAGGGGAGGGTCAGAGAGAGGGAGACACAGACTCTGAAATAGGCTCCAGGCTCCAGTCAGCACAGAGCCCGACGCAGGGCTCGAACCCACGAACTGAGAGATCATGACCTAAGCGAAAGTCGGACGCTTAACCGACTGAGCCACCCAGGCGCCCCTGACTTCTTCTTTGCCAATTTGGACGCATTGAATTTCATTTTGTTGTCCGCACTGAAGAGGGCACTTGCTGGGAGGAGCACTGGGTGTCTCATGGAAGCAATGAATCACGGGAATCTACTCCCAAAGTCAAGAGCACGCTCTATACACTGTATGTTTGCCAACGTGCCACTAAATTATATTTAAAAAGAAAACAACAGAAGATAATTTGGAAGAAGAAGAAGAAGAAGAAGAATGTGAGAACCCAAACAAATTTTAGTGAAGGGGTTCTATTATTTTATAGAGTGACTGATATCAAACGTGCGCATCCACAGTTGCATATGCACTTTCTTCTAGTACGCTTTAATTCACCTCATTTCTAGAGATTTCAAACTAGTGTCTTTTGTCTATCACCTGCCCCTACCACCATTACTTCTCTTCCTCAGAGGCAAAAATATCTTATGAAATTACTTCCACTGAGACACACAGAAAGTGGATAAAATAAGTTGACACTATCCTGTGCAAGGAGAGAAAGGAATAGCACAGTGTCTCAAGCATCTCAAGCGCTCAAAAAGTAAGAGCCATTGTTATTTTTTGTATTCATGGCACTAAAGAATGCAGACGATTCACGTCAGGTGAAAAGTAGAAAGTAGACAGCAAATTCATAGCATTGCTGATCTCAAAGGAATGAACCAAATTTTAGTGATATCAAAGCAATCAACCTCAGACATTATTTTACATAATTCAATGTCATTGATTGCTTATTAACATAGGAATCTCTACAGATAACACATGTAAAGTGTTGGTAGCGTGCAGATTTTGAGGCACCCACGGTTTGCTTGTGTAGTCATGACAAGCCCCTGGTTGATGCCTCATCCCCATGTAGCTGTCCCCAGTCATCCTTAGTCCCTGGTCCCAAGGACAAATCACCTCCTTCAGATGGGGATCAGCATGAGCCACTGAATAATGGTGGGCACTCCTCTCTCCCTGTAGAGGGGAGGGAGCCCAGTTCTCCAACTTTCTTTTTCCGAACACCTGTGACCAATGTCTGGTCTCTCGTGACTGACAGACCCTCAAGTGAGGCAGATGCAGAGAAAATGGCTAGAGGTTACATCCTGGGTAAGGTTCTGTGCTGTGAGGTTCCTGCTTCTCTGCTCTCAAGGGCGTCCTGTCCTCGCCCCGCCTTACACCTGATTCTCTAGTTCCTGAGACTCTCTGAGTCCCATTGTCTGCCCAATAAATGTCCTGACTGCAGTTTCCCACGACCAGACTAGAAGTCCAACTAGTAGATGTCCCTGAGATGTAAAACCCTGGTCCTTTAACATGGCACAGTCTTGGGAAATCTCTGAAACAAGTTGTTTCTTTGCCTCACAACGTGTCCTTCACTCTTTCTTTCTCTCTCACTCCTTCTCGATCCTTCTCTCCCTTCCTCTTCCTCCCTCTCTCTCCCCCTCAGCCTCTCTCCCTCTGCCTCCCTCCCTCTCTCTCTGTCTCCTTCCTCTCTCTTCCTCCCTTTCTCTCTCTTCCTCTCCCCATTCCTCTCCCTTTCTTCCTCCCTCCCTCCCACTCTGTCTCACCACCTCCAGCAAGAACTCTCCTTTCCCTTCCATGACATCCTGGGTACTAGGAACAAGGTCCCCCCCTTGAGTCATTAGCGATCTCTTGGTGAGCATTTAAACCTCATCAGAAGCAATAATGACCCTCAGAGGCTTTGTTTTCCAGGACCAGAGGGTGGTCTGTGCAAGGAGCTGTCCTTCAAGGACTTCTGGCCCATCCGCCCTCTTCCTCCCAAATTACCGTGCCTGATGATCTTGGGGGGCCAGCCATTTCTGCTCCTGATTCCGCATTGTTCAGACTGATCTGCTAACCCACTCCTAACTCTCTGTCCTCAAGCCTCAGGATTCTGAGTTACAAGCTACAGAAATACAACCTGAAGTTAGCTTACAGGGGAACCCGTGGAGCTGGGGTGCCTGCACGGTGCGGATGACGTGGAAATCCAGAGCTAGAGGGCACGTGGGTGCCCGCTTGCTGTTGGCATCCTAACAGCGCCCTCGGGGACCTCCCTCCTGTCCCGGCCTGGCCTGGGGCTCTGTGCCCACACGTCCAACTCTGGGGCAACGCCCCCAGGGTTTCCTGCCAGGGACAATGCTGCCCATCAGAGAGGGACCTCGTCACGAGACGGACACAGAGTTACAATAATGAAGACAGTGAGCTCAGAAGTCCTGCGACAATACATTTGGGAAAATACGGGAAACAAAACCTTTTCAAGACTAATATCGTAAATGTATGAAAACACGTGGGCGGCTAACAGTGGACTATAAGGGATTGACTTTCTTTTCCATTTCAAGATTTATGTGTGCCTCGTCAAATCATTTCACCTTTCAAAGGCAACCTGGTTTTGTGTGTGACTGCTCCCATCGGTGAGTCATGGGCACAATTCTTTTTTGGTTGCTATTTGTTAATGTTTTTTTGATCCAATGCCATGAAAATACTCTAGAGGAGAGCAATTCTAGAAAGAAACTTGGTTTTGGTTTTTGTTTCTGTGTTTTGCTTATGTGAAAATAAAGAATCCTAGGTTGTAGTACAACCAATTTTTTTTAATCCTTAGGATTTCAAGACACTCGAGAAAAAGTTATTTTCATTTAATAACACACTTTCCCCTGCAGAAAGAAAAATAAAGTGGGTTCCTGACATGGATTGGTTTGTGTAGTTATTCTTTCTGCCCCTACGGGGACACAGAATTTTCTCAACGGGGAGCCACTGTCATGTGATACTTCAGGACCCTCCGGCCGGTCTGTGATCTTCTAAATGATGCTATATGTCTGGATGGCTTCTCTGGACTGGTGACTGGCACCAGATCGATGAGGCGTCCAAACTGGCAAGCATGGAGTGCTGTGATTCTGAGCATGGCTCGGAGACCACACACCTGCAGGCTTCCCAGGCTAAAAGTTGTGACCTGTCTGGCCTCAGATATTGAGAAGTGCCCGAGGTCTGTGTAGGAGCAGTGCCCTTCTTCTGAAGCCACAGCAGTCAGCAAGTGCACAAGGCCCTCGGCAGTGAGGGCGCAGCAGAGGGTTCACCCGAAGCACTGGCTTGCAGAGAAGCGTCTGGAGAATGCCAGTCTGTCGCTGCCACCTCTCTGCAGAGAGGGCTGACATCAAGCTTTCACTTACCCCTTGACCTTTTGGAAGCAAGTGCCGTTTTGTGGTGGGTCCTGTTACTTAGCCAACAAACAAACAAGCAAGCAATGAGGACTTTCCTTTCAATGCGTTTACTGAATTGGAAGTCTATCTTCCATGTTCTTCCGATGGTGTGAGCAAAAGCACTTGTGGGGAGCACCAAGAAATGGCGGGCGCCATGAGAATCAGATTCAGGGTGCACTCATTCTTCAGTGGCTGGAGCTGTCATGTTGCAGATAAACCCATACCCAACCAACAGGCTTAACCTCACAGATTTTGAACAGCTCTCTATGGTCTTAACAAGCTGACAGAATGCATGCTGCCAAAGTGTTTTTCTAGAAGGAGGATCATTTCCCTGCCTAAATGAATACGTCCAGCCACAACGAAGCCAGCACCCCATTAGCAAAATGATTTTGCTCATTCTGACACTTGAGGTGCTGAGGCCACACTGGGTACAGTGCGCGGATGCCGGGCCGCATGCATCTTGTCCACACCGGGGGCTGGCTCTGTCGTGGCCCCAAGCACCTCCCCAACCTGGCCCTTGTCAGCGATCCCACTCTGAGAACGTTGTGCTCTCATTTGTACCCCAGAGACTCTTTCTCTAACTCCCAAGACTTTGACACTGGAAATCAATCGCTCAGTTTTTCCCCACCCAATTTCTGAGGGAAAGAAGAGCGGGAAAACAGGGCAGGGAGGATTTGCTGCTCTCTCAGGGCCCTGCTGTCTGGGGCGTGCTCAGTGTTCTCTGGGAGCACTTTCCTGTCACTGCAGGCAAAGGAAAATGTCCACGCTTTCTGTCTCTTGTGGCGAGAATTGTGTCTATCTTGACTGTGACACTATCCTCCGCACTGTAATTGTGCACACAGCTATCTCCCTGAGAAGGCCAGTGTCTGCCGGAGGGCAGGACTGTTTGCATCTCCATATAAAATTTAGTCTCCCAGAGTTCCTAAAATATGGGGGGTCGCTATATATTTGTGAGATTTTTGAGCATCAATGTTCTCATTCCACCAAACTAAGCAGATGCCCAATGATCACAATACATTCACATGCTAATTCTGAAAAATTACACACTGTTTTCCTTCTATGAATGATTCGTCTCCAAATGTGTTGCTCATGAATGTCTTCTCGAGGTTTCTGGAGGGTAAAGGAATTTCCAGACACATGACCAGCTGTCCGTCAAGGTTCCAGTGTCCCCCGGCTGTTTGTGGTCGGGGAGGGAGCCAAAAAGTTTGAATTTGAGGCATTAAAACCTACTCAATTGTTGTTTGTTCATTTTTGGTGTTAGGAAGTAAGACGTCTCCTCCCACAGTTAATTACATGAATTAGAATTACTATTATTTATGAGAGAGAGAGAGAATGAGCAGGGAGAGGGGCAGAGAGAGAATCATAAGCAGGCTCCAGGCTCAGCACGGAGACCCACATGGGGCTTGATCCCATGACCCTGAGATCATGACCTGGGCTGAAATCAAGATTTGGGCACTCAACTGACTGAGCCACCCAGGTGCCCCAAATGGATTACGATTATTAAAGTCACCGGGTCAACAGCTGGCCAAGCAGTTGGGGAGGGTCCAGCGCTCACTAGTGGACATGCTCTGCTGCTGCCCCTGCACACCCCTGCAGGACTTGGGCTCTGTGTCCACAGACAGGGTGTCTGGGCCGTGCCAAGGCTCACGTTCATTTTTATTAGATCGTATAAACTGATTTCCAAGGAGGCTGCTGTTCCCAGCATCTCCCTCCTCCTCCTCCTCCTCCTCCTCCTCCCCCTCCTCCTCCTCTTCCTCTTTCTTCTTCTTCTGTAGCTGCTAAAGTCATCTTTCATGTACTATTTTGTAAAGCGAGTTTGTTTTGGATTTTTCACAACCACGGCCAGATGTCACCCACATTGGTTTAATGTTTGCTCTGTGCAGTGATGCCAGTATTGAGAGGCAGAGATTCACTCCTTGATACTCACCACTCTCCTATAAAATGGGTCCATTACTAAGGTCCACTTTTCAGTAGAAGACTGAGAACAGAGAGGCTAAACACAACAAGGAAGTGGTGGAACTGTGCCCAGAAACTTCCTCCTGGAGGATTTTGGAAGGGAGTTCTGCGCAAACGCATCTCCCGTTCCTGGGCCTTCTGTCCTGTTAGTGCGCTCTGTGCCGTGTGGTGAGCAGCGGTGAGCAGCCGCACACCCTGCAGACGGGAAGGTGTGACTGGGTAGAGTTCAGGGAAGACATTAGAGAAGGTCTTTATTTGGATTTTGGGACACACCAGATTCCAGAGGGGAGGGCTCATTGCTAGATAACAGCCTACAATTTGTTTGATGAGAAGATGGGAGCAAACGTGTTCCACACCAGTTCCGCCCATCGGAAACTTGATTGCTAACAGGGACAATTCTGGGCTTCCTTCCATGGCAAAGCCTGGGCGATCTTGAGCCTTCCTGCCCAGGTTAAAAGCTTTTGCACATTGTTGAGATCCTGTGATTTTTGGACCTGAGGAGGGGGCACCAGAAATCATGAATTTAGGCCACAGCTGCAATGGGTACCTGGAGTAAGCCAGCCAGCGGCACTGAATGAGGAACGAGGCTGCGTCCCAGCTACATGGGCTCAGGCCGGTCTGCGATCACATGGTCAGGGACCCGCTTCCATCTGGTATGAGATGTGTCTTTTATTACCCTATGTAGGAAGCTGCCCTGGGTATACAACAGCTATCACAGTAAGAAATACTCGAATTTGAGTAAAGACATGAGTACAGCTGAATCAGAAAAAGTTTAGCTAACGTCAACGTTGTTCTTTTAAACCATTTAAACCACTTGCCGGTGGTCTGTATTTCTCAGGTCGGTCTTCTGCTTCCATCATGTACTGTATTTATGTGTGTGTGCCTGTGTGTGTGTGAAGCTTTAGAAAACCTTAATTGAGTCCAAATTGTAAATCCTTAATTACATGTCTTCCATGTCACTATCTTCACATGATTTCAAGCCTCTTGACCTAGAGATTCAGATTTCCTACCTTTGGATTTGAGACCAAGGGAAAGGAATGGAGTTCATTTTAAGTGTGGATTTGGAAGATTTCTCCTTAGAGCCTCGTCACAGACCTGGACTGGGACAAAAACTCCCTTTGGAGCTCTTAGGCCTCACGGTCTTTGCTTTGTAGACTGGTTTTGTTTTTCAATTAAACCACTTGCCAGGGTACTACTTCATTTTCTTTTTAATTCAGAGAATGATTTTAAAGTACAGGAAAAAAAATCAGAGGATGATATAACAAACAGACAAGTTTTCACCACTCAGAATTAATGATGCTGTGCCATATGTTTTTCTTAAAAAAAAAAAAATGCATTAAAGAGAGGCCCCAGCAATCAGGAACCCCTCTCTCTTCTCAGGGAGAGGCGGGGACTGAATGAACAAAGAAGAGGACTGACCTGTTGATGAACAGCAAGCGTTTGTACTTCCCCTTCCTTCTGTCTTCCTAACGTGCCCTTTGCCTTTCATATTTAGGTTTTAAACAAGGCAGCTGGCAGCATGGGCCACTGAGAAGCTCCAGGGGTGTGGTGGGGGCTCAGCAGCCAGGACCCTCTGCCATCTATACAGACCCCAAGGCAAGTGATTTCTAAGAGAGTTCCCCCAAACACGGAACTTGATTTGCCTTCCCTCGCCTTCTCCTTCTCCTCCCCTGGCCGACTCCCCTTCCACAGGCCTGTGCCAGAGGGACCTAGTAGGCCTCGAGTCCGGGACGCTTCTGGACCAGCATCTGAGGAAGGACGGTCCAGTGCCCGGTGACATGGTGCCCGGGAGTCTGGAGGGCAGCCAGTGGGTGTCAGAGCAGGGAAACGGCCGCAGAGGAGTGTGGTGATGTGTGTTCTGCACACGCAGTGCTGGTGTCTCCACCGCGCCGAAAACTGAGCAGGAAAGGAAGAGCATGTAATCTTCTTGGAAAGGCAGCGCCTCCTGCTGACAGTGGGTGCAGACCGGGCGGGCCAGGACGACCCGGGCGGGAGGCAGAGCAGGCAGAAGGCTGGCGCCCAGGAGCCCCATTAACGTGTTCCCACCACCCCCGTGCAGTGACTTTGGCTCGGCCCCAGGGCTGTGACCATGATAACTCCAACAAAGGGAAGAAAGAAACAGCGTGTTGGGGACCTGCCAACCCAACTCTAAATCGTGGGCACAAATGACGAGTGTCCCCTCACTAGGGCTCAACAGCAAACACCCACCCCCACTTCCTTCCACGTCCACCCTTCCACTAAGTAAACAACAAGGACGAAACCAGTGCCTGCGGGGAAATCCGGGCCCAAACCTTCTAAGCTGTGCTCTTCCCTGGGGGGGGGGGGGGGGACACGCAACAGCAGAGGGAGGCTCCCCGGAGGAGGGGGGGATCGGTGCCACACTCCCATCTGCCTGCGGTTTGCCGACTTTTTATCGCAGCTGATTGCTGACTTCTGTAGTTGATCTAAACCCTGAAGATGTTAGCACCGACATTCCTCTCCATTTCCTTAAAATCCAAGTGAGTAATTGAAATCGGCCCTACCGTTTTGAACTTTCTGTGGGGAGCGAAGCCCGGCAGCCCATCTGTTGAGAAAATTTTTGAAAGACACGGAAGGTACATTATTCTTAGCCAAAAGGATTTCTCTTGGTATTTGAAATTGTTCTCAGTCTTTCATCCTTTCTTCTCTTGGCCTCCCCAGTCCCCATGTTGTGACCATATGCCCAAGATACACACAGTGAATATTTTCCCTTTGCTTTACATTAGGGCCAATGCAACTCTTCGGCAACTCCCTGAGCTCCTTTCTAATCTGAGTCCAGCCTATAGATTATAATAATGTCAAAATTGATAGATGCCTGTTTCAACTATTTCACTATCAGTATATAGATGGAAATAGATGGGGAGATCACATAAGTACTGTAGACACAAACATCTCTGCTATTGGGAGTGGGCATCGCGCTAACCCCAGACAACCCATTCTACCACATGTGAAGACTGCTGTTTGTGTCCATGATCCCCATGTGGTGCTGAGATGGCCGAGGAGATGGCCCTTCTGCTGTTGCCCTGTCACCTATCTTTCTTTGCCTTAAAAATTTGATTCTGGATCTCAGTCAAGGTATTTATGGGTTATGAGTTCATTTAAATTTCTTTTTAATTTTTTTTTAATGTTTATTTATTTTTGAACGGGAGAGAGATGAAGCATGAGCAGGGGAGGGGCAGAGAGAGACGGAGACACAGAATCCGAAACAGGCTCCAGGCTCTGAGCTAGCTGTCAGTACAGAGCCCAACGCGGGGCTCAAACCCACAAACCATGAGATCATGACCTGAGCCGAAGTCAGACCCTTAACTGACTGAGCCACCCAGGAGCCCCAAGTTCATTTGATGACATATCTAATAAATTTGCAAATTCTTCTAATTTCTTATAATCAAAATATTTCAGAAAGTTAGAGTATATGTAAAATAATACAAATTCTGATTATGTTCAATTTAAATCTTAAAACAGACAAACATTTCACAGATATTAATAAACAGAATTAAATATTTGTTACTTTTTATTTTCAAGAAACTGGTGGTTATTTATAAGATAATAATAATTGAAGAATATTCCATGGATAAATACAGCACTCATTCTTTAGCCAGATTGTCTTTTGGACTTCATGAAAAGTTTCCTCTGTTAGTGGTAAGAACTTTAAATGCCAAAACTCTGTTTTACACATTGTGTCTTGTTTACTCAAACAGTAGTAACAGTGAGTCCACATGGTCCTGATGATGCTTCTCATCATGACTGTAGATCTACAGATAAAGTTTAGAAACTGATGAACCAAAGCGGGTCATGACTTGTCTATTGCTCTGGCATTGAACAGTATAACCATCCTTAGCAACAGGTGGAGTCTGGGAAAGTTGCTGAATATCACCCTTGCTCACATTTCAATTCCATACCCATGCATGGGATTCCTACCCACTGTCAGGTACAATAGGAAACACCAGTGACCACAGGATCCCCTCACCCTCCAGGCTCTTCTTTCAGAGTGTGCCTTCCTCTTCTCCCTCCCTCCAGTCTACCTCTGCCTTTCCATCCATCTCCACTTACCTCTGCCTCCTTCTTATTCTGCACAGCCAACTTTCCAGGACACTGCGGGCACATCCTCACCTCGCAGAGCAGCAGCTACTTTGGATGACACTAAGTAAAACAACTGACCTTGATGATTAAAACCAACTTAAAATGGAGTTGCAAGCATGCCTTATGAGATTTCCTTCATGTGAATGGTCTGTAGATCCAACCCTTCACTGGCTGTGTGTATGTGGGCAGGTGTCACAATAATAACACTTCAGAACAGATGAGAATAACCCCATCAGGATGAGGTTACTGTAAGTATGGATGTGCTCACTCTTACATCAAGTTGCCCATGCTCACTGTCCTATCAGTGGGTAAATAATGGCACCCTTTCACTAACCCCACACTTTTTTTGGATTTTTTTAATGCCCATTCATATATAATTAGAAACTATGTCTGGAAGATCCCAACCTCTTCCAGCCTCAACATGTCTTACCATTCACTCTGCAAGAGAGAACCTGGGTCCTCGTAGTCATGAGTTGGGGATTGCCAAGGTGAAACACCTTTTCTTTTTTTAAAGGGCATTTATTTGAGAGGGAGAGAGAGAGTATGAGCAAGAGAAGGGCAGAGAGAGAGGGTGAGAGAGAATCCCAGAGAGGTTCAGCACTATCAGCACAGAGCCCAAAATGGGGCTCAAAGTCACTAACCACTAGACCATGACCTGAGCTGAAATCAAGAGTCAGACACTTAGCCAACCGAGCCCCCCAGGCACTCCAGCGAAACATCCTTTCTAGGAGAGGGCCTCACTTCCTTCAGTCCCAAAGACCTGCCCTAATTCTGGAGCTACAGCACATCACCAGAGTGAAGTCACCCATTATAACAGAGTCTGAGCACATATGTTGCCGGGAAAAATAATAAATATATCCCAAACCAAATCCACGTTTGCTGCTGAATGACCTGTTTTGACTTCCAAAGCACCAACAGACCAGATTCATCTCCCTTTGTTGTTATCATTTTTAGCTTTGTCATCTTGGGGTCTGACTCTATTAACTCACTTTAGTTTTCCTCAGAGATGTGATGATACCACACCAACAACCATGAGTAACAACGGCACACTGTAGGGAGCCCCCCCCACCAAAAGTTCACACAACACTTGGCAAATGACCATCGTCACCATCCCTGGCCTACAGGCCAATGGCAACAACCCAATGTCACCTTTAGACACATTCAGTCTCTATAGAAGCTCGAGAACAGGGCTCAAAGAGTTGTAATTTGTCACTGCTTTGCCTAATACATTTTAAGTGGCTGATTCTCTGCAGTCTTTCTAGGTTTGCTGGTGACAGTGTGACCTTCAATGGGGATGGCCCATCCATCATGTTTGAACTTTTCACTTCGTTCCACGCCCATTTCATTTTTGCAAGGAAATCTTTGTCCACAGCCCTGTTCATGACTCATGAAGGAGCTTTGATTGGTGAACTTCCGTAGCTCACATGAGCACAGGTAGGGGAATAGAAAGTGCCAGTTCAGCACCTCCAAAATCAGGTGTGGGTGGTCATCTAGAAAACTTATCTATCATTTTCCACCATTTTCCTGGGTGAGTAAAATGATTTACTTTTACCATATTTATAACAAAAACCAATGGCTATATTTATACAACTGACTCCCTAAAAGGAATCTAATGCATTTCCTTAGCATCATAGAGATTTTAGATCTGTCCAGATCAGTAAAGTAGATCAAAATTTGACCTGAAAATTTTATTTGGTCTAATATACACCATGACTTGGAACATTGGCCACTGTCTCTTCTATGTTTCCAAACACAGAACATAACCCTTTAGGCTTTTGCTGATGAACATCTCGAATAAAGTCTCACAACTTCATTATGTCTTCTCAGAGCAGAAATGGAAACATCTAGTAATCAACAAAGAAGCTAGCAAACAAAAATCTTGCCAGAATAAAATGAATTTTTGATCACTCATTAGCCTTAAAAAATAATAAAAATTAATGATTTGGAAATGCATTTGTCTGCAAGTGAGGTTTGAATGTAAAGGGTTTGTCTCTAAATATTTAGCTCAAAGCGTGGCATTAGGGATGTTCCCTGAAAGGAAAGTGTTTCTCGGTTAATAATTCCATCTTGTCTCCTACACTTTATAAGTAGAACAAAATTTCTCTGAACAACATTTCTTCTTCTTCAAATATGTGCAAAAAATGTGCATAGAAAATGCACCCAGAAGAACATATAATCTTGTTAAAAATGGTTATCACAGCAATGGAGGATGTACAATTTCTAATTTTTGGCTAAATTTTCTATACATAAATAAAATTAAGTGTAAGAGACAAAAATTGCAGATATAATTAATACAGTACTTACATCACATTGTTAACTGACAAATATTTAGATTAAGTTTAGTTATTTCCCCGAAGTTTAAGATTGTGTGAACACACAAACCATCTTTGGATGACTGCTTTCCAATCAGCTCGTGAACACCTCAGTTTCATGCATTAAGAAAGAAGCAGGGAAAATATATTTATAAAGAATCTGGAAATAATGGCAATGACAACCCCTCTCAAGAAAATCAAGCATCATGCATTTGAGAAAGTTATTCTTAGAACAGTATCTTCTCTGAATTTCAAGCAAGTCCTTGTGTTGGCATTTTATAGAGTATATCGTATCACTCTCTAATTGCATATATAAGATCAAGAGTGTAATATGTTGGAGCCTAGTGGTTGGTGGCTGCATCAGTCCTGAGTCTTGAACAGTGACCAGAGCGCATTCACGGGGACTTGCAACTGGGCTGGATTCTCAGATGACACCAGCTCTGTGAGGCGCATCGACACTCCAGTGTCGGCCAGAGTAGTAGCCATGAGCATATGGAGGGTGGAAGGAAATGAGATCATGGAGGTGGGTAGGACTGAACCATCTGTGGATTCATTTCCTACAAGAGGAGCCTTTATTTTAACCTCAAAAGAGATGAGAAGGTGAAGAGACAAACAGTCTTTGTTTTTTGTTTGTTTGGGTTTTTGTTTTGTTTTGTCAAACAATCTAATATGGGAGAATTCCCAATAACTGGTACAGATACTCTGCTCTCAGGAGATAAAGCATGAATCCACATCCATACGTGCAGGCTGTCCTCCATGACTCATTTCTAAAGAGCACAGCCTGGAAGGGGAAAGAAAGTCACACTTTATAGGAGCCGCACAGATAGGACCTCAGCCAGGCCATCACAGGCAACACCAGTGGTGACGAGTTCCACCGACAGCACGGCCTGAGGACGTGATGTGACTAGGAAGACACTTCACCTCTGCTGTCCAGAGCCCACAACCCCAGCCTGGTCAGGAGAAAAACATCAGACAAATCCCAGTGGAGAAGACATCCTACAAACCCCTGACCATTTCTCCTCAAGACCGTCAGGAGCACCCTACCCATGGAAAGTGTGAGAAACAATCTCAACCAAGAACAGCTGAGGAGACAGGATGCCTATGTGCCCTGTGGTGTCTTGGATGGGACCCGGGGACATAGCAGTGACATCAGGTAAACACTGAGGAAATGTGATTGAAGTGCACTGTTTAGTTAATAAGAATAATGTATCAATATAGTCTTGAGATGCACCGAGCTCTTTACACTAATGTAAGAGGTTCCTGATGGGATGACAGGGGGCAGAGGCTATGGAAACTGCTGTCTTGGCTATTTTTCTCTGAACCTAAAATGATCATAAAAATGTATTTAAATTAGAAAAAAAAAGATGCAAAACCAGGGAGGAATTCAGGGGACAGAAAAGGCGTGATCGGACTCTTGCTGTGGTGCAGGGACAGGGGAGCAGCCCTGAGGTTTGCTGGGTGAGCCGGGGCAGAGTCAGTCACTGTGTGTTTGGGGGCATGGGGTGGAGAGGCCATGCAGCCTGGGGCAGAGGCATAGGGGGAACTCCAAGCTTCCTGTAGCAGGACCTGGGGGAGGCACTCAGGAGAGAAGCCACACACCACCTAGATAAATATTCATGAGTTGGTAAATCCAGCTAACAGATTGTTTTTAATTATGTGTTGCATCATTCAGTCTTACCAGGCACGTCGTCCAAAGGACCAGCGCCGCCCAGTTTCAAAGCCAACTCACAAACGGGGGAGGAGGTGGGGACCCTGGCCCGGCTTGTGGCTCGTCTCTCCCCACGGTGGTGACAGCAGGCCCAGGAAGGACCCTCAACACACAAGCATGGCCATCCCAGCCACATGTCCACCAAGCCTGCCTAGCAGGCACACACCTTGGCTATAGGACCCGCCCGGAGCTGGGCCCAGGGAGAAATCCCGTGCAGGGCCGAGAAGTAGATCTGCGTCATTCAGGAAGGAATTCCCGGGTCTTGTGTATGAGGGTGCTTAAAGAAGAGGGATAAGGTACGTGCTAACCTCATGGGTAGGGACAGAGCTGCATGCCGCTGGAGTGAGGTCATCTGAGAGGCAAAGCCCTGGGATGGGGCCCCTTTTAATAAAAGCAGCAGTGTTGAGTTAAACTTGGAGGTCAGAGGGAAGGGCATCTCCACTCGAAGTGGAGGGTGGAGGGGTGAGGAGAGAGTGCCAGCGTTCGTTTGTCCTTTCTGTGCCTGAGAAACCACCACTTTTCCTAATGTTCTACAGTCCTACACACAGCATTTAACATAATGGTTCTGGCTCCATTACTGATTGGAGAAACATCATAACATTCTCGGTTTTAGACACAGGTCCATGGTGAAGTTCAAATCATTGACACCTGTTAGTTCTTTGGGGCAATGGTTATTTTCCGAGGAAGATGATCTCCTTCTGGGGTCAAAAGATACAAACGCATAGGGTGGTAAGTCCTGGGGATGTCAGGATGCCATGGACCACATGATGACCATCATTCACGCTGTGGAGTGAAACATTTGAACGTTGCTGAGAGGGTGGATCCTAAGAGTTCTCATCACAAGTGAAAACAAAACACAATAAAACATTTCCTGTTTGGTCATTATTTGGTCATGTCGCTGCACTGTCCTGAACTTGCAGGGTGCCGAGGGTCTGTTCCACGTCAGTGACAGCGATGGAAAAAAGAAATGAAGTCCTTCCCTCAAAGTACACAAAGAAAGAGAGAGATGAGGCTAAGAAGGCCCCTAATGTTCCCTGGTTCCTAGTGTTGGTGAACCTCTAGGCAGTAACATGAGCTAAGTGAGCAAACAAAAACACAGTCAACAGAATATATGTGAAACGTCAACGTTGAGGGCTTTTGCTTTTGCAGACACAGTTAAAATTGTTACCTTATAATGTCATTGTGGGAAAGTATTTTAGGAGCTTTACTCTTTAATTCAGGTGGAAAGCAGTGTGAAAGGCATTATGGGACCTTTCCTTGCAAAGAAAACCACAGGGTAATTCAGGATTGTTCTAGAGCAGCTGCTGTGGGGAACGTGGCCCGCAGTGCCACCCCTGGCCCGGGCTTACCCACCTGTCTCTTCCTGTGGTCTGTGGGCCGCCTTCCTGGAGCCGGTATCCTGCCGCCAGCATGGGGAGAGGGAGAGCATGATGCCCCAATCAGACCCCCTCCTCGTGCTCTGAAGCAAATTCCTCTTGCAGACGCAATGTGAGTTCCTGAGATTAAAGCAAAATCCGGGTGAATTTTGAGACTTAAGAGGCTCAGTTGTGAAAACAAGCCCTGATGGACGAGCTCTCTGGGTCCAGGCGCTCAGGGCGGGTCTACATGAACCCTCCAGGTCCCTGTAGACATTTTGGGGTAGCTCATACTTAAAACTCCAGACAATAATGCATACTAACATCACTATGCCCATTTCAAGGAAAAGATAGTAAAGGCCATCGAATGGTTTCAAGGTCACACAATTAATGAATTTCAGGCACAAAGACTTACATTTCTTCAAGCTCACAATCCGCGGTTTAAAAGCTACGCTGCCCAGCCCCCTCTCACTAGAGAGGGATGCCTGGCTCAAAGATTCCAGGCTCCTGTCAATTTAGATTTGACTTTGTTCTGGCTTCTAAAGCACTCAGACAGACACTTGCCAGATGGGCAATATAAAAATAAAGGCATTAACCAGCGAGAAAACCGTGATAGGCCCCTTTGTGGAATAAGGGCTGTAATCTTTTATTTATTAAGATGTTATGTTAAATATTTGAAGAGATCAACATTTAATTTTAAAAAAATCTGTTGAGTTTGAAATGAGCTCATGGATTATGGACACCCAAAGAAATAATGTCAGAGCCTCTACTGTACCTTTTGGATGGAATCACGACTTTACCTACTTGTTAAACTTTGTTTCACTGAAATTAATGGTGGTAACCCAAGGGTCATCCACATTTCAGCTGTTCCTGTAAAGACATGGGATCTGTCTTCTCACCTCTTGGACCTAGCCCGGATATAGGACTTGGAGGGAAGTTACCTAGCTGCCAGGCATAGGTAGCAACACATCGTGAAGATTCTGGCTCTTGGAACCAGAGCCAGACTATGGATTATGGACTGATGTGTGCAGCAATTAGAAAAACACCAAACCTTAGAGTGACTTTAGCTTTTAACAGCAGGATGACCTTATATATCCCACCCCTGTACTTTAATGGCCCTCGTTTTTTTTTCTTTTTATTAATATTTATTGATTTGTTTTGAGAGAGAGAGAGTGCTCATGCAAGTGAGGGGCAGAGAGAGAAAGGGAGACAATCCCAAGCAGGTTCCATGCTGTCAGCACAGAGCATGACACGGGGCTCGGACTCACAAACCGTGAGATCATGACCTGAGCTGAAATCAAGAGTTGGACGCTCAGCTGACCCTCAGCCCCCTAGATGCCCTGGCCCTGCTTTTTCATTAGTGAGTGGGAATCATATAGAATGGAGTGACGTGTTGTACTTAAATGTTTATTATGTCCCTTCCCTAGTGGAGAAGGGCCAGAAAATCTTCATTCTGTCCTAGATTTGGCTGTATCAGAAGGGAAGGTGTGGACCCCCTGAAATTATCTGAGGACTTTTCCCATCCTCTGGGCTGACGATGGTGGTAGCCTCCTCAAGAAGGGTATGGGCCCCTAAAGCCACCGGGTGTGTTGGGCAGGGTCCCATGGTATCATCAGAACTTAAAGGGTTTCAGATTTTGGAAGAAGCACTTCCCAAGGCATCATCTGTAACTGCCAAAGGAAAGAAAGGAGAATTGGTTCCGGGGAACAAGATGGAGGACTGCAGGGCTGCACCTGACTCAACACCCGTGTGGGGGCTTGTTATTCCTGAAGCCTTGGGAGCCTGGGGTGGAAGCCTACGACTACAGCCACTACTATGTGCCACCTTGGTCCCCAGTAAACCCGGTATGACAGTTTCTAGCCACAAATCCCCTCATTCCTTATTCCATCAGGCAAGGTTCCCACCAAACAACCGTGCTTACTGAGTGGAGCAGGGGTTCTTCCCATGTCCCTTGGAGTCGTCATTTCCCTGCTAGCTTATGGAATTACCCAGACAAGTCAAGCACAGGACCAGGGGCTCCTCACTCCATCAGCACCTGCCACGCTGCTGTCTCCATGGCCAACATGCAGTGCCCTCCTTCCCACACTGAGTGTGCAAACCAATACAGTCTAATAATGCTCTAATCTAATGACTAGTGATGGTCAATGTTGAGTGCCAGGTGTCTGTCTATTCCCATTATCCCAGGGTGGGAGCCCCACACACAGCCCCAGCCAAGGACTGAGGACAGGAGCAGTCCCTCAGGGTTCCGGGATGGCTTCCACAGCACTGCAGACAGCAGAACATCACTGAGGAGAGGACCTTGGTGCCCCTGGGATGGCACATGCCTAAGCCTTTCCCAGGGAGCAGTCTGGCCACTTGATGCAAAGGTGACAGCTGCAGATCAGAACTGGGAGTTAGCCTTACTTGAACGTAGATGTGGCCTGTGCAAGTCCTCTGGGCCTTTGTACAATTTCGGGTGAACAGTGTGACTTAAGTGACAACTGGGTATGAAATCTCTGCACGTCTGTGCATCCTTACCCCATACTGCTTACAGTAGTACAGCTGTTCTCCCCACTGCACGGCTCTGAAGGACATAACCTCTCTCCACGAATGTACCAAGAAACATTTTTAGAAATGTGGTTTTGGGGGCAGCTGGGTGGTTCAGTCGGTCAAGCGTCCAATTCTTGGTTTTGGCTCAGGTCACGATCTCACAGTTTATGAATTCAGGCCTCACATCGGACACCATGGTGATGGCACAGAGCCAGCTTGGGATTCTCTCTCTCTCTCTTTCTCTCACTCTCTCTCTCTCATACTTTCTCTCCCTATCCTGTATACTCTCTCAAAATAAGTAAATAAATTTAAAAACACAATTAAAAAAAAAAGAAATGTGGTTTTCAACTGCTCTGTACCTTTGGTCAGGCTCCATGCCTGCCTCAGCATCCAGGGACCTCCTAGGTACCCCTCATCCCTCCTGCCCTGCCCTCAGTTCCTCTTCTGAGCCCACGATGAAGGTCTATAGAAAGTGCTTTTGAGTGAGTGTAAACCCTGTTTCTGGGGACTCTCAGCTAGTCCGAGCTAACACAGTAGCCAGCGATGGTTAGAAGACTTTTTTTTTACCATTATACCTAATTTCTTGATATCCACATGAAATGGAGCCCTCTCTTTCTCCCACTCTACACAAGGGTGACCGAGCTCTCCTCAAAGGCATTTGTTTCTCTTTGGGATTTTGGTTCCTTGGTTACCTCACTGCATCAGCTCTCATATGGCCTACATCAAATTAATGACTGTAGATCACCTGGCTTCCTCTCCTGTTTAAGGTGGAAGCAAAGCTCTTTCTGCAGTCTGACTGGGAGCCCGGCTGAAACCTAAACTCCTAGCACTTAGAACAGTGCTTAGCACATAGCGAGTGCTCAGTAGATAATCGTGTAATGATGCAAAAAACAATGAAATAAAGGACGATGTAAGCAAGTTGCCACTTAGCTCTCCTATTTGATAACTTAGAAATGCCTTATTAAGTGTGCTCAGATTTTTAAAAAATTTTTTAAATTTATTTCTGAGAGAGGGAGAGAGGCAGCGTGAGCAGGGGAGGGTCAGAGAGAGGGGGAAACACAGAATGCGACACAAGCTCCAGGCTCTGAGCTGTCAGCACAGAGCCCGACCTGGGACTTGAACCCACAAATCGTGAGATCATGACCTGAGCCGAAGTCAGACGCTTAACCGACTGAGCCACCGAGGCGCCACGATCAGATATTTTTAAAGGTAAGTGCCAGTGGGATGCACATGTTGGACCTTTTATCTTATATTGAACAAAGGAATACACTCTGAACCCCAGCTCTGGACAAAAGACAAAGAAGTACAGAGCGAAATACAAGATCTCTGACGGCTGAGCCAGAAGCACTGCACAGGGATGACCTGCAGAGCCCCGTGTCCCCATGGGAGGAGCTGTACGCGGTGACGGCCAGCTGCCCCCAACCAGGAAGTTGTAGGCGGTTTAACGATGTTCACACATTCCAGTGAATGGTTCCCACAAAATGGGCCATGAGAACAGACTGGCAGGGTCACTCCAGTTGCGTGGTAGAAGGAAGGAGAACAGTTACTTGCAAGCTGGATGAAATAATCCCATGTTTTATAAGCAGATGAGGACATGCACAGTCACCACCAATACTGTAAAACCGGCTTTCACTAGAATTCATTGTTCTGTTCACACTTGAAAAGAACGTCCCTGGCCTTATGTTTCCAGCTTCCTCTAGCCCTGGACAGCTGGATTTGTGCCATGAGTCTCCCCAGCTCCATGATTCTTAGAAACGTGCCCACTAACTCAAAGATGATTTTTTAGCATTCTAGATTACTTACTTTTCTGTTCTTATACCATTCCTCTCTCTGTTGTTGTCTTGTGCGCTTTTACAGACACACTAGAAAATCACAGATTGCTCCATCGCAACATCCTAGGTTCCAGACTTCTTGCTTTTTAATCCACACCAGCCCCACGAGAACACAGCTGGTCCCGGAACATCTTCAGAAGATGTTGTCCAGCCCACAAGATCTCAAGATCTCTCTCCTCATAGCAGCATTGAAGGCTGGGTGCTTACTGAGTGTCTGTCTGCCTCTACTGATGTGGGCCAATAAAAAGTTCTTCATTTCAAATAGCAGAACTTGTTTAATGTCAGAAAACCACACGAATTTGAAGATTTCATCTACAAACAGAAAATATGGACCAAGGCCAGCCCATATGGAAGTAGAGTCCCGACAACGACTTGTGTCCCCAGGGTTCTGGGAGCCCAACCACGGCCCTGCAGCAAGTGGCCCAGAGAGGTCCCACCTCATTCCGTGACTCTCCATCATTTGCCCCTGCTCCCAACCCAGGGCCAACCAGCGGTGCCAAATGTGCACCCCAACCAATCACAAGGACGTTCCACTTCCTGCTTCTGCGTCAGACACACCTGGGACTCTGCTTTCTTCTCTTCCGCCTCCTCCTCTTCCTCCCCCTTCTTCTTCTTCTTCTGTTTCTTCCCTCTCCTTCCCCACCTTCCCTCGCAGTCGCCTCTCGCTCCCCTCTTCCCCCCTCTCTCCTCCTCCCCTCCCCTCCCCTTGTTATGCAAGCCTCTGAGTAAACAGCTGTAGCTTATTCTCCTTTGGGTGGTGGTCGTCACTTCCTCGGGTCCCTCAGGGAAAAGCCGCAGATGACGGGAACACGCCCGCTGGCCTGGCTCCTGCGGCAGTGAAAGGGGCCTCGGGTTCCGTCCTGCGGGACACGTCTGGGAGGGGAGCAGACGTGCTGCCCGCGTGACTGCGGAGACGGGTCGCTCCGGCCCCCTCGGATCCTGCACAGGGCAAGGGCACGCCGCGATTCTTCCCGCAGACTGCTGACTCGCCTCTGCCGAGGGATGCCCCCGGCGGTCGGCGTGGGGGCGGCGCAGACGCTGATCCGGATCCAGAACCGCGGCGAGCAGCGCCGGGCCCTCGCAGAGCAGGCCTCGCCCAGCGAGACCGCCCGCCACGCGGCGCTGCGGCTGCGCGGTCCCGGAAGGAAGGCGGCCTCCGCGCAGCAGCTCCGGGCCGCGTCTGCGGCGTTTTCTGGAGCCGGGCGTCCGCGTGTTTTCTTCTGCCTGATGTGTCGCTCACCCTGGAAAGCGGAGCGGAGCAAAGACGGTGTGGAAAACGAACTGTAGGGGCGGGAATGGTAGGAAGGTGAATTTCTACCTCTTCCGGACTCGGGGCTGGTGCGGGACACGTTTCCGCCACGGTTGTCACTGTGGGAGTGAAGACGTGCTTTGAAAAACTCGCATGACGTAGGGATCCAAACTCCTTGGTCTCTGACAAGGATCTGAAAGGCTGTGTCATCGCGGCTGCCACCACCGTCACCAGAAGGAGCGAGAAGAAGTTTGAAGCAGCCACTGAAAGAAAAGAGAGCCTGCCCCTCGCCGTCGCTGGCGCGCGGGATCTGTGCTCCAGGGAAGGGCCGTGAGCTCAAATCCGCTCCAGATGGGGCGCCATTCCTGCAAAGCTTCCTGCCTGTGGCAAAGCAGCACAGGAAATTCAAACTTGGGACCAATTTTAACATAGAATAACATTATATAAATCTTACCCATCACAAGATGTCCTTAGAACTGACGCTAGAAAAACACAACAATTTAACTCTCTAAGCAAGAGCATGTCTGGCCCCTTGTTATGGTGAGGGCGGGCAGTGGGGGCAAGTTACATAAATCTAACATTAGAGATTCCAATTGACCCAGATTATCAACAAATAGCTGGGCCACGCTTCCTAAAAACAAGACAAGGGACTAAAAAGGCCAAAACCCATTTCCATGATCATTTTTATCTGATTGTATTTCTTTGTGTGTTAGGTCTATACTGTACTTTTCCCTGAGAATGGGATTTATAAAAAGAAACAGAAGGAGGAGAGAGAGGAGAGGAAGAAGCACCTTCCATAGGATTCATTCAGAGTGAAGGAGCCGCTGGGTCAGAGCCGCTGAGGAGGGGTGTCCCAGGAAGGGCAGACAGACACCAGGCACTGGTGACCGTGGCTGTGGCCACAATTGTCACAATTTTCCTGTTACTGCATATTTGAAAGGCTCTTTCTCTGTCTTTATTCTTTTTGACACTTTGTCTGGGTCTGACTCTCCTCATGATGACAAAGTGAGCCCACCCCAAGAACATCGATTCCCATGTAGCCATGACGTCTAACCCAAAACGGAGTCTGTTAGCAGCAGAGATTCAGGACAACATGGGCAAGGAAACGCAGATGGCCATTTTTGTTGAAAAAAAAAAAAGTTTTTAATCTTGTTTAAAACTGAAGGGGAGTGTAGGAGACAATGGATTACATGAAAAATCCATTTTCCTGGATTCTGCCTAAGAGAACTCTGATCTGAACAAAGTCTGTTTTATTTTGTTTCATTTTACTTTCTTAATGTTTATTTATTCTTGAGAAAGACAAAGACAAAGAGCAAGTCGGGGAGGGTCAGAGAGAAGGAGACACAGAAGCCGAAGCAGGTTGCAGGCTCTGAGCTGTCAGCACAGAGCCAGATGCCGGACTCAAACTCATGATCTCCGAGATCATGACCTGAGCCAAAGTCAGATGCTTCACCTACTGAGCCCCCGAGGTGGCACCTAAAGAACGTCCATTTTAAAACCTCATTCTTTGAGAAGGTCAGTGTCCACACCTGTCATGTGCTCTTAGTTCATTCTCACTCCCAGTTTGTTTCTGCCTGCTTTCCAAACCGTTTTTAATCAAGTTGTTAAGCCCAGCTACAGCCAGCCATATTTCTTAATCACCTTTCAGGTCTGTTCTTATGGGATCATGCGAATACTTTGAGCAAATGATCCTTCATGGAGGAGACCTTACATCTGAGCTTCTGACTAAACCCAAAGAGAAGGAAAAACACGGTCCAGGATGAGCCACAGTTGCATCATCGGGCTCCTTCCGGGGCTCCTCTATAGCACTGACCTCCTCTGGTACCTGAGGTGCCCTGACTTTTGCAGCATTAGTTGTGAAGAGGAAAAAAAGTGCAGTTATGAAACATATGGATTTGTGGGGAAAATCACAATCCATATATCAAGTTGATAACTAAGTGACACTTCATAGTATTTGCCCACTTAACAGTAGGAAACTGTCATAGGTAAGCATCATGTACTATTTCATAGAATACATTGACTGTCACATTGTTTCTAACCAATCACTGTAGTCTTTTCTATTCTAGCAAGATGTCCATTATCTCCTCTCTGGTTGCCCATCTTTGCTGAATTTCTAAGAGCTCTGAGGGCTTATGCAAAACCTATAGGAGTCAACTGTTCACACCCAAAGAGAGAACACTAAGGAACAGTCGAGTCATTTATGACTCTGGCTCTTATATCTGAGCAACATCATCCACAGATACCTTGAGACCCTGGGAATGCAGGCCCACATGCATTTTCATGATTATTGGTGGAAGAGGGTCAATCCTTCTCCAACAGGGTCAAATTGAATGAACACACAGTTGGGCCATGCTTGGGTCCCACTGGCTCCAGGTCTGGGTGACTCATTTCCAGCTCACAGCCAGGCCAAGAGACACAAGTAAAGATGCAACTCAGATACTGTTCAGTCCTAGATCTTGGGGTATCACGTCCCTTCCCCACATGGAAAGCCCCGCCCTGGAGTTCTCCAGTCTTCACTTTTTATTTTAAATACTTATTTTATTTCATTTTATGTTTATTTTTCAGCATCTCCAGTTTTTAAACCATCAAACACAAAATATAAGACGGTATTCTCTTTTCCCAGACAATGGGCTACTGCCAATGTTCAAATGGGGAGTCATCTTGGGAGATTTCATTTGACACTAAGCTTTTCCTTCTGAAGGAAACTGACACAGTGCAGGTGACTTAGCCTCCAGAATACAGTTTCCCAAGTGTTTCATCCTATTGAAATCAGTGGTGTCAAGAGGTATTACAACACCATGCCCAGGAGAGATACAAAGTGTATATATATCTTAAAGCATGGTGTGGTGATAGAGCGACACAGAATTAATATAAAGAGCTCAAAGGTATTTGGCAATCACCTTAGGCCTTATTAACAAGTATTGGGTAGAAGTGGCCAGTTGCAAGCTTTTGTGCAATGAAACATTCTACAGACGGAAAGAAAAATTCCTAGAGTTATCCCTCTCACTCAAGAGCATGAACAAGGTACAGAGACAAGCAAGTCTTTATAGTTTGTCTTCTTTCAATCAAAATAAAAAATAATCTGGTACCAACCAACTCAGGAGATTCTACTGCATACCCCCTTCCCATCTTTTTGCTCCATGTTGACACTCTGGTCATGGAAGCTGACTACGGAGGGGGTATGCACATCACAGAGACTCAGCAAACACTAAGACTTGGGGCTTGGCCAGTGTCAGGTCATAAAACATTTGCCAGATAGCTGTTTCCTACACAGAAAAATGATTTAGAGCTAGTCAGGCTGGGCCAGGCATGTTCAAGAGGGGTGAGAGCAGAGGCTCAAGGAGGAAGTGTCTTCACCCCATGTAACATTGTGGTGGCGTTGAAGGTTTATGCGTGGTGGGAGAAGATTGTGTGGTAACTCCAACTGGATGGAAGGAAAATCCAGAGATACTGGAAAACTCTGCAACTAATTTCATTAAAGAGACCACGTGAAAATATTATTCCCAAAACAACATTTTTTAAAGGACAGTTTCAGACATAGTAAACATTTATTTTAATGTGGAACTTCTCAACTGTGAACATATAGCTAATATCCTAAATAGAATTTATAAATAAGAAACTGCCTTTGGCAAGGTTGTTAAACTATATAAATATTTGATAATGTTTGATAATATTTAATGATTGAGTTAAATTGTTCATATATTACTTATAGTAAGTTTTAAGAGTTAAGTTATTAAAAACAAACAGAACCACCTAGAGTGTCCAGATTTGTAAACGTATGGAATATAAATGGCTAAAATAACTTCTGCAATAAAAGAAAGAGGTAATTGTTCTCTCTGTGTTGCAGTAATATTGCGTGTAATGGATATTAAATTTGTCTACAGTATCTGTCTATATTATCTCATAACCTGCACTAAATCCCAGCAATAACTGATACTAGATCTGCAGGTAAAACTAAGTTCAACTGAGTTTGAATTTACTAAGGGTACCAGGCAGCATAATTTGGTATAATGCCTATTTCCGGAAACCTCCATTATGAAAAGAACAAAATGATAGTGAACTGTTTGTGACGTTACTTGAAATCAATTCAAAAGTCTAGTTTATGCTTATAATGAATAAAATAATGTAATATTATGATTAACAAGGTTATCTTCATTTATCTGGATAAAATGAGTAGGCAATGTCACAGTACAAATACCAACTGGACTATTTGGTTATGGAATATTTAATTTAGTTCAAATTAAATGTTTTTTTTAATGTTTTATTTATTTCTGAAAGAGAAAGACAGCATGAGCAGGGGAGGGTCAGAGAGAGAGGGAGACACAGAATCCGAATCAGGCTCCAGGCTCTGAGCTAGCTGTCAGCACAGAGCCTGACATGGGGCTCGAAACCACGAACCATGAGATCATGACATGAGCCAAAGTTGGACGTTTAACCAACTGAGCCAACCAAGTGCCCCTCAAATTCAATGTTTTAATCAAATTTTCTTTTGAATTTAAATTTGCAGATATTACATGAAGAAAATAGTAGTGTAGGTGCTCAAATTTATCAACTCATATATAGATATATATCTATATATGAGTTGATAAATTTGACATCAGGAAGTAATCAGTGGATTCAAGCAAAGTGAGAGAGAAGATAAAAGGCTTATTTGGGGGGAGATATCAGTTATAGAGTAATGACTGTGAAGATTTTGATAAATAAATTGCTAAGAAATGTATGAACTTCCAAAATGCATAAATTCTAGTAATAATTATGAACTTCTAAAAAGTACAAACTGACTCAAGAAAAGTAACCATTCTCAAAAGTTAATATAATTATTCAATAAATTGAAATGGGGGTTAAAAATCTTCTCTAATAAGCAGAAAATCAGTAAGGACAAAGGTGAACTTAACAACACCTTTAATCAAGTGGGTACAACTAACATTTGTAGACTGCTTCATCCAATAGCAGAATAAACATTCTCCTCAAGGTGATGTGGAAGATTCACCACAACAGACCATATTCGGGGCCATAAAAGACAGGTTAACAAGTTTAAAAGAATGAAAGTTATAAAGTGTCCACTCTTAGATAATAATCGGATTAAACTAGAAATCAGCAACAGAGATAGCTGGAAAATCCCAGGATGCATGGAGATTAAACAAGACATTTATAAATAACACATGAGTTGGGGTCATCTGAGTGGGTCAGTGGGTTAAGCATCAGACTCTTGATTTCAACTGAGATCATGATCTCATGGTTCATGAGTTCAAGCCCCACATTGGGCTCTGTACTTACAATGAAAAGCCAACTCTCTCTTCCTCTCTCTGTGCCACTTTCCTGCATGCACTCTCTCTATCTCTCAAAATAAAAAAACAAACAAACAAACAAATAACACATGGGTCAAAGAAGATATTTCAAGAGGGTATCTGGGTGGCTCATTTGGTTGAGCATCTGACTCTAGATCTCAGCTCAGGTCCTGATCTTTGAGTCATGAGTTTGAGCCCTGAATTGGGTATGGAGCCTACTTAAAAAAAAAATCAAGAAAAACCTAAACAATTTTTGAACTAAATAAAAATGAAAATACAACGTTATCAACATATGTAGGATGCAATGAAAGCAGTGACTATAGGGAAATGCATAACAAGCAATTAACTAATCTTTTTAACTAGATTAAAAAGTGCAAATGGAATCTAAAGAGATAATAATTACAGTATAAATCAATGAAATTGAAAATGGGAAATCAATTGAGATAATCAACTAAAACAAAAACTTAATATTTGAAAAGAAGAATAAAAACAGCAAGTCTCTAGTCTGGGCTAAATAAGAAAAAATGAGAGAGAGGAAGGGGGAGAAGACACCAATTATTAATGTAAGGAATGAAAGAAGGGACATAAGTACAGATCCTATGGAAAAAGCATAATAAAAGAATACCAAGAACAGCTCTGTGCTCACAAATTTGATAATTCAGATGAAATAAACCAATTCCTTGAAAGATACATTTACCAAGACTTACAGAAGAAGAAAGAGACAATCTGAGCAGGCCTATATTTATTAAAGAAATTGAATCAATAGTAAATAACTTTCCAAAAGAGAAAGCACCAAACCCAGATAATTTTATAGGTCAATTGTATGCTCTATCAAACATCTAAGTAATAAATTATATCTATTTTCCACAATATCTTACAGAAGGTAGAATCAGAGAGAAAAATTCCTGACATTCTATGAGGACAGCTTTGCCCTAACATGAACACTAGACAAATGCATTACAAGAAAAACAAATACATAATACCTCTCACTAACATGGATGCAAACATTCTCAAGGAAATATTAGAAAATTGAATTAACAATTATATAAAGAATTATGCACCACGACCAAGTGGGACTTATTCCAGGTATGTAAAACCGATTCACCATTAAAAAAATCAATTCATGTAATCCATCACATCAACAGACTAGAGAAGAAAAACAACATGATCATATCAGTAGATGCAGAAAAAGTATTTGACATAGCCTTAAACTCATTTATAATAAAAACTCTCAGTAAAATAGGGTTAGATGGTAATTTTCTCAGCTTGAAATAGAATATCTACCAAAAACAAAAACAAAGACAAAAACCCACCACTCTATAGCTAAAAGCATAATTGATAGTGAGAAACTCAAAGCTGATATTTTTACTATCTCCACAGTTCTGCCTCTTCCAGAATTTTGTATACTTGGAAACACACAGCACGTAGTTTATTTAAAAACAAAACAAAACAAAACAAAACAAAAAACAACAAACACTGACTTCATTTACTTAGTAATATGTATTTAAGGTTCTTCCATGTCTTTTCAAGACTTGATGGCTCATTTCTTTTTAGCACTAAATAATACCTTGCTGTCTGGATGTACCACAATGTATTTGTCCATTCGTCTAACTGAGCCACATTTTGGTTGGTTTTGGCAATCATGAATAAAGCTGCTATAAACAACAATGTGCAGGTTTATGTGTGGACATAAATTTTCAGCTCCTCTGGGTAAGTAACAGGAGTGTGATTGCTGAATGGTATGCTAAGAATAGGTTTAGTGTTGTGAGAAGTCACCAAACTATCTTCTAAGGCTGCTGACCATGTTGCATTCCCAGCAATGAATGAATGTTCATGTTGCTCCACATCACTAACAGCGTTTGGTCGTCAGTATTCTGGTTTGGGCCATTTCAATAAGTGTGTAGTGTTATCTCATGGATGTTTTAACTTGCACCTCTCTGATGACATATGACGTGGAACATCTTTTCATGTGCTTATTTTCCATCTGTATATCTTCTTTGGTGAGATGCTTGTTAAAGTCTTTGGCCCGTTTGTTAATGGGGTTGTTTGTTCTCTTATTGTTGAGTTTTAATAGTTCTTTACATATTTTAATACAATTTCATTACCAGGTGTACATGTTGCAAACATTTTCTCCCAGCCTGCAGCTACTTGTCTTCTCATTCTCTCAACGTTCACTTTTGCAGAAAGGAATTTTAAATGTTAATGGAAGTCCAGCTTAGCAAGTATTTCTTTTATAGATGTGCCTTTGGTGTTTTGTCTAAAATGTCTCATCGGTCGCCTATGTTTTCTCTCATGTTCTTCTAGGAGTTTATTAGTTATGCATTTTACATTTAGGTCTGTGATCCACTTTGACTTAGTCTTTGTCAAGGGTGTAAGGTCTGTGTCTAGATTCTTTTTTTTTTTTTTTTTTTGGCATATGGATGTCTAGTTGTGCAACTCACGTATTACTATTGAGTAACAGTAGTTTTCTCTGGGAAAATGAAATGTTGTGTTAGAAGAGGTATCGCTGATGGAGATTCGATATGGCTGTCAGTGTGGGCATGACAGGCCAGGGTGTGGCTGCTGGATGTTAACTCAGTTCTTCTATTCTTCTCTTTCTGTTAACAACACACACTATTCTCATCTTTTTCAAACTTCTATTTTCAACATATATATGTGTGTGTGTGTATATATATATATACATATATATATATATGTACTTAGGTATATTCTAGTTAAGAAAAGCTTACACACAGACTACTAATTTACCATCTATACCTAACACATTGTATGAGCTTTTCTAATTGTTATAGTAATTTGTTTATTTTGTCCCTATGGCAGGATTGAATATTCTTAATTAATGCAGCAAGCATACAAACACATTTTGCCCATACAATAAAATAGAGTCTGCACAGGGATGGAAACTTGTTACGTGACAGAGGGCTTGAAAGATGAGTGGGGGTTGGGGGGAGAGGATTATTTAATAAGGAACCTGAAAACCTGACTTACCATAAAGAAAAAGATATATTAGGATTCCTACATCATATGACATATAAAAAATAACACCAGGAAATTTCAGATAGATTAAGAACTTAAATATTTTAAAAAGGAAATTTTAAAAGTCTTGGTAAAAAATATGGTTCAGTATCTTTTAGGCCTTGATATTGGAAATATTTCTTAAACAGTATACCAAAACTATTAACTAAAAAAGAAAAGATTCATAAATTTGACTATAGTAAAATTTAAAATTTCCATATATTAAAACACACCATAAACAGAGTGGGGAAAAAACTTACAAACTTTGGTAAAACTTTTGCAATACATATAACAGATAAAACTTTGGGATCAAGAATATATAAAGAAGGCTACAAATAGGTGAGAAAATACAAATCAGTCAAAAGTGGGCAAAATATATGAATAAGCATTTCACAAAAAAAGAAAGCTGATGGCCAAAAAATACATAAAAAGAGTTTAACATAGTTATTGATAGGAAAATGAAATAGATGTAAATGAAATAACTTTTAAACCTATTTTATTGCTGAAAATTAAGAAGTCTCCAAGAAAATGTTGATTCAGAGAATTTCTTCTACTACATGACCCATAATTATGGCAATCAGTGCCACTTCTTGGCCGGGCACTTGGCATAGTTTCCTCAGGTAGACCATTCACATATTTTCTGGCCAACACTCCCACTTTCAGGAACACGTCCAAGGGAGGCTCTTACACAAGAGAGTCCAGGGCACGCATGCCTGTCACAGTGCCGTTCAGAGTAGTGGTGACCTGGAGATTACCCAAACACCCACCAGCTGGAGAACTAATAAATAAATTGTGATGTTTTCACATAATGGGATATTTGATACTCATCAAAACCAATTAATGTGATGGCACACAGCAGAGGGGGAGAATCGAAAACCCAACACATTCTTGGTCAGTTACTTTCATGTGTCAGCTTGGTTAGACAACGGTGCACAGCTGCTTGGTTTTATTGTGAAGATACTTTTGGCTGTGATAAGCATTTATTTCTTTCTAATATAATTTACTGTCAAATTGGCTAACATATGGTGTGTACAGTGTGCTCTTGGTTTTGGGGTAGATTCTCGTGGTTCAGCACTTACATACAACACCCAGGGCTCATCCCAACAAGTGCCCTCCTCAGTGCCCATCCTCTTCCCCTCTTCCCCACCTCCCATCCACCCTCAGCGTGTTCTCTGAATTTAAGAGTTTCTTATGGTTTGCCTCCCTCTCTCTCTGTTTGTAACGTCCCCCCCACTTTCCCTCCCCCATGGTCTTCTGTTAAGTTCCACATATGAGTAAAAACGTATGACATCTGTCCTTCTCTGCCTAACTTATTTCATTTAGCATAATACCCTCCAGTTCCCTCCACGTGGCTGCAAATGGCAAGATTGTATTCTTTCTCATTGCCATGTAGTATTCCATTATATATATAAGCCACATCTTTTTTATCCATTCATCAGTTGATGGACACTTAGCATTTAAGTCAGTAGACTTTGAGTAAAGAAAAATAGCCTCCATAATGTGGGTGAGTCTCATCCAATCAGTTGAAGGCCTTAAGAACAAAAATCAGTTTCCGTTCAAGACTAATTCAGAAACTCTTCTTGAGTTTCCAGGCCTCTGGCCTGCAGAAGGCACACTCATAACTGAATCATCAATTCTTATTTGAATTGCCAGTCTGCCCCCTGTCATACAAATTCAGACTTACCAGCCCCCACGATCCCATAGGAATTCATTAAAATAAGTCTCTCTTCTCTTTCTGTTTCTCTCTGTCTCTGCCTCTGTTTTCCTGTCTCTCTGGTGCCTGATACAATAATACAGAGGCATTTGGAAAAATAGTTTTGATAAGTTAAAAGAAAGCTTACATATACTTGTAACTATAGGAATACATAAGGTTGAAATCACATGTTAAGGAAAAAAAGTCAGAGAATAATGAACGTGAGATGAAAGTTGGCTGTGGTCAGGGGTATACGAAGGCCGAAGGGAAGGATGGACAGGAGCTTCTAGGTCCACGGAAGGTATTGTCAAAGTTGCACTTGATTTTTGAGAGCAGGTTCATGAGAACGAGTTACAGTATTGAAAATAATGAACTAAAGAGCACAGTAAGAGGAAACTGTCACAGACAATGGAGAAGGCGCCGTCAATCCCAGTGCGTATGACCCAATCTTCAGTACCTGACACGCATTCACATATAACCAAGCCGGTAAATAAGCCTATGGAACAACAGGGTCATTGAATTTCTGGCTCCAAAAGATGGAGGCGGGGAGAGGAAAGACCAAAGGTGCCCGTGCTGAGAAAGGTGCACTTTTCAGCTGTTAAGATCGTTCCTCAAACTTGTCTGTCAGGCAGACTGAAGCGGCATGAACTTTCCGCACCCCGTCTGTGCCCCGGAGTCACCCGGGAAGCAGGAAACCCCAGCGTCTGATCCCACACCTTCTAATTTAATCGGTCTCGGGTGTAGCATAGGCATCAACGTATTTTAAAAACTTGCACGTGATTCGACGGCGCAGCTGAGGTCCAGTCACACAAGGAAAGAGCCTGTGTGTTATTCGGACAGCACATGGGTGACTGTTTAAAGCGAGTTTTTGGTGCATATGGAACTTGATCAGATTTGCTCTGTAGAAAGAATATCCAAGAGAGAAGTAGGGGGCGGCTGGTTTAGGGAGGACACTGGAGGTCAAGAAGCGGGTTGGAGACGGCCTTTCTCTACGTGAGTGGAGGACAGGGGTCATGTCCGAAAAGGCTCACAAAGAACTTAATCTGCTCACCAGAGCACTGAGGCAGAGAGACTTCGGCTTCCTATGGGCCTGGGAGGCGCCAGAATCCAGCTTGTGACGAGGTGGCCTGTGGCCCGCTGAGGGGGGACGGGGCAGGGAAGAGGAATCCTTGGCCTCTTGATATGTTGCCTTTGGAGGGCTTGAGGCTTGTTCTCAGAAGACTCATGTTGGCTGAAGGAATGGATCTGTGTTTCATTGGAGCAGCTGGAGGCTCAGTTCCAGTGAAATGAGCCGGGGAAATAGTGGTGGTGATCTTTGCATTTCCTGAAAGGTTTGTCTGCTGTGTTCTAGAACTCTTGCTTCCTTTTTTAAAAGTGTATTTATTTATTTTGAGGGGGGGAGGGACAGAGAGAGAGGGAGAAGGGATCGCAAGCAGGCTCTGCACTGTCAGCACAGAGCACCGTGTGGGGCTTGAACTCAGGAATGTGAGATTGTGACCTGAGCCGAAATCAAGAGTCAGACACTTAACCGACTGAGCCCCCAGACACCCCCAGAAGTTTTGCTTCTTAGTCCCGGAGTTCGCTGCAGCACGTGTGAGGCTGTGCCATCCTTCCTGTGATTGCTGTCTCTTCTGGGACCCACTGGCCTCTCCCAGTCCCAGTTAGGGCTGGTGGGGGTGCCCCTCCGCCTTCAAGTATCCAAGCCTTTAGTGTCGTGCAGCAAACAGATACCTTTCCTGTTATTTTATTTGTGTTTGTGTTTTAAAAAGTGGATGATCCGTTAAATTTACAACTAAGTCATTAACAAATAATATTGGTTTTTCCAGATTTGTGGGGCAACAGCAAGCCATTTCAAGGTTATTATTCACAATGAGATTAATGTTAATATTTCTTTTTTTAAGTTTATCTATTTTGAGAGAGAGAGAGAGACTTTGTGAGCAAGGGACAGACAGAGAACAAGGGAGACAGAGGATCTCAAGCAGGCTCTGCACTGTCAGCACAGAACAGGACATGAGGCTCAAACCCACAAACCTTAAGATCATGATCTGAGCCTAAATCAAGAGTCAGGTGCTTAACCCACAGAGCCACTCAAGCGCCCCTAACATTTCTGATATTAAAGATTAAAGATAAAATAAGAATTTCTTTATTTCATTAATTCAAGACTTAGTCATTGAAAGCATGGTCCCAATCATTTCTATACTATGAGTGTTGGGTGTGTGGGTGTGTGTGTGTATGTGTTGTTTATTTTGTCTTGTGGTTTACCACTGTTTTTCTTGAAGGAAACTGAAGAATGACAGCATCTAAATCTACATCAAGATTTGAAATCATCTGACCCCACCTTCTTTTCTAGAAGCTTAGGATATTGAAAAGACTTTACTTCATTCCCTTCTGGTTTCTTAATATGGACAATTTCCATTTAATCATAGTCAGATAATGATTTGCTTGGACTTGGGAGATGAAGAAGAGAGCACGGTAGAAATCCAGGCTTATTTTAAGAGTCCCCTGAGTCCCTAGAGCTTAGGTCTGAGTGTTCAGCAGACACCACTAGGTGCCGAGAAGGAGGTCAGTCCGCACAGCCTTTCCTCCTGGCCTCGTACCCCGGATCATGGAGCAGGCGAGCCCAGGCAGAAATGTTTGTCAAATTAAACCTGGAAATACGTCAGTATTTTTGAAGGGAATTAGGAGCAGAGGGAAAGTGTCTCTAGGTTTTGAAAACCTGGCGTGGAAAGGATGCATGCCTGGGCCTTGCCTTTGTCAGGCCCCTTCACTCCTGAAGAAAGCAGAAGCATTTCCAGCGGAAAAGGTCAGAGCCAAGTCAGAGGGGCAACCTGCGTCTAGCCTCCTGCCGAAACTCCACTTCCTTATCCTGCACCTTTTGACAGGCTGAGTAGCAGCAGCTTGGACCGCTCAGCCCGCAGGAGGAGCAGGGGTGAGAGCAGGGGTATCGGGGAGTGTCAGGGGGAGGGCTGGGGATTGACGCATCCCCTCGGAATGCTTCTCCCACAGAGGCGCTGCCTGGAGCTGAACCAGCCTCTTGGAATCACCAGATCGTAGCCGGAATCATCTCCGCGGCCTCTCCTAAATGCAGGGACCACACAGAATTGTACTTGGGCCCAGGATTCATGTGATTATCGAATATATAAAATGGGCCATAACCTACACTAATTGCAAAAGAACCCCTCACACAGCATCTGTGATGGTGTTGTGTGAAGCCAGCGCTAATCTTAGGAGGAAAAGACGACACCTCTCGATGGAATAGACTGTCCGGCATTGGAGGAAGGATGAGGCGTGCATGGGGTCTCTCTCCTGCACAGTGAGGGGTTGGGGGTGGTTCAAAGTCTCACCCCTGGGCTGGCAGAGCATGCACGGCTTAGAACTCTGCCCTCTTTGATTCTGAACATGAACATAAAATACCTGGCTGGTGGAGTAGTACACGTCTGGAATGCAGAGGGGCATTTATGATAATTAGAAATAATCAAATCCAGACCACGGAAATAGGTGCAAGAAAATATTAAGTAATTTGTAGCCAAATGACTTTAGAACCTTAAGGTAAAATTTCCAGGTGGTGCTTACAGGACCCATAAACACTTGATTTAAAGGGGCAATATTAACATGGAGGTTTATGATCAGAGCACTGGAATTAAATTGATTGTGTCTGCTCTGGCTCTGAAAATAAAAATGGGATAACAAAGCAGCTACCCAAGTTAAAAGGCTTAAAGCGTTAACTTGCACAGCAAAGCTGCGTTTGACATCGGTGTAGCTCAGGGATCGTAGCACAAAGTGCCTGGAAATCTCCGCCCCTCTCCCCGGATTCAGAGAACTCAGCTTCTTGCCCCGACTTTCTGCTTTGTTTCCCTGAATCCTCCAGAACAGAGCCGACACCCAGCTGCATGAGCAGTTGGCAAAGGGAGTGACCCGGGTGAAGATGTGCTCAGGAACTTGAATGACTACCAGAGGAGCTCACTGCTACAGGCTCTGGGTGACACATACAGAGCAGGATGTGAACAAGATAGGGGGCCGTTCAAGCTAAAGCACCATTAGGCGACCAGAGGGTGCCCCAAAGAGGGCTTCTTGGATACTGTGAGTTGGAAGAAAGGAATTGCTAGAGTACGAAGCTGATCCAGGAAGTGTACTTAATAACAAAAATCCTTGTCCTGTTACCTTCTAGGAACTTCTTGGAAAAATCACCCAAGAAAGCATATGGAAACCATTCTGTAGATCACAATTTGTGGTACAAATGTGAGCCCTCCTGCGATACGAGTGAAGGGGTGATAGTTATTTACTGATGAACAGAGCCAATATATCCATGGAGTATAGGAAACAAGAGAATTAATAACCAAGCATTTGAAAACCTGGATCTTTCTCCTTCCTAAGAGATTTACTGGCCATTTAGGGTTGACTAAAATAGCAGTTAAGAATACCAACCGAGGGGGCGCCTGAGTGGCTCAGTCAGTTAAGCTCCGACTTCGGCTCAGGTCATGATCTTGCAGTTCACAAGTTCGAGCCCCACGTCTGGCTCTGTGTTGACAGCTCAGAGCCTGGAGCCTGCTTCGAATTCTGGATCTCCCTCCCTCTCTGCCCCTCTGCTGCTCATACTCTGTCTCTTTCTCTCCCTCAGAAATAAACATTAAAAAGTAATTTAAAAGAATACCAAACCAGGAACGTGGATTTGATTCCAACCTAGGAACCTGGATTTTATTCCAAATTCAGTTAGATGGATTCTTCCCTGTGCCTCAGTTTGCTTATCTGCAAAATACAGTGGTGATAGATAACACATTGCCTAGCTCAAGCATGGCCATCATGATCAAAGGGCTTGGTCCGCATGGAATGCTCCTCAAAGTGAAAGGCTCAGAGGAAAGCCAGGCCGAGAAGTAGAAACTTGGATTCTCGACAGCATCGTAGGGAAGAATCCAGACAGAGATTCTGGATTCCTCCGGATTCTGGACTGAGTTCGCAGCACACCCACTCCGGGAGGCTGGGAAATTATAAAAAAGTCTCAAAGGCGTTACTTTTCCCTCTGAGCAAGGGCGGCCAGCAAGTTCGCAAGAACCCGGGAAAGGGTGCTGTGTTTCAAGACCTCGTGACTTAGAGACTCTGAGGAGGATACACTGGCCAACCATTGCACACGCTGCCCGTGGGACAGACCGCATCCGATCGAGACTGGCCATTCCATTTCCTAATGTGAAGGTCACTGCGGCCTCTCACAAGAGCACTTTCCATGGTAGGCTGGAGACAAGAGCTTCACAGAAGACGGTTCAAGGCAGGCTGGGAAGACAAAATCCCGGGTCAGAAAGAACGCACTACCCCTCAAGGGCAGTGCTGTCCCAGCAGAAGATGGGTCAGCGGCAGTTTTCAAGATGATGCGTGGTAATCACAGCAGGTGACAATACTCTTGAGACCTTGCAAGCCCTGACTCCCCGGCAGAAGGTTCATCTAGGACCCTTTCCCTGCATCTGGGAATCACACTCCTGCCCTCAAGCCTGCTCTGGCGCACGAGTCAGGTTCTCCAGGGCATCTACTCCAGAGGGAGGGAGTGAGGGAGACGTGCCCTTACAGGGCCAAGCGGGAGAGCTGACTGTAGTAGAGAACCTTCCAGAGCACAAGCCATGGTGTGTCTTTCACTCCGACACCTCTTTTATGACTTCCTATAGTCTAATTGTATGGGTATGAGTGGCTTTTTTTCTCCGTTTCTTTAATACAAAGGATTTTATTTGAAAGGGGGTCATTAACACACATCAGACACTAGAGGAGTTTAGAGGCAAGTGTGAGTTAAAGGCCAGGCCTGCAAGTCTCAGTCCTCAGAACACGGATTCTTTTCACACAGGTCATTTTATTTAGCATCAAACAGCCTTGGGAAGTGGGCACTGTCATTCCTTTATTTACAACAGGGATGCTGAAACTCAGCCCAGATGATGTGGTGGACCAGCGCTGGCTCTCAGGCCAGATGCTCTCCTCAAACTCTGTGCCACACGACATACCGAGTGAGTCCAGTGCTTAAATAAGTGTCCCCTCCATACCTTCCATAAAACAAGGAAGATGTAAACAAAGGCACATCTTTGTTTTGAAATATGTATATTACAAAAGCTAAACATGTCTTGGAGTTTAATGAGGATTTACACTAGATATTGAGAAATTAATAAATGCAAAGTTTACTATTATGATAGGGACTTCATTCCTGCTCAAATGTAAGCTCCACAAAAGAGGGAAATTTCTGTTTTTGTTTAAGTCCCCAGTAAAGTAGTGAGTCTGTAGTCGACATTGAGCACATCGTGGTGAATGAAGGAATGGATGCACGGACGAGCCCCCACGTGGCAGACACGAACAGCAGTGGAAGGTAAAAGATGTCTAAAATAATAACAACAATTTATAGAGTTGTTTTAACTTTTGGAAAAAAATGCACTCACAATTCGACCCGTGAAATCTTGTATCACTTCTTTAGCTAAAACTCAGTGCTGAAATAATTGATTGAGTCTTATTATTCAAATGGAGGTTATTGAAATGGAGGTAATTGAAATGGAGGTTTTCCAGGGCGCCTGGGTGGCTCAGTCGGTTTGATGTCGACTTCGGCTCAGGTCATGATCTCACAGTTCACAAGTTTGAGCCCCACGTCAGGCTCTGTGCTGACAGCTCCGAACCTAGAACCTGCTTCAGATTCTGTCTCCCTCTCTCTCTGCCCCTCCCCCACTAGTGCTCTGTCTGTTTCTCTCTCAGAAATAAACATTAAAAATTTAAAAAAGAGAAATGGAAGTCTTCCATACAAGTGCATTTTTCAATAAATTGAAATGTTTCTTGAGACAAGTTTTTTCCAATGAAGCTATGATGACATTGACCTGTCTAATATACCTTCAACTTCTAACATCACAAAATTTATCTTTTTTTTTGATAACTCTGAGTTATCCAATATTGTACTTTGCTAAAATACAGAAAGTTTGGCATTGTGGGTTGGGGTAGAACTTATGTTTATGTAATGTATATTTCGATCTCATACATGAGGGCCTAAACGTGGTGCAGGTGGAGAGTGCAGTCTATATTAGTTACCTACTGATGCATAACAATCACAAACTGACCTAGAACTATGCAGATCCATTAGCTCAGGGTGGGGAGGTCAGGACTCTGGACCCTCTGCTGGTGGTCACCTGGACTGCAGTCAGGGTGCTGTTGGGGTGGGGCGGACTTCATTTCCTTGTCCTATAGGATGGAGCTCCATGCCCCAGAGGCTGCCAGCCATTCCCTGCTCCTCAGCTCTCTCCTCTTCCTTAAGGTCAAAGGAGAAACTTGCTGTTTAGAACCACTCAGCTCCAGACTTTTCCTTCAAGGACTCACCCAAGAAGGCCAGCTACATCAGGATAATCTGCCTTTTGAAAACCTAAAATTCAACTGATTGGAGTCTTCCATTACCCTTGCAGAATCCCCCAATCAAACGTGCTATGAGTTGAATTGTTTCCCTCTAAAGCATGTTCAAGTCTTAATCCTCAAAATCTGTGAATATGACCTTATTTGGAAAGAGGGTGTTTGCAGATATAGTTAATTTAAGGTGAAGTCATTAAGGTGGACCCTAAACCAATATGGCAGGTATCCATATAAAAGAGGTGAGACTGGGCACCTATACTCAGGAGAAGCCCTGTGAACATGAAGGCAGAAGAATGCGGATGTTTCCAGTAGCCACAGAATACCAAAGATTGCAGCAAGTCCACAGAGGCCAGGGGAGTGGACCAGCCACTCCTCTCCAGCCTCAGAAAGAGCCAGCCCTGCTGATGCTTCAGCCTTGGACCTCCAGCCTCCAACAGCATTCCTGTTGTCTAACCCACCCGGTCTGTGATGCCTTGTTTTGAAAGTGCCAGGATCCTAGCACATGGTCATGTTCAGGGCTACCCACCCTCAAAGAGGGGGTTTTACATCATGGGGAGGACATCGTGACCACCCGGAGATTCTGCCCAGTGCCTTCTCCCAAACCCATGACTGTTCTGTCAGCACCATGCAGGGAGGCGCAGAGGTGCCCTTGAACCCCCTGGGGGATACCACGTGGAGCTGTTCTGTGCGATCCAGACCAGTGCGGCCTGTGTTCTGTCCAATAACACACGTGACCATCCAGGCCCCAGGTTTTCTCATCTGGAAAATTAGAGGGTCAAAGTAGATGATCCCTAAAGTTCTTTATTTTCTGAAATTCCACGATTGATTCTTTTTGCAGAGTTACGTGCAAGGACTTGGTTAAAGTGATCTCCTCGCAGCTCTGAGGCCCAGGTTCCGTCTGTGAGATTTTGTAGCTGTGCTCTGGACGACTGGCTTGCCAACATTTGGGTTATTGGATAAACAAGACATTACCTCATTTGGTTTATTGGATGGGGTGTATAATTAACCTCTTTAATAGGAATACAGACAAGCGAACTTATCTTTTGAGCATCTTTGTACAAACTCACCCAGACAAGCGAACTTATCTTTTGAACATCTTTGTACAAACTCACCCAGTGGATCGCATCTTCGGTTCTGCTCTGTCTTGATAGATAATTTTTTTTTCTCATTAGTTGGAATCTTTTCAGTGCAAATGTCACTTGCAGCCCATAATTCTACCACCTCCTTATTATATTATCCTAGTTAATCCATTATGTCTTACACACTTTCCTATGTTTAAGGGCTCTCTTCTGTACTAAAAATAAAAAGTCCTTGTTGTGTTTAAAATATAGTTTCCAGTCTATTAGGGAAAGAGTCCTGTTTTTGCTTATGCATGAATTCAAGTGGGTATGCTTCATCGCAATTAAGTCACCTCCTTAAATATTAAAAAAGAAAATAAATACCGTTGTCATACCAGAACATTCTATGCATTATGATGCTTTGACACATCATTTAATGATGATAACTTTTAGAGCACACTGAGAGAAACAACTGGAGAATCTGAACCATGAACAAAAACAATCCCATCAAAGGTTAAACTTTCATTTGTTCAAATGCTCTGTGAATAGAATCCATGCATCACTTTGCAAGAGAAAAGATAACTCATATGGGTTATGGTTTCAGAGAGGAGTTACAAAGCAGGAGCCAATCTTCTCACAAAAACTTTTCTTCACCTTGTTTTCCAATTGGAAAGTCCAAATTCCATACTCGTTGCTGAAAAACCTCTTTTAAACCGAGCCTCTCCTCACAGTTCCACTCTGTGGCATTTTCCATTCTACCTCAGACTAAAAGGAGCCCCATGGCAGCGCGGTAGATGAATCTAAAATCTGACGACGTTGTGGTCGGCAGAAGGGGCATGACATTGCCTCTCCTCCGGTTGGACTATTTCTTTCTGGGTTCCTTGAACTTGGAATTTCTCTTTAAAATGTCCATTAATTCCTATTAGGGAGCTACTAGTAAAGAAAATTGCATGTTGGCTTTTATCAATCTGTATGAATAAATGTTAACCATTCTCAGTTAAAAGGGCTCCTTTTAGCTCCACTCATGTGAAAACAGCTAGAACAGCAGGCACATCAGCAAATCATTCAGAAGATTAATGCACTCAGGCCCGCACAAGGACTCGGAGATGTGTATTAGCATTATAGATTTTAATTTGAAATAATGTCAGTCTTTTCGGGCCCGCATTGTAGTGCATGGGCCGCCATCTGCTTATAATAATGAGGCTGACAATCCACGTAAATGTGATTTGCTGCCTCTTTGCCAACATAATGGCTGGGATATTGATCCTAATGGCGGAGCGGTCGCTGGCATTCCGCTCAGGAGACAGAGGACAGGCGCAGGCGAGGGGGTTTCTGATTCTTCAGGTAGAACAGCAGAGAGACACAGAAGTGTCTCACTGCTAACGGCCACACTGGGCATGTCTACAGTGGTCATCCTTTTCGGCCTGTGTCAGCGTTTCAGAGCAACTCCAAGTGCAACTGGCCAGATGAAGGGGAGACCAGACCTGGTATAAAGATGCTAACTTCTCCCCATATTCCTGTTTGTCACGGCAACGTGTGATAGGAGAGTTGCCAGAGGAGTAACTCAGAGGAACTGGGTGATCCAGATAAACCTCTGAGGCTGCTGTCCAATATGGCGGCCACTGGCCCCCTGTGGCTACATACATTTAAATTAGTGAAAATCAAATGAAATTAACAACTTAGTTCTTTAGGTCTCAAAAAGTTATCTGTGCACTCATGTCCATAGAAGCATTACTCATCATAGCCCAAAGGTGGGAGCGACCCAAGTGTCCGTCACCAGGTGGAAGGACAAACTAACGTGCTGTATATGAACCTCAGGATATCGTTCCACCTCAAGAAGGAAAGGGATTCCGACCCCTGCTGCAAAACAGATGAAGCTTGAGGACTCCGTGCTGAGTGAAATAAGCCAGTCATGAGAGAAAATAAATTGTACAGGTCCACTTATATGAGGTATCTAGACTCATTGCATAATGGGTGCAGACTTGTAGTTTTACAAGATGAAAATGTTTCTGGAAATGGCTGCTGGTGATGGCTGAACATCCACGCCAAGCAGACTTGATGCCACGGAACTTTGTCCCCTTGAAAATGATTAAAATGTCACATTATAGGTTATGTCTATTTTGCCCCAATAAAATGCAAGTCCCTCCTTTGCCTGACAGCCACATGTGGCTAGACGCTATGGTGATGGGAGTTGCAAAGATAGACCATTTCCACCATCCTGGAAAGTTCTGCTGAATATCACCTTCCAGGGCTGCTTCGGGGTACAGACTGGAAAAGGGCAGCCCTGTGCTGTGGGACAAAGTGGTCACAGCAGAGTGCTGTGTTTTGTGTCCCAGTGCACACAGGAATGTGGCAGAAAGTACCATGGACCATATTCATTCAATGGAGACCTGACTTATAAAATTGAGCTTTACTGACTTTGACTTAAATTGCCTCTGTATTTTCTGTGATGCATTTTTCATTTTCAGAACAATTAACCATCATCCTGCAGGGGATTATTGCAGTCAGTCCCCTTGCTATCCCCATTTTCCCAATCTCATGCACCTGAAAGATGGAAGAGTGTGCCTTGAATATCGGTGTACACGTAAACCAGAGGGCCCTATGTCACTTCAGTAGTACAATCTGCCCTTGACCTGCAAGTTCACCAATGAAGAAACCAACCAATGAATGATAGGCTACGGATAAGTAAGTAGGAGATGTAAACCAGAGGTAGGGATGGGGGTTTGGTTCTGCCGGTCCATAGGCCATTTGAGACATGGCTCTGGGCTCGTAATATCCAGTGATGCAACAGCACACTATGCTATCCTAAGTACCTCCAGGTAAGGGATTCTTTTATGATTCACTTTAAGGGAAAATGTGTTCAAAGACAGAGTTGCATCCAATGGAGCTAGCTGCTAACGTGTAGAATACACCTGATGGCACAGACTCTCATGTTACATGTTCCACATGATTTACATGTTACATGTTACTGTGACCTGGAATGGATTCTCATTTTATATTCTCTCAAATTCAGTTATTTTTCTGCAGAGATGGTAATATCCACCTCATAGTGTGGCTGTGGGAATTATACACAATCTGCAAAAAAATTAAATGAAAGGTGGTCAATTTTTTTTATCACATATAATTATGATGAAGAATTCTTTGAGACTGTCAGCTACATGTAACTTCAGGATTCTATTGGACCTTGAAGATTTGTTTGACTTCATCGCATTATAAGTTCGTTCAGGATTATGAGAAATGGAGGGAACCTGCCTTTCATGAGTTCAGCCCTAACATGCTGAGCTGGGGTTTCACGTCTGCTGCATATGTGGTTCCCACTTACTCTCGTGACATGCTCTTCCCACTTTCCAGGTCTGAGAGAACTGAGGTCCGAGAATGAAAAATGTCTCCCCAAGGTCATGGATACCAGCCAAGGTGGCTCTGGTGGCTGCACTCATGCTACCCAGGTTTTCTGGTGACACCACCACTGCCCTTCCTGTGACTTTGAGCTAGTAGCGTTATGTCTGCCCTGGGCCTCACAGTCCCTACATTAGAGCTCAGGCTCACGGTGGGCTGGTGAGTGGAAGGAGCTCAGTGTCTGCCAGGCAGTGTGTGCTGGTCAGGGTCAGGATCTACTGCCTGGTGTCAGTGGAGGAGGTTGCAGATCCCCTAACCCCCAATCCAAGCTTTCCCTGTGATCTTGAAGGTGTTACTCACTCATTCATGATCTGGCCATTCATGTTCACTCAAAGCCTTAAGGGTAGAGATGCATTTTATTGCCTTCCCATCTATCCATCCACGGCGCCGAATCTGATTTCACATTTGCTGGCTCTTCAGTGAGTGTGTCTGCAGAAGTGACTCCCAAGGCACCATGGGGAACTGCCCACAGATGGGCTCTCTGCTCACACTGTGCTGTGGGCCTTAGAACATCTGCAGGGAAAAGTCTCTGAGGTCCCTCTTTTTAGCCTCTCAAGAACAGCTCATAATGAAAATGAAAGAATACATTATTACTCTGGTATAACTTCAGTGTTCCCTTTTGTTCTTTGTTAATGAAGGTGACTTCCTCATTCTTTGTGCTGAATGTATTTTTAAATGTAATACTCATTTATCAGCAATAATAAAATATGTAAAACCACATAATTTGTATATATACCTAGATGTGGTCTAGTCTACCATCAGTGGATCTTCTGAAATGTGCACATTTTTGGTACTAAGAGTTACTCTGCCTCAGCTGGCCAGAATTGCCTAATGCCTCCATTAAGGTCAAGCTCTAATGGAGACTAGATCTACATGGTTGTTACAGGATGGCTGGATTTGTCCCTCATTCACAAAAGCTCTTTCGAGTTTAATTCGGGTCCTGTTTTGACAATTCAAAATAGTAATACCATTGGGGCACCTGGGTGGCTCAGTCACATAAGTGTTCAACTCTTGATTTCAGCTTAGGTCATAATCTGATGGTTTATGAGACTAAGCCCCAATGTCAGTGCAGAGCCCACTTGGGATACTCTCTCTCTCTCTGTCCCTTCCCTGCTCACTCATTCTCTCTCTCTCTCTCTCTCTCTCGATATATATATATATATATATTTTATATATTTTATATATATATATATAATATATATTTTAAATATAGTGATGCCATTTACCAATTTCTGAGATGCGTCTATTGGGAATCAAGGAGGACATGGTCTTATTAATTCGAACCCTAAGTATAGGATGCAGACTAGGCTCCAGGGGTACGGAGGGTGCAGGACATTTCCAAGGGCATCACTTGGAAACGCCTCCTAGGAATATGGAATCGTGAGTCTGGAACTTGGCTGAACAGTGTGAGCAGACATGGTGACTTGTCATCTTCGACGTGCAGAGAGGAACCGGCTCAGGCATGGGGTCAGCAGAGGTGTAGTGGGTGCCAGGGAGGACAGCGTGTGGGGAGGACTCAGGGAACATGAGGGGGACTGGGACTCAGAGGGAATCAGCGAGGCAGAGGTGTGGGCTGTGGGGATCACAGAGATGGCGAAGGAAAGAGGTCTGTCGGTGCTCAGGGCTCGAGATTTCAGAGATGAGCAGGAATCAGGGAGATGAAAACTAAGCACAGCCTTCCTTTTCTCTCCTGGAAATGGCGATGGCGGGACTGTGGGGAGCACAGAGAAGGGGCGCTCGGACAGGCCCGGGGCAAGCTTGCGTACGCGCCCTGTCTGCTGCCAGTGCCAGTTCAGCTGTCCCTGGGATGGTTCCTCAGTCGCCCTTTCTTGTGTAAACGCCTTCTTCCACCTACTGTTGTCAATCAGAAAATCTACTATGGATATAAAATTTAAGGATACTTTTTCCAGAGGAATATCTTCTCAATGTAAATTACAAGTTTCATTGATCCTTCTATTCTTTACAGATTTTAGAGGAACTGGTTACTATTAAGTGATTTCCTTGACCTCCTCCAAGTGCCTTTGAAGATTCTGTGACCCTGTCCTAAATACTCAACCTAAGCTTCAGTTTCTTCGTCTGTGAGATGGGGATAATCGTGTCTATTTTGGAAGGTGATTGCAAGTGTCACGTGGGCTAATACAGGTAGAGTGTTAGGCATGTGACCATGAGGTGGTAAATTCGGTAAATGAAATCAGTGGTGGCCCGAATTCCAATATGCATTCCCCTCTCTCAGTGGCCCGTGTGCTTGGAGTAAGGGAGAGAAGTGGGCTCACAGCCCCAGCCACACACACCAGACTGGATACACCATGTGAGCAGGGCTGTGGACGCAGCAGGTTTGGGCAGACGTGGAGACCCCGGGAGCTCCATCCCCCAGGGACTGAGGGGGTGGAATGGGGCATAGAGCCCTGGGGGTGGGCGTCACAGTGAGGACTGCTCCGGTTTTGGAAGCCAGGTAGAGTGGTAGGGCCTTAATTTATTAGGAAACAAAAGCCAGCTGATGTTGGCTCTGAGTGAGTATAACACGACTGTATGTACATCTTAAGAATTAAGATTTGTGTGGGATGGAGTAGGATGGAGAGAGAGCTAAGTCAGGGAGATAATCAGGGCTCAATCCCTGTGCTCCAGAGGGGGGCCCCTGGGCTGTGGTGAGATAAGGCAGAAGCAATACAGATCACCATGCAGTGTTTTGGGGGAGAAGGAAGAAGGGGAGTTGAGGAAGCCCGCAAAGTTTTGGGCATTTGTGTATGGACAGATAACGTGTCGTGTCAGAAATAGAAAATAGGAAATCCTCAAGGGAAAGATGCTGGACAGAAGGGATTAGAAAGTCAGCTAGGCTTTGACCGTACACACAGGTCGAGATGGCCAGCACCCACTGGGGAGTGTGGGGCTGGCCCTCGTGGACAACATGGGGTGTCAGGGGATGTGCTGCAAAGAAACACGGAATATGATTACGCTGTGAGGAAAACAGTCGGTGGGAGGACTCTGACCCCTGACCCAGGCAGGGCTCAGTAGCATCTAAGCAAAGCATGGAGGGGCATTTAGGAAATGAGTGCTGGACACTGAGGCTCTGAGCTCATCTCATTCACAGCATGGGGAGGTCCTGCTGTCCCTGGCCATGACCTTGGAACGGGCAGCAGCCCAGCTGCGGGGCTGGCAAGAGGCGGTGCTCATTTGGCAGCCTAGGCGTCTAATTCTGGAGAGTTCCAAACATGCTCCAGTGCATCAGTAGCTGTGATCCAAATCTATAAAACTGATTCTACCCTAAGGTGCAGTCATCGTCACATTTGGAGACAGTATTTTCTCCCGTGGAAGAGCCTTGTATTGTGGCATAATCTGGGACCCAACCTTCCCTTAAACAATTGACAAGGATGCTGATTCATTGTGAAGAGCCCCTCATGGCCCAGCGCTGTGGACGGTGCAAAGAGAAGGCAAGCAGGGCCCCCACGGGGGGAGGTGGACACAACATTGGCAACCATGGACAATGGGCCAAGTGGGCTCAGACGTGTGCGGGGTGGCGCGGGAACCGCGTGGTAAGAAGACCCCTCAGAGGAACCGCCTTTCTGGACGTTTCCAGGCTACACAGCCCAGGGGAACAGGTCCCAGGACAGAGCGATGTGCCAGGAGCAGCAGAAAACACATCCTTATATTTCCTGGGCCCACACACAGCCCTGTGTGCAGACTGCTTGTCCATCAAATGTGGACACACAGCTGGTTCTGTGCTCTGGGGTCCAGAGCCACTGTCTTAGGTGGTGCGCAGCCTGATGGCGAACTTCTGGATGGAGAGTCAAGATGCTGCTGGTGTGCCCTCCCTGCTCTCCACGTGCCCTGCTGAGACCCCTTGCTTGGCTTTGTCTCTACTCTTCAGCAAGAAAGTGAGTTGAGTCGCTTCAATGGCTCATCTCTGAGCTTCCTCTACACCCCCTGAGACTTATCTCAGCACCAGACACAATGAGCTGCCATCTTTTCCCTTGGCTCGTTTAGACATACCGTATAAAGGGGAAACTGTGTTTTGTTTGCCTAAAGAGGCCATGACATTTCCCACTCTGCGGGCACGCTCATGCGCGCGCGCGCGCGCACACACACACACACACACACACACACACACCAAAAAAGTCTACTCAATAAATGTTGAAGTAGAATGCCTTTTATTTTAAAGCTTTGTAATGAGTTTGAATAAAGTTTTACTGCCTCATAGTCCCAAGAGCCTTCATTTTATAAGAGCATTCTCATTACCTGAATTTTATGGCCAAGGAATTTAAAAGAAGGAAATTGTAGATATTTAGAAAAAAATCATTTTTAATAATGTCAAGTTCTTTTTATAATTGTGATGTCAGAATTTGTAATCAAATTGGATAATCAGATAAAATGTCTGCATACCCAATTATTACCAATGCCTGTTTTAAACACTATGAATATTCCTGGGAGTCATTTTCGTCCCCCCACCCCCACCCCGAGAGACTTTTGAGACATTAGCTCACCACAACATTCAACCACCTGCCAAGCATTTTATTAGTCTCTCCAACCGCCCAAAATAATCCTCAAGGTTCCTTTTGAATAAAGCTCCAGGCATTGAATGATAGAAAATAGAGTGAAGTTGCTTGAGGAGAATGATCAGGGCGCAGCCATGGACAAGCAGACTGGTTGGGTGCTGGAGAGGGCAGGGAAAACACCGGAAGCCCACTGCCCACGGGACACTGAAGTGGGATTCCACATCATCTAACTTAAGGTTCAGCACATCCTGAAGGGTAGTGACCTGTGTCCATTTTGCTTGTGAAGGCACTGGGGTCCAGGAGAGTTGATTGGATGGTGCAAAGCCACAGAGCAGTGCTTAGGAGGACCCGGCTTCTAAAGAAACATCTGAGTCATCTTTCCTTGGAATGAGCACTGGAGACAAGCATGCTCATGGTTCCAAGAGCCGCACCAGCGAAGGCCTTTGTACAGAAAGTTCTAGCAGGTCAGCTCAGACCTCCCCCTTACTCCAAGACATCCTTCCCTTATTCTCAGTTGGAGGCCCTGGAAATTGGCCTACCTCCGTGGAAATACACCGCGTATGGCTGTCCGATTCAAAGGAAAGAACTTAATTCAGTCTTTTTGGGTTTTGGTATTATTTATGGAGGTAGTAAACATATGGCACCCTTGTTTTGGAGTCCTGATGAAATAGCCAACATGACTATGGTGTACATAGCTCTGAGGAAGTCTGCGCTCATGGATCAAGGAGTTACATCTCTATACGGTCTTTCCCATAGGACTTTAACCTTCACTCCTATGGTTGACTGGATGTTCACCAATTCCATCAAAATCTAACAGATGATTGGACTTTATTTGGAAAAATTGGCATTTAGGTTGGACACTAGTTTAAACTTTTTTACAATAAAGAGTGGTATCCCACATACTTAGCTTTCTCAAGATGGTAAGAAAATATTGAAAACTAAAATGGATAGCCATTTATGTGGTGTTTTTAAGATATAATTCTACATAAAGAAGGTTATATCATTCCCATGTTTTATAAAGGTTATTTTGTTTCTCAATGCATCAGGAACAAATGAAGATAAGGAGGAACCAAATATTCAAAAAATAGTATGAACAAACCACTGTGGGTTTGTACTTACTCTGGCTCCTTGTGAAGTATCATTAGATAACACATATCATTAGATAACACAGTCCAAGCAGAGTGCCTAGAACTGAGTAAGCATAGGAGGAAGAAGCAAGTAACAGGGGCTCCTGATGGCTCAGTCTGTTAAGTGTCTGGCTCTTGGTTTCGACTCAGGTCATGATCTCATGGGTTCATGGGTTCAAGCCGGATGTTGCGCTCTGTGCTGACAGCTCAGGGACTGCTAGGGATTCCCTCTCTCCCTCTCTCTCTGTCTCCCCCACAATCGTGTGTGCACTCTCTCTCTCAAAATAAATTTAAAAAGTTTTAAAAAGAAGCAAGCAATAAGTGCTGTTGAATCAATGGATGGATGCATGGATGGAACACCTTGGGAATGGGCGTTCTTCCTACCTCCTGCCCGTGTTGGAGACGAGAGTAGGACACGAGGAATTGACCAAGCTAGGAAGGACCCCACCTGGAATTCCAGGCAGATTGGCCATCTGTAATTTTAGCCCCCTTTATCTACTTCAAGAATACTCACAGTGGTGACATCCATGTCTTTATTGATATTAGCAGTTTGCAGTAATATGTTTCATCATGATTTTATTAAATCACAGTCATGCTGGGTAAGATGCATGGGTCTGTGTTCAAAAGCTGTTGAAAGAAATTCTGTGAAGAACTGTATGTAAGTGTCTTCACAACTGGATGAAGTCGTTTGTGAACTCAGACACTGACTCCAGGCCAGCGCCACCAGCAGAATTGACCTTTCCTTTATTCCTTCTGAGGAGCTGAATATGCTGCAGTTTCCTCTGAATGCTGACCGTGTCTGATGCAGCACTTACTCAACAAACAACCCAGGACAGGCACACCTCAGGGGACCCGGCACTCGGTCCTGGGTTCCAGGGATGGGTGGTGAGGGGTGGTTCTAGAGGAAGCCAGAATCCCAGAAATGTTTTACTGCATTCAGGGTTCCTTGACCTCATAGCCTGACTTGCCAACTGCAAGTGAGGAGCCTGGGCCCCTTTCCAGACCCCACACGCCTCCTTGAAGCTTTAGAGGAAATCAGCAACCTGGACGGTGAGCTCTGGGCTTCCTGTAGCTAGAATGTTCATTATGGCTGTTGTGACTAGTTGCCTACCTTCAAAGGGAATCGTGTTAATCTCTGGCTGTGAAATGGTCCTAGTTTTTCCTAGGACAGTGGTTTTAAAGGTGTTTTCGTGTGTGTGTGTGTGTGTGTGTGTGTGCGTGTGTGTGAGAGAGAGAGCGAGCTTTAGCTGTTGAAACCTTTATTAAGATGTTATAGTACAAAAATGCCAAAGAAGAAGAAGACAAGAAGAGGGAGAAGGGAAAGGAAGGGGGAGGAGGAGGAGGAGAAAGGGGAGGAGGGGAAGGAGATAATGAGAAGGAGGGGGGGTGAAGGAGGGGTGAGGAGAGGAGGAGAAGGGAGAGGGAGGGGTGAGCAGGAAGGGAGGGAAGGGAGGGAGGGGAGGAGGGAAAAGAGGTGGATGGTTGGGGCGGGAGGGGAGAAGAAGCCGAGGAGGAGGAGGGGGGGAGGGGCAGAAGTGGGGGAGGAGGGAAAGGAGGGGGAGGGGAGGCCTTTTGCCTTTTACCGTTTGCTGAGGAGGAGGAAGGGGTCCCGAGCAAGCGCCCTGGAAACCCGTCCAGTTACCGCCTCCATCGAAGTCCTCCCTTGCCCCCAAGGCCCCCGAAGAGCCTGTTCTTCTGTTCAGTTTGAAAAGGCTCCTTCCTCCAGGATTCCGAAATTCAGAAGGGGCACTTTCTTTGTACCCGACACGCGTCTTGATCTCATCAAGCAAATACCACCGACTGACAAAATGCAACAGGGATTGCGTTCCGCTGCTGCTCTTCCCGCATCCACAGCTGTTTCAAGTACAAAACACAAAATACAAAACAACCCCCTGAGAACAGGGGTCCAGCTTGGGTGCCAGGTAACAGGCGTGCATTTGTTGAAAAACCTAAGGATTTTAGAAAATCCACTTCACAGTAGTGACACAGCACTGCTCATGGGTCTAATTAAGTTGTCACTGCCTTTCATGTTCCTAATGCATGTTAATTTTTTTTAGTTAAAATCCTTGTTATTTTATCAGCTTCAACCTATTTGTGTGTTTATAAAAACCAGTTTAAAAGAACTTTCACGACAGACACCTGTTGCCAACATTGCAAACACACAGCGCTGCTTTCGGAATAACTTCACAGGATTCTAACACTTGTGAAAGGATGTGTTACATAAAGGTGAGAAATCAAGCCGGGAATTATAAACTTCTTCTTTGTTTCCACTATTTGCTTTAATATTAACTTGTGTTGGGATTAGCTAGGCTTAGAATACAGTCTTTTATTTTAGGGAGGTTTTTCTTTGTTCAGGTTTTAAGATAAGCTCCTTATGCGCCCCGTCAGAAGACTCCACACAGACAGTCACTGCTGTGTGGTGTCTGTCATTTCCCTGAGCACCGACACGGTACCGCCGGGCTCTGAACACCGTGCAAATTTATGTTCAGTGGGTGATGAGTAAATGCACTGCCCTTTGTCTTTTTTTAATTCAATATTTGTTGTTGAACCTGAGAAGACAGATGGCGGAAAGTCTGATCTGGACAGCACCACAGAAGTGTACGTGACACACATCTAACTGATCACCTGTGTTGAACTATTAAATACCATGTTTAGGGTTTTCTTCCTTATCAGAAGGGAAATGGGTCTGAATCGGCAACCATGCACTTAGTCTACCCGAAGTTCCAAATATTGGAAGAATTTAAATTAACCGGTGGAGCACCAGGGTGACTCAATTGGTTAAGCGCCTAACTCTTGATTTCAGCTCAGGTCATGATCTCACGGTTCATGAGTTCCAGGCTCACGTCGGGCTCTGTGCTGACAGCTCCGAGCCAGCTTGGGTTCTCTGTCTCCCTTTCTCTCTGCCCCTCCCCGGCACATGTGTTCATGCTCTCTCTATCAAAATAAATAAACACTTAAAAAATGAAAAATAAATAAATAAATAAATGATAAGCTATCCTACATTCCCAATCCTCCCTTCCACGTCAGCCTCAAAGTTCATCGGTGACTCTCAAAATTGGTGGGAAATTACTGAAGTTCTAATTTATGCTTGTTTTTTGCAGTAGTAACGACTCTGAAGGGAGGCATGCGGAGGCTACAGCATGTTTGTTTGGCTGCTCCCGCCTCCTTCCTTCCTTCGAGGCTCAGAATCGCTGTGACTGGGAGCGGGAGTGCATATCACGCGTCTCTGGTGAAATGTCCAATGATACTTAAAGTGAAAACGTCTTGCAGGGATTTACTCCTGACTCTAAGGAACTTCTGGTAACAGCCTGTAACCACATTTCTGGTGACGTTTGCAATGCACCTGTGATATGGGAGGGAAGCCCTACTGTACTGACACGCAACAGCATCTGCCTGCTGATGGGTATATACAGATTATGTGGATACAGCACACACATGCCACATCTGCCTCTACGTCTGAAGCCACAGCTCTATCTCTGGTTGTAGGCTTACCTTTGCTACCAGAATATCCACTCGCTTACAGGCACAGGTAGAAGATAAAACGAATGGGGGCGCCTGGGTGGCTCAGTCAGTTACCATCTGACTTTTGGTTTCGGTTCAGGTCATGATCTCACGGAGCGCCAAGCCCCGCATCAGGCTCTGTGCCAACAACATGGAATATGCTTGGGAGTCTCCCTCTCTCTCTGCCTCTCCCCTGCTTGCTCTCTCTCTCTTTCAGACATAAGTAAATAAACATTAAAAAAAAGAAGAAGAAGAAAAGGAAAGAAAACTAATAAACAAGTTTCCCGTGTTGGTGAATTTGCAGAGAGGGCCAGCTGTGAGCTGTGAGGGGGCACAGGGCCGGTTAGCTGTGGGCATCACACCCACTGTGTCCCTGGGTGGAAACACGTGGAAGGATGGCAATGTGGTTTCCAGTTCCTCCTCCATCACAAGACCAGGGTCAGCTTGGGCAATGAATGATCGTAAGGATAAGAGTCTTACTTCACATCTTCATTGTTTTCTCTGTGTGTGTGTGTGTGTGTGTGTGTGTGTGTGTGTGTGTGTCTGAGAGGAACAAAGAAGGAATGAAAAAACAGAGTGATAAACTTTGGGTGAGAATCAGGCTTCCATGAAATAAATGTGATGTCTGAACTGATTAGTGTTAAGGAAAGTGGATTCAGTTTCCTATCTCTCGAGGTGACCAGGAGAAAACACAAGGCAGAGCGCTGGACCCCGAGGCCGGCCGGCAAGTGACGTGGGCCCACCCCTGTGTCCCTCCCTCCCAGGACCCGCCGCCCCCTGGGGCTGCAGGCACGGGCTGCTGGGAGGTTGAAGGGCCCACGCCAGGGAGGGAGAACCAGTCCAGGTGAACCTAGAGAAGGGGGAAAAGGAAGAAACAGAATAATATTTCCTACATTACTTGCTTGAACCTGGCGTTCTCATCCCCCTATCTTGTTTGTCGCTGCCTGCCTGTCAGAGGGTGAGGCTCCACCCCTGGAAAGGGACTTTTCATCACACACTAGGCTTCTTCACCGGGCACGGGTCTGGCCGCGCACCCGGGCAATCACCCACTTCAATGGCCAGTGTCAGTCCTGTGCTTCTAGAAACTGAAATTGGCCTCCGACCTGGCTGCCCCTGGTCTTTCTGTGATCGGAGGAGGGAGCCAACCTGCTGCTGCTGCTGCTGGGGAAACTGAGTCAGCGACCCAGTGGATCCTAGAGACACCATGTCTATGCTCCTTCTGAAAACTGTGCCCATCCAGCGACAGACAGGGTGGAGGGGACGCCCCTACTCCAGGGAGGAGGTGATGGACGGGGGGTGGGGGGGAGGAGGCTTGTGCTGCTTCATGTCCTTGAAACAATGGCTGTGCCCATATTGTCTATTCAGTGTGGGAGACGGGCCGTCAAGTAAAGCAAGACAAATGTGATGTCCTGACTGATTATTCCCTACACACCAAGTCAACGAGCTCATTATCAGTGCAATTACATTACTAATGTCAACAGATGCTACGTGGAGACAAGGAGTTAACAATTAAGTGGGCTCTCTTCCCCAGAAAACCCTGTGCAAACCCCCTCCCTCCCGCAGAAAGCTCAGATGTTTGCCCAGACACAGTGGGGACCTGAGGACAAAGCCCGGGGACCAGGCAGCGGGTGGCTGATTGACAGCATTGTCTGCCTCAAGACGAGGGTGGCACCCCTTGGTGGCCGGAGTTCAGTGACATCTGTAAATGGGTCAGGCTGGAGAAATAACACAGTAAATGTAGATGCATGCATATGCTAATTGTTTGTCCCTTACAGAAAAAAAAAAAAAAAGCCACATGAGAATGGCAGTTTAGCTCTCTGAATGCACATGGTGTTTCTTGGGTTTTGTTTTGTTTTGTTTTGTTTTTGTTTTTTGTTTTTTACCATAGAAAGAGAAGTTTCCCGACAACAGAAAATGAGTTTGCCTATCAGTATGTGTTCTGGGTAAAATGCAATACTTTGCCCAAATTGCTTGGCCATTCTGTCCCTGGATGTCCTGAGGATGGGTCCTCCGAGCCCTCCTGGCGAGTCGTTCTGCCCCCTCGTGATCAGAGACCAGGATGAACTCCCACTGGCTCCACGCCCCTGCCCCCCCCCCGCCCCCACTCTGAGCTCCGTACCCTCCGTCAGTCCAGACAGGCTTGCATTTGGATCAGTACAGAAGGGAAATAAGTATCCACCTCCTCTCCCAACAGCCGGCCCCGCCCCCACCCCACGCAGGAGGAGTGGGAAGGCCTAGGTTTTCAGACACAGACTTCCAGTCATGGAATTCATTTCAAAGTTTCAAAAGTAAAATAAAAAGATCATCGCACTGCTTTCGAGAAGAACACGGATGCAGGCAGTTCTCACACACGATGTACAAACAGATGGAACCCCGCATCCTGGCTGCTCCGACCCAGGCATCTTTCATCCATCTCCAAATACGTCTGGGGCAGAGGAAACTACCTCTAATGAATATTTTAAGATGCTTGTTTTGGGTGATCTTGGCAGTAAGTTCAGAAAGTAGAAGGAGGAAAAGAAATCACAAGAATGAAAAGTACAGGATCAGAAAGAGGATTTTTTCCTATGGATACGGCTATAGATTCATACAGATAATTAAAAATCACCATTACTTTCAGTTTAATATATTAGCTATCAAATGTATGCTGGTTCTAAAATATAGCGATCTGACTGGAATTAATATTTCCAGCCTTCCCATTATAATCCACTTATAAAAACAAACAAACATATAAACAAGCCAGAGATCACCCTCTTCTCTCCTTTTAATTAAACATACATCAGAGAATCTAATGCAAGTAAATATATACAGCAGTTTATCAGCTGAAGCATCCGAAATATTCCAGCCACACAGACCCACACTGTTTCCGAATTCTAAATGCCAGTCTTGCATAATTTTAAATTAGATTCATTTTAATGCTAATGCAGCATTCAAAAACCTCAAGCTTACCAATATTTTCTGAACCGTATTTTCAAACCACTCTAAACTTAAAGTCACTCTAGAAATCACTCTAAATCGCATGAGCAGTAAATCTGAAAACATGTGAGGTTCAAGTACTTATTCTTACAGGAAAACAGCGGCTTTGGAAAAATCGACACTAGATGGCCGAGACACACAAGGAGCGAAGAGCAGATTAGAAGAGATATAAGCAATTTCGTAAATGAGGAGAACGATATGTAAATACCAGCTCTATCTGGTACAGATGTGGGAGTTCCTCTCGGCTTTCATTGGCCCCACAATTAAATATTCACACAAGAAAGGTCGACTGAAGCTTTGTTGTTGTAGCTTGCTTCCCCAGCAGTGATCACGGTGGCCGGCCGTGACAGGAGAGTAACTGGACTGGTGTCCGGGGCCCGTGGCTCCTCCAAGGGCACAGCCTTGGCCTCCTGGCTCTCACCTGGCCCTCGCCGTGCGGTGGGGAGGGAAGCCTCCACCTGTGCACCAGCCAGCGTCCCTCACTTTCTTGCCAGTGAGGACATGGCCTAAGAGGCATGGCCGTCTCCACTGAGTAAGCACAAAATCCCCATGACAAAGCCCAGGAGGCCCCTGGCCCCTGTCCTGAGTGGTCTGGGTGGTTGCTGGTGGCTGCAGGATGGACAGAAGTGAAGCCAGCAATGGCCATGGCCATCCATTCCCTCCTGCACCCAGCAGTCAGGCGTGATCACCCCTACCTATGGGTGAAGAAGGACTAGGGCAAAGCCTAGACCCTTCCTTGTATGAGAATCCATGGCGAGGGGCAAGAACGGTGGATTTTCCCCAAGGTTGCATCTGGGTGACCCAGGGGAGTGCTGGCCCGGCCCAGACAGGCTAATGAGAGCCTGTCCTTAACATCAGGAATCTGCAAACCTGTTGTTAAACTGCTGGTAGCTTGAAGTCAAGGAAGGAAGAGTTTGCATCAGAGAAATAACTCAGTGGGTACCGCAGGTAACTGACTTAGAAGCTCACCAAGCACTGAGGGGTAAATGATCACAGTGGGTGCCTGAGAGACATGCCCACCCGCAAAAAATTATCTGGGATCAGGTTTTGTCTTAATTTTGGAGTTGATGTCCAGTAACACTCACCATCGGTTTGGTATTTAGAGGGAGCTGACAGCAGTGGACGGGCCATTCAGTGGATAGAAGCAGTGATGGAAAGATACAGCATAGGTGGGTTTTTTTGAAGAAGGAATCAAGGATGATTTTTATTGTCTTCCTTTCTTCATTTATATTTTACCAATTTTTCAAATATTGAGCATTATGACTTTTATAGTAATGAGAAGAAACGCAATGGGTTGTGTTAGAATAAAACAAAAGGAAGGAATGAGGATTGGGAGATTAGCTCTTTACTGCTAACCTTGGCCCCTGATGAATGATTTATTACAAAATAATTACTCTGATGATTACTTACCCTCTTAGAACACAGTAGGTCCTGGTTGGATGGGAGAATTGTAGGCGGAGAGGCAGGAACTAGGAGTTCAAAGAATGGAGCACAGTATTTAGAGGCAGGTCCCAGTAGGATGCTACAGTCTGTACTGTTGTCTCAACGCTCCTGATTGGATCCACACTGGGAAGTCCCCGGGTTTCTCGTGAAGGGAATCCCACCCAGGGCATGAGGGTCCCAGACCTCGAGGGGCCTGAAGCTCTTCCAGCACAGGGCGGGGGGCTACTGAGGCATGCAAGTACCCGCATCTGCTCACTTAATGAAAGAAAGCATATGGCCCTTTCTGAGATGCAGAGAGAAATGCCTGTGCAAGGGAAGGGTCCAGAAATGAAGCTTCCCGCTGGGCCTCCCTTCATGGAGACCTCCAGGTTTCACAGACCCAAGGAGCAGAGCCCCCGGGTGCTGTCAGTTGGCCCAGTCTGCCTCCTACCTCTGCCCCCTCTGAAAGTCCCATCTCCCTTCCGGGACATCGGGGGCTCTGCAGCAGGTGAGACTGAGCTGGGCTGGCGCCAGAGTCCTGACAGTGCACTGACCATCTTCTCCTCTCAGAAAAAGGATGAGGCAAAAGCTTCTGGGCTTGTGCTCCAGCCTGAAGGAGTTCACAGTCTGGGCAGGGCGGGAGAAGCCACGGTGCAATTTGGTACCCATGACACTCAGAGCAAAGTTTGCACAAGACAGTTCTGGAGGCTCAGAAGGTCGAGAGTTGCCACCCCTCATCCAGCACTGAGCCCAGCACATCCCCACGCCTACCTGATCCTTTGCTGGATGACAACCTCAACAGCCTGAATCAGATTTGTGCAAGTTGTGTCATAAAGGCCCAAAGGAGGAGAGCACTGAGCAAGAGAAGTCAGAACAAACATGGCCTCAGGTTTCCAGCCCTTCCAGGCTGCATGGGACCCTCCCAAGCTACCCCACGGAGTCCTGTGTGGACAGAAAGCCATTGTGCCTGAGCACAGCAGATGGGCAGCCACGTTGAGAGATGAGAAACCCAAGGGGACACCGCAGAGGCCATGAATAAATGACCCCTCAGAGTGCAGGTCTGCTCAGTGGCAGGTGGGCACCTGGCGGGGACTGCCTGGCATGCGGATTTCCAGAGGTGGTTTTATTTACACTGTATAGACCCTCTTGCCACTGTAAATCCTTGAACACTGGGCTGTACCTTGTTTCTAAAACATTTGATTATTATTGTTTGTTTGTTTGTTTTTAGTTCATTCCTATCCACTAGAAAAGAATAGGTTGGATTTGACACATTTGGGAAGGGATGCTGTGAGGGGGTCTGGAGAAACACCTGTCTCTTGTTACCTGCGTAAATACAGCCCTTTCTTGGGGCGCCTGGGTGGCTTAGCCGGTTAAGCGTCCGACTTTCGCTTAGGTCATGATCTCGCGGTTCGTGGATTCAAGCCCCACGTCGGGCTCTGTGCTGACTGCCAACTCAGGGCCTGGAGCCTGTTTCAGAGTCTGTGTCTCCCTCTCTCTCTGACCCTCCCCTGCTCATGTTGTCTCTCTCTCTTTCTCTCCTAGAAATAAAAATATATTTAAAAAAAACCTCTTTTAATACAGCCCTTTCTTTATTCATGTACATTGAACTTGTTCAGTACATTTCTCCCAAATTTTAGTCCATCGGGGGGACCTTGAAAAATATGTATTTCATATCTGAATCTGAATTTTGCTTTGCAATTGATGAAGGTTGGCATTCAAATAATTTTTAAGAAAACATAAACATTTGTTGTTAGACCACATTTGTTCACTTAGCCTCACTAATGGTGTTGCCTAATCGTGGCATGACTAACCTCATTTAAAGCAATGAAATTGTTGAATTAAAAAGTGAATATATTGGATGTCTACATTGTAATTAACTACTAAGATACCTATTAGTATGCAGATCAGTAGCAGAGGAGTATTTGATTTGGGGTTTTCAACCATAAATTATTCCTAATGTTAAAGTCCCCCATTTCTATTCTGCACCTGTCTCTCAATAATATGAAGAGGTTGAGTCAACATTCAGGCTTCTCTCTCCTGTCCTTCTGTAACAGGCCCATAAAGCCACACACGACGGCCTGGGATGTCACCATCAAAGCCTGTGGTCAGCAGCTGCCGATCAATGACCATTGAGCCTCTGAGTTTCCTGCTGTGCACACGCCGTTCACCCTCCTTCAGGGTAACTGTGTGGCTGTGGTTATCCCAGCACAGGGCGCTGGCTGAACCTGTGCACGTGAGGGAGATCCCAGGATCCACCTGCCGCCCCCCACAGACTCCCAGCCCGGGAGACTCCAAACAAGCTTGTGTCCATTCTTGGGGCACACACCTGGCTGCCACTTGATGATGTTTCTTGAGACAGGGAGTTTGGGTCTCTGGTTTTTCAGTTCATTGTTTTGCAATGTCCCAAGCAAGAGAACGCAGGCACATTGGCATAGACACCAACAAGGGGAACTCACTGAAAGTCCCATTCCTCTTGGATTTAATTCCCACTGTGCAGCCTGTGTCCCCACACGCAGTCCCGGCGGCCTCCCCTCCCTCTGCCGGGTCTGGGAGCCCTTGTTCGGCCCTCCGAGGTGTGTGAGAGCATGTGGTGCACAGCAGGTGCGCTCATCTCCTGCAGGCTCCTGTCCGGCCAGGGCTGGGTCAACAGCTCTTGTGGCTAAGGTTCTCGCCTTCAATCTCCTTTCACACAGGTAGCTGTTGAGGAAGGCTGGTTAGAGAGCTCTTCCACTGCTGCAGCTGTAGACTGAGAGCCCTGATCGCCCCTTCCCACCAGAGGGAAAAATACCCCACTGCGATATTTTTGTTTTGTTTTGTTTTGTTTATATTGAGAACAACTAAATTCACTCCTACCTCAAACACCACCACCACCACCAAGAACAAAACAGTGTCTACATAGCACGGGGTGGCTACTTCCCTTACAAGCCTTCACCACACCAGCGATCCAAAGTGTTCCTGCACCAGGAAACATGGAAATTTTGGAAAAGTGGGAGACACAGTCTTCAAAGGAATCACTTGTGGCGGCTGCTCTGCGTAGAAACCCATGGGTTTGCAGCCCATCATGCTCCATGCTCTCAGGGGTGAGCATGAAATCACATGTTTCTCCGGCAGTTTTGCAAAAGAGGTGGGGAAATTATACATATTCAGAATTCCTTCAGAGACCTCGGACTCTCTGCTCTCTGCGCGCTGTCTCTGTGATTTGGTTTTCTGAGCTACGCCGTGTGCGCCCCGGCTTGCGATGTACGACAACTGAAAACGAGAACAGCACATTTCAAACAGATTTCACAAACAAACTGTTCCGACTTCATGTCAGGCAGGACGACGCGAAATTTGGTTTTCTCCACCAAATTTGGCTCCCAGCTGTGGCGTGTCAAGTCAAACAGGAACAAGTAATTGTATTCAACCCTAAAATCAAGCTCCCAGCTGACATTTTGTATTAACAGTATCAGAAAGCAGGTCTGCTTGTCTTTTAGAAAATAGTCACTCCTTGGTAGCTTGGAATCCCAGCCCTGCACCCAGGCGTTTAACTCACGGATGCCTGTGTGTGGACGGGGCTGGGAAGGCAGCCCCACGGGACCCCAGGACCCCACGGACCACAGCAAGGGGGGGTCTCAAGCCTGAACCCTCTACCTTTGAAAGAGTGCAGAAGAATAAGGCAAAGCAGACTTTAAGCCCGTACACTGAGTGCATTATCTTTATTTCTTATCGAAAAATATTCACAATTAATCCAGGACAGATCATAATGCATGTAGAGGCTGAATTCAGAATGTTATCTCTGAATCTGATTGTCCCCAAAGAATTCTTCTTCTTCTTCTTCTTCTTTTTTTTTTTAAATTTTAAAATTTTTATTTCTTTTTGGACCATCCACGGTTACTTCCAGGGTTTGAGAGGAGGAAACCATTCATGGCTGCATGACCGGTGGGGAGGAAGTGGCTTAGTTTGCCCACAAACAATTCAGAGGCCCTGGGTGGGAGGGGGGAGACAGGACATGTCTGTCACTAGGTCTCAGATTGCCAGAGGGAAGGGACACAGGTGTGGAGACAAGGGAAGGAACCGAGCGAGCGGCTGAGGAACAGGCACTTATGATCCAGGGACCCTGTGTGACACAGGGACCCAGGGAACCCCTGCAAGGTGGGGGGGCACAATCCCAGGGGGAGACAGGTGGGAACACTCTCTTGGACTGTGTTGCTCAAGGCTGGCATAGGTGAGGACCTGGTAAGGGAAGGTACGAGAACACATTTGGAGCCCAGGAAGGAACGGGCAGGAGTCCTCTTTAAAGCTGTTGTTGAAAGCTGTTCACAGCTGCCTTGCTTGGGGGAGGGCCTGCGGTCCAGGAAGTGCCGGCTGCACAGCAAATAGTCACAGGCCTTTGGTGGCCCCTTGTTCTGGCAAGAGACAGGGTGGAGTTTGATCTCATTTTGGTAAAACTAAATCCGTGTGAAGTTGCACTGTTGTATTTTAAATGCAAATGTGGCCAAACTTGACCAGCATCTGACTCCAAACCGCTCATCATTTTGAACTGTCTCTGCTGGCATTTGGTTTCTAAATGAAAGTCATGAAGACACACCGCTCCATGCTTTAATGGCTTTTCTTTTTTCAAAAGAAAAAAAAAAGGAAATATAGCTGCTCACTTATAAAATTTAAAAATGCCAACTTAAAACCAGCAACATCGGGAGAAAATGATTATGTAGATCGCACTGTTAACAAAATTTACACATAAATGAGAACTTTTTTTTTCCCCCATCAGGTTTCTTATTATCACAAAAGCTTAGGAAGTAAATTATCTGTAGAAGAATACAGTATAAAAATGTATTAAAAGCTGTAAGAACTAAATTGAAATGTCAAACATGGTTATTTATATTGAAACCCAGCAAAGCCAAACCGAACAGGTGGCCGGCCCTTCTGGAACCTTGACTGGAAGGCAGGGGCCCTTGAGTAAAGTTAGCATCTGACTCTTTTCATCTTAAAGGTGTGGACCTGATACCCAACACCATGGGCACCTATTAATCACCCTGAAAAGGATGAGTGAAGGCGGGAAGCATCTTGCCTGCCTGGACCCCTCCCGCTTCCTGCCCTTTCCTGTCCATTTGAGGCTCCCACCACGCCCCCGGGGCTCCGACATCTGCCCCCAGACAATGAAGCCCCGGAGCATAAAGCGTGTCCTGCGACGGAGGCCCCACCCGCCAGAGCTTTTCAAGTTGATGGGAAGTAGCGACACTGAGCGGGACATGGCTGGCTTGCTGGATCCTGACAACGAGGCATCGCTCCGCGGTGCGCCCGGCAGCCCGGAGCCTTTGTGCGGCCCCCCGGCCACAGCTGGGCAGCTGCCTGGGGAGGCTAACTGAGCAGAAAGGGCTCCGCAGCCCGGCCCCTGACTTCTCACATTTAATTACCTGATTTCCCTTTCCTGCGGTCATGGAGAAAATGGAATTACAGCACGCACCATGTAGCCCTGGAAAGGCATTGAATGTCTCTAATAGAGCCACTGTTGGCTGGCACAATAGGCATGGCCCTGGCCTCACAGCGGATATTAGCCCTCCAAACAAGGGTGGGCATTCCTCCCCGAGGGGCTTCAAAAGGAAACAAAGGCGAGCAGGTTCCCCGTGTCACTCCCAGCACCTCACAGAAAGAAAAACTTCATTTAGCCTCCCTGGTCTGGCCAAGCCCCCTCCAGGTCTCGGGGGTCAGGAGCAACTTGGAGAGGCATTGCCTTTCAGCTCTAAATACAGATTTCGTTTCAATCGGAGATGCCTGCCCTCCTCTCCCCAAGAACCGCCATATGTCACCTTAATCCCTTTAGATACATTTTCATCTTAAAGCTTTACTCAGCTTCACTCTGACTTTCAAGCCGATCCATAATATCTTATGGAACTCGGGGATGAAACCGTCCTCCCGAATGCTAATGGGGCCCCCAAAGGACACAGCGGTTTCTCGACGCTCAGACAAAAGGGAGGGCAATCACCACGTCTGTGGACAGTGCCATCTGGTGCCGGGCGATTTGGCCGGGTCGATCAAGGAGGGACACTCACTGCTCAGCCTAGGTTTCAGCCCTTGGCTGCCGTTGAGACAATACAACTGCAAACACAATCACCTGTTATGTTTCGGTCAAAATCCTTCCTGCTTCGATGACGTGGACCGTTTTCAATTTCTAAAAATTCACACATCAATGGGGCGCCTGGGGGGCTCAGTCGGTTGAGTGTCTGACTTCGGCTCAGGTTGGGATCTCATGGTTCGTGGTTTCCAGACCTGGGTCGGGCTGTGGGCTGACAGCCTGGAGCCTGGAGCCTGCTTTGGATTCTGTGTCTCCCTCGCTCTCTGCCCCTCCCCCACTTGCACTCTGTCTCTCAAAAATGAATAAACATTAAAAAATGTAAAAATAAAACCAAATAAAAACTCACAAGTTCAAAGAAAGTAGCAAATCTTCCAACATCTACTTATTTGCTGAAATTATGTTTTTGAAGAGGCAGACATCATATTGCTGCAATAGAGTAAGACAGATGAAACATACAAAAGCGGAAGTCAGGATTTGCAAGTCAGTTTTGCTTTCGGATACTGGGTATAAGATGAAGTAGCTCCTTGGGGTTAATTTCATCCATTTCGCATGAGTTGAGCTCCTCCCCAAAGGCCATCTTGGGGTGGTGAAGATAGGTATGTCTCCTCATTCGAAGACCATTGCAATCCAGCAGGAAAAAAAAAAACACCAAATATTGTGGGGTCCAAAGGGCTGAAGGAATCACACGGGCCTGGAGACAGGAGAAACCTCCTGGTAAAAACCCAGGACCCAAGACTGCAACAGAAAGGTGTCCAGGGACCCCCTAGTGGTGAGTGAGGGTCTCTGCTAGGACCTGGGTATATAAACTTTTTTTAAAAAGTTTTTCAACATTTACTTATCATTGAGAGACAGAGAGAGAGAGAGAGAGAGACAGAGACAGAGACAGAGCATGAGCAGCGGAGGGTCGGAGAAAGAGGCAGACACAGAATCTGAAGCAGGCTCCAGGCTCTGAGCTGTCAGCACAGAGCTTGACGTGGGGTTCAAACTCACAAACCGTGAGATCATGACTTGAGCCAAAGTTGGATGCTCAATAGACTGAGACACCCAGGCGCTCCTAGGACCTGGGTATATAAATGATAAAGGCATCAAGGGCCAGTAGGACCCTGACAGTTATTAAGGGCCAGGCTTGATAAGGACTGGGCTTTTGAGTCTAAGGGCAACAGGAAGCCTTTAGAAAGTTTTAAAAGGGAAAGGTGTGATCTCATTATGTGTGTAAAATCTCTCTCAGCTGTGGAGGGTAGACTCAGCCTTGGTGGTGGTTGGAGAGGGAGCAAGTATGGAAGCTGGGAAGCCAGTCTGGACTCCGGTGGGAGACAGAGGGCTCAGAAGTATATAGTGACTCCATTTTGGAAATCAGGGACCTGCGATGGTGATTGGATGTCAAAGAGGAGAGTGAACCAGCAAAGGAAATCAGGAAAGGAAGAGGGAGGGCAAGAGAAACCAGGAGAGCCTGGCCCCAGAAAAGTCAGGAAACCTATGCTTCTTGGAAGAGGGGGATGGTTGACCGTGTCGGGTGCTCAGAAGATGAGTAGGACAAAGATGGAAGTGTGTCCCCATCAGCCCTCACGGCATGGTCTCACAAGGTGGGTGTGGACAGAGCCTGCCTGGTGGCATGGTAACCACCTGTAAGACACATGCTTGGAAGAAGTGCTGAGAAACCAGCCAGCGGCTGCTAGGAGGTCACACACAGGTGCACACACACATCCTTCCCTGATAATGTTGGAGCATGTGCACAGGTGAGTTGGAATTTCTAGTAAAACCAGAGGGTTAATGGTCTCAGTGAAGGGAAGGAATAAATACAACCAGAGTGACCAGTGTTGAATGTAATTTATGTTATCCTGAATAATTTTTAAAAAAATTTTAAAGCTTATTTAGTTTTGAGAGAGAGGAAGTGGGGGAGGGTCAGAGAGAGAGGGAGACACAGAATCCAAAGCAGGCTCCAGGCTCTGAGCTGTCAGCACAGAGCCCAACGCAGGGCTTGAACTCATGAACCGAAAGATCATGCCCTGAGCGGAAGTCAGAGGCTTAACCGAATGAGCCACCCAGGCGACCCCTTATGAATACTTTTTAAAAATATATCATTTGATTCTTTTAAAATTTAGAATATATTTAGATTCATAGAAAAGTTGCAAAAATACAGTTTCCATCTACAAAGAACCCAGTTTTCTGTGTTCCTGGAATTTCGGCAGGGGCATTTGTCACCGTTAATGAGCTAGAGTGGATATAGTGTCAGCATGAAAATCTCACACTTTGCTTGACCCTCCTTGGCTTTTCTATTCCAGGATCTCATCCCAGATATCACATCAGGGCGTCCTGTCTCCTTCAGCTCTCCTTGCCTGTGGCCCGTGTCTTCATCTTGATATGATGACCTTGGCAGTTCTTGAGGGCTTCTGTTCAAGTATTTTGTAACCTGCCCCCCAATGGAGGTCTGTCTGCTGTTTCTCTTGGGACCAGCCAGGACTGGGGCCATGGGCCCTTGGAAGGAAGACACGGAAGTGCCCCTTTCATTGTGTTCCGTCAACATGACTGATCGCTGTCGGTGCTGACCTCGGTCAGCTGGCTGTGGTCACATTTGACAAGGTTTCCTCCTGGATGGTGACCCCTCCTCCCGCCTCTGCACTTTGGGGAACCCAGTCCCTCAGAAACACCCACTGTTAGGAAGACGAAGGAGAAACATGTTCACAGACTATTTAGAATTCTACATGGGAGGTTTTTATGTTCTTGATGGGAGAAAATTTAAGGGAGAAAAAAGGCAATTTGAGGGACATCTCGGCACAGTCTGCCTTTTAGTGGAGGGTGAGCTCGTCAGTGGGACCAAGGGAACTAGGAATGAAGGAAAGATCTGGAGGCTGGAGGGCACGTAAAACAGGGCCTGTTAAACAGTCTAACACCTGGTGATGGGGCCATGTCCCCTGGTAAATACATTCATAAATAACTGTTTCTCAAGGAGAGATCTGCCTTTGGTGTTTGAAATATATAAGACGACCTAGTCAAATGTCTCAGATCCTGTGTTTTATAGCCAAGAAATTGATATGTGTGCCCATAATATTTCACTAAATTTTACTTCAACTGTATTTGTATGATTGGTAATAACTGGACTTTTGGAAAACAGAAAGATCATTCCGTTTTTCTCTTGTCTTTTTGTTTTGTTCTTCAGATTGTTTTGAGCCAAGATTTCTTGCTCAGGACTTGATGATTCTGTGTTTGTCTTCAGTGCTCACCTGAGTGCAGGCTTTTTAAAGACACATATATTTTCTTTGTTTTGTTTGTTTGTTTGTTTGTTTGTTCGTTTGCTTGTTTTTACCCTTCCCTGTGGGAACCCATGGGGAATGGCTGGGCTCAGAGTGGATGACTCTCTTGACCAGTAAGCAGACACAGGGTCTTGTTCCTTGAGTCACTGAGTTGTCCTTCCAACTGGCGGGGCCACACAGGTGGACAGAGAGGTCGCCTCCTCACGTGCACAGGTGATTCTCTTCTGCCGATGACTGCTCTTTTCAATATTGCTCTTTGCATTAATGGACAATGACCAGCGTCTGCAGAACTGAGCGTCTTCCTGGGACCGGCCTCCCAGGGACCTATGGGAAGGGAGACGGGTGGGGACAGTGTGGCCCACTCCACAGGGGTCTCCTGGAACAGCTCTGTGACTTGGAGGCAGCGAATGATCCTCTACAGGAATGACCTTTACAAACGTAGGGTGTGGGAACAGCAGCACAGAAGCTGGTCACAAAGCGATTCTTCCATAATCTCGGAACCTTGACACCCTGTGTGTGAGTGAGTGCAACGTGCCCTTCCTCATCCGCACTCACTGGTGCAATAAAAGGAAATGAGGTCCATGTGGTGCTCCCCCCTCTGCCCCAGGGCCAGGAATAAAGCCCCCAAACAGCTTCCTCTCTCAAGGAGCCCTGCTTCTCCACCATGGTCAGAAGGGAGCGATCAGGGACAATCTGCCACCCAGTTTGGAGACACAAGTGAGTGCAGGTCTGTGCTGGAGAGCGGCCAAGAGGGGCAGGCACAGAGGGGGGCTGGGAAGGCGGGGGTGGGGGGGCAGGCATTCTGGGGGTTGCATCTCCTTCTAAAGCTCCACTTGCTATCCTTCCCTGGAGGCCACCTTTCACAGAAGAACCCCTCCCTACCACTCCCCCCCCAAGACTTCAGTGATCACAGGGATTGGAAAAGCCAAGGGTGCATGATGGGCTTCCCCCCCGGGGTCCCTCCACCCTAAGTCAGGGTGAAGTTCGCCCTGGTGTAGATGCACAGTGCGGGGAGCTGGGGGCCTGCGGTTAGTCCAGGGCAGTTTCTATATTTAGAATCTTGAATTCCTCAGCAAAGAAATTACTCCTGGGTTCCCTCTCAGTCCTTACCCTTTACAATCTGGCTTTTTCTAACACTCGTGGAGAGAGGTTTGCTCGCAGGAGGATGAGGAAAGCAATTATAAAATCCTTAAAAATAAAAGCGAACTGTCAAAGTAATAAAAGAGAGCAGTCGAAGGACACTCGAGAAGCCCGTGACCAGGGGGCGGTTTGTGGGAGCGGCTGCGCCTTCTGAGCCTAAGGTTTCAAAGAGAGGATTTACAATAAGTCACTTCACTGTTCCTGCTGAATGGGTTTATTTTGGTTTTTCTATGCCAGGGCTTTATCTCCAGGATCTCAAAGTCCAAGGACTGCTCTTCTCCCAGGAATCCGCACTTAATCACTTGAGGGTAGGGAAGGAGAGGCGGCCCAGCAGGCCTTTACCACCTCCCCCAGCAAGTCAGCTAATGAGGTGATTAAGTCATTAAAGCGATATGCGCATCTGAAAAGCAGCCGCCCAGCCCCTCCAGAGGGATATGGCCCCCACTCCAACTTTGCCTTCATAGCACTGAAAAGGTGGTTAATCCATTTAACTCGGCTTTTGTTTCCTTTCCTTTCCTTTCCTTTTCTTTTCTTTTCTTTCCTTTCCTTTTCTTTTCTTTTTTCTTTTCTTTTCTCTTCTCTTCTTTTCTCTTTTCTTCTTTCTTTCTTTCTTCTTCTTCTTCTTCTTCTTCTTCTTCTTCTTCTTTTTTCTTTTTTTTCTTCTTTTTCTCCTCCTCCTCCTCCTCCTCCTCCTCCTCCTCCTCCTCCTCCTCCTCCTTCTTCTTCTTCTTCTCTCTCTGTCTCCCTGCCTCCCTCTCTCTTTTTTTTCTTTAAGGGAAAACTAAAACTGGGAAGCTATTCAAGAAGAGTCTTTGAGCAAAGTAGACTGACACATACCTCTTTCTTGGAGGTACCTTGTGAGGAGTAGGATTTCAATAGGCAAAAGCCAAAAGGACTTCAGTAAGTGGTCCCGGGAGGGAAGGAACACAATGGGGCCTTCGGATTTAGGGATTTGCCTATCAGGTCATTAGCCTGATTAGTAATCCGATGCCTTTTGATGTGGACCTTTTCAGTGCACCTTTTGTCTTTGCTAAATGAAGAGATGCAGTTTTGTGTTGGGTTTTCCCCCAGGTGACTCCTCTGGGGTTCCAAAGATGTAGCAAAGCCCTTGAAAAAAGAGGCACTTCCCAGCTTTATCTCCCTGACACAGCAAATCCAATTTTCTGAGTCTTCATCCTTGGAAAGAAGCCTCCTTCAAAGGAGGAGCAGGGAGGGCAGAGAAGGAAGAGGAAATGGTGCATTTTTTAAAAAAACTATATTATGGGAATGAAAAACACTAACCACCTAAATAAACCACGGCGAACTTGAAAGTTCATTGGTCTTCACATGATCACGTGATCAATATTTATAAACACCCTAATACTCTTGGAGGTGAGGTGACTTCTGCAAGCAGCACCTGGAAAGATGCCCCCCCTTCTCAGGCAGTGGCCGTTAGGGCTTGGACCCCATCATGCAGCCCTCCGTCACCCCTGCTCCTGGGACAGACCCACGGAGGCAGACGGTGCATTTGCTACCTAAGCGCCTCACGCCTTCTCCTCTGTCCCAACGGGATTCAGACGGGTGTGCTGCCCGTTGGATGTACTTGGTCCAACATCATTGCAGTTACTGGTGGACGACTTTCAAAGGCAGCTGGTGATGCCAGACTGGAGCCGATGCTGGGGGGCAGGACGGTGGGCCTACTGGGCACTGGTCCCCAGCTGCAACGCCCCCTGCAGGCCACACCTGTAACTTCAGAAACAGAAGTACCTGTCTCCTGCGCGGTCACATCAATGCTCGGCCGTTTCCAGTTAAAAATTGTTTCTTGTATTTTTAAATTTAATGCAATTAATTTTTGGTACGATTTTATTATGTTTTAATTGATATATGGTTGGCATACAACATTACATGAGTTTCATGTGTACATTATACTGATTCAGCCAGTCTCTATGCTATGCTCACCGCAGGGGCAGCTACGGTCCGTCACTTACATCCTGATTACAACACCATTGACTACAGTCCCCTGTGCTGTACCTTTTATTCCTGACACTTACTCGTTCCTCCATCCGCTCCCCTCTGGCAACCTTCTGTTCTGTATTTATGAGTCTGTTTCTGCTTTTGTTTGTTTGTTTATCTGTTCTGTTTTTTGGATTCCACCTATAAGTGAGAGCATATGGTATTTGTCTTCTGAGGTCTGACTTATCTCACTAGCATAATACACTCCAGGTCCATCCATGTTGTTGCAAATGGCAGATTACCACCGAGTAATATACTGTATATAAGCCACATCTTCTTCATCTATTTGTCTGAAGATGGACACCTGGGCTGCTTGGGTATCTTGGCTGTCGTACATAACGCTGCTATAAACATCAAGGTGCCTGTATCTCTTTGCATCCGTGTTCTTGTATCCTTTGGGTACATACCTAGTAGTGCAATTGCTGGATGGTAAGGTAGTTTTATTTTTAACTTTCTGAGGAAGCTCCACACTGTTTTCCACAGTGGCTGTACCAGTTCGCGTTCCCTCATACCCCAAACTACCAGACCGCACTCTCCCAGGCTGGGCAGTGTTGTACAGTTCACACAATCAATACTGATATGTGACTCTTGAGCCACTTTTTAACCAGTGTGACGTGTGGCATTGGATGTTTGTACAAAGTAAGCTTTTTACCCCACATCCTTTGTAAGCAGCATCTACACGCGTGTGTTAAGTACACAAGCTTTGGGCTCTACAGCCACATCCACACGGTCCTTTCTGGCCTTTACACTAGGTTTCTACATACAATTTTTATTCCAGGATCCCCAGAAGCACGTGTGCTGCTTCCAGGGTCCGGTCGGACCTCTCCCGAGGACCCAGTACCACTAGCGGCCGTGGTTGGCAGCAGTAACTTATATCACCCCATTGGTACTTCATGTAATCCCATATGTTACTACTGCCTCTTGAAACAGGAAACATTGAGAAGTTTCATAGAAGCAGAAATAATCTCAATATGCAGGGGCCCCTGGGTGGCTCAGTCGGTTATGTGTCCGACTTCGGCTCAGGCCATGATCTCACGGTTCGTGGGTTCCAGCCCTGCGTCGGACTCTGTGCTAACAGCCAGTTCAGAGCCTGGAGCCTGTTTCAGAACCTGTGTCTCCCTCTCTCTCTGACCCTCCCCTGCTCACGCTGTCTGTCTCTCTCTCAGAAATAAACAAAAACATTTAAAATTTTTTTTAAATGCAGCAGGAAAGAAATGCCTTAGAAAAAGGAACTCACCACTTCTGGGAGGAAGTTCCTCAAGAAACAAGAGCGCACCCCACTTCTGAGCGGACACTCCGCTGTCCACACCCACGCACCCCTCCCCAGAGCTTTTCCCGAATTCGGTCTGAGACCCCTGCTACAGAGGCGGAGTGGCCACAATGGCCAAGTTCTCTGTGTCAATTTCCCTTATATATTCCTCTTCTTGTTTTTTTCCTTTCCTCCCTTGCCCCCTCCCCCTTCCTCCCTCCCTTCCTTGCTTCTTCTCTTTCTTTCCTTTATAATTTTATCAATTTATTATTTTCCCCACTTGTGTCTTCACCCATAAGCCTCTGTTCAGCCCTACATCACTGGCTCTGTTTTACTTGATTTGACGAATGGAGGCCCAGCCAGGCGAAGTGCACGCGCGATGTGCACATGAGCTGCCACTCACACAGTGTGGATGGCCAGTGGCTTATACCGTCACTGCCCATTTCCTCCCTTCCGGTCCATGGAATCCCAGCTCACCATCCTCTTTGTGTGCTGGGCCTCAGTGCTGGTGTCGGCCACCGTTTGATAATCTGAGATGTTATAGGATAGGTGTAATTAATTTTCTTGATTAACTAATTAGTTCTGTAAGAGAGTTATCCAACACACTTGCAGAGAACTCACCATCCATTCGGGAAGCCTATCTTGGAGATGAAAACACCATCTCCCTCCCCCCACCCGCCCTAGGGGCCCCGGGGCGGGGCCGCTGCTGGGGTGGGTGGGAGCCAACCTCACTGGGAGGGGAAGAAAGCGATCACGCTGTGAGGAGGGCAGCCTGGGTCAGACCTGTCTGGTCAGGCAAAATTTAAGTATTGTGAGGAAAGTTCGGTTTGAAAGGAACAATGATCTTAGCTATATGATTATGATAGTTGTTGAAATCCAAGAAACATCAGTAACAGGACACGTTTTTCACCTGATGATCCCTTCAAAAGTGGGTTGTGTAAAATGATGACAAGGATAAGTTACACACTACTGTACTGCTGTGTTTAAAAATATTCTACAGGGGTGCCAGGTCATGATCTCATGGTTCGTGGGATCGAACCCCATGTTGGGCTCCACGCTGACATTGCACAGCCTACATGGGATTCTCTCCCTCTCTCTCTCTGCGCCTCTCTCACTTGCTCACTGTCACTCTCAGAATGAGTAAATAAACTAAACAATATTAAAAATATTTCACAGAGCAATAGTCAGAGAAACACAGACATGAAGGTTCATTTGGCTGTCTGCACTCTGGATTATATTAACATCGTTCCCCAGGAAGGGACTCCTCAGAATTCACCTTGGCTCCTTCCACCTCATACTAATCCAGGAGAAAAGAGAGCAAATCTTAAGGAGCTCCATTATCCTCTTTTTTTTTCCAACTAGAAGGGAAAGAGATTCCCTATTGCCTAAAAGCAAAACTAATTCTTCTATTTCTTCCTGTTTTCTGATCACGAAGTTGAAACCTACCAAAAAAAAGTGATTTATTATTGCCTTCAGCATGCAAATAAATACACTTACATCTCAAAAAACCTTCAGTTAAGAATTTTCAAATATGATCCAAGATAGGTATTCAATAGACCCTACAGATGCACCTCACATGCCCCCACACATCTCATACAAATGTTGAGTGTTGAATGCATTCCCACAGATCCCAAGCACCCCGTTTGGTATGCAACATACAGCACGATAAATCTGTCACACACAATTAAGAGCCTATTCGAGAAGCAGTGATATTCCCATATCCTTTCTCCTATTCCTCTTAGGAAGATGACTGCCTTCCCAGCAAATATGGGGCAGATGGGTAGCAGGATCCCGACCTCCCTGGGCCACAGGCAGGAGCCAGCCAGGGTCCTGGGGACATCTTCAAGGTGAGTACCTACAACTTCAACCGGTCCACTAAAGTATCAGCTGGGATTACAAACACCTGTCTGTATATAAATACAGATTCTTAAGCATCAAAACCCCAGTTGGCGTGTTATCATCCCTTGCTGTCAGAGCCTAAAGATAATTCTGAATCATGTCTGGCCCTTGGCAGATGTCCATCACATCCCCCCCCATCAAGCTGGCTTCTCTAACTGCACTTGCCATCGCACTGCCTGACCATGCGACTGGGGGACATGTTGAAGAATAGCAGAATTTTGTCTGTGTTTCATATTTGCCAATTTTCCCCTTGCGTGGATTACTTATCTAGGGAGGGGTTGTCTCAGCTAAGAGGTTTGCACAGATGAATGTCAGGCTTCTGACGGGCAGTCTTCCGGTGCACGCTCCTGAGGCACAGCACCTTGTAGACATTCCGTGGTTTAACCTAGTAGATGGGCTCTTCCTTCTGCCCTTGGCTGCTTGGCCTTCCTTGTGACATGCAGTTTTCTGTGTATGTAGTGACTACTTAACATGGTGCGTCATTAAATTGTGACTTTTTTGAAGTCCCTTGATGACGATGGAATCAAAGTTAAGTTGATTTTATCTTGGTGCTCTGCCTGGTGCAGATACTATCCAGGAGACAACAGTAATACATAATTAAAGTGTCCCTTTACCAGCCCGCTGACCAAAGCCATGCCTATTCTTTTGCTCAGTTCCTAGGACTTGGCACGGCTTTATTTCATTTCATTTTATTTTATTTTTTATTTTGGCCATTTTCTTGATCCTAAAATGCACTTGGGATTTTTTAAATAATTTTTTAAATGTTTTATTTATTTCTGAGGGAGAGAAAGAGAGACAGCATGAGCAGAGAAGGGGCAGAGAGAGAGGGAGACACAGAATCCAAAGCAGGCTCCAGGCTCTGAGCTAGCTGTCAGCACAGAGCCCAATGCGGGGCTCGAACCCACGAACTGTGAAATCATGGCCTAAGCCAAAGCCAGATATTTAGCCGACTAAGCCACCCAGGTGTCCCTCACTTGGGATTTTAAAACGTCCTATTGTGAAGAAGACTTAACATTCTTGCCAAGTCAGCTTTCTGCATGTGGTCACTTGGTTATTAGCTTGTGAGTTGGTTGTGTTTTGACAAACATCAACAGGCCTAGAGCTTGGAGGGAAGTGTGTCCCGCCTACCCTCCCCCACCATCAGGCTGTGTGGCAATGACACCCCGTCTCTGGCCACACGCTGCCACAGACGTGGATGTCTAATCGCGGCCATTCTTTTTGCCCTCAGCTGGACCTCACTTCAGCTGCATTGGTGATAAGTAAGAGAGGCCTCATTCCTTCCCTCCACTGCTGGGGACCCTTTATGGGTTGTTTCAATGGGACTGTGCATGTTGCAGACTTTACTTGGAAGCCAGTGCCAGAAAACAACTCAGGGCATCCAGACCTGGAGACAGCTTCATGGCTCCACGGCACATGCATATTTTCACAAGTGATATTTATGTTCAGAAAATGTGGAACGGGTGAGATCCGTGCTGTCATCATCGGTGGAGGCAGATTCCATGGCCCTGGGCTCCTCCACCCCCAGACGCGAGTCCTGGGGCCTCAGGGGGACTGGCCTTGCTGGGTGAGCTCAGGCTTCTCACATAGTGGGGGTAAAGAGATGCACAGACACTTGAGAGCAGCGCGTTTTCTTGGTAACTTATTTTTTCCAATGAGAAATAAAGACAGAATGTTTTGTTTTATGTCTTTGGTTCCCTTCCGGATTTTTAACAGCCATGTGTATACAATCCGTCACAAGTGCTCCAAAATGTGTTTGAAAATATTAGCCACTCTACTTTAGAAATTTCAGAATTAGGGGCACCTGGGTGGCCCAATCAGTTAAGTGTCCAACTCTTGGTTTCTGTTCAGGTCATCATCTCATGGTTCATGGGTTTGAGCCCCTGCACTGTCAGTGCAGAGCCTGATTGGGATTCTCTCTCTTCCTCTCTCTCTGCCCTTCTTCTGCTCACACTGTTTTTGTTTTTCCAAGATAAAAAACTTTAAAAACAAGCAAATGTTTTGGGCATTAAATACCAACACCACATAGATGCACAGAACACTCCTGGCTCCCATATTTATCTGACAATTGTTCACACAAGATCGTTCTCTAAGGCGGATGTTTCTATGGCCCAAAGAAAGTGAGACAAGTTGAATACCAGTGAATCTCATGAATGCCAACTAGTATGGATTTGAAACATGATGTAAACATGGCAAAGACACAAATATACCCAAACTTCCTGATTGTTCATGACTAGGCGGAAATCACCTACTCACAGCACATGTACTGGCTGTGATCCTACCTTGGAAGAAAGCACACACCACAAGCCTCTTCATGCCCCAAGGATCAGTTATAATAGCTCCATGGTTGGCCTTTTATATCTCGTTCTTGTTTGCAAATAACTGCTTCAAGACTGCTCAAGCTCTCAAAGGGAAATTCCTTCCCTTAAGTTAAATTAAAGCAAATGACCCCACTAGAAAATCTTGATAGCAACTTGACTATTTCATTTGTCCCCAGATACTGATATATTACTATTTGCATTTGTGTTGCATTTTGATGTTTCTTGCATTATTATTTGTTGTGTTTCTACGTCAGATAACCGTGTTCTGAAATGTGACCAAATTATGATCTATGGCATGAAGTTTTGTATATAAGGACTATCTTGTGCATGTTTAAAAACAGATTTTATATGTGTAGGTAGATTTTCCCACAAGGTAAGGTTTTGTCATTTCCTCTGTAATATTATCTTTTTTTAAATTTAAATTTAAATTCAAGTTAGTTAACATATATATAGTATTGATTTTAGGAGTATAGCAGTGATTCATCACTTACAAATGCCACCCAGCAATCATCCCAACAAGTGTCCTCCTTAATGTCCATCACCTATCTAGCCCATCCCCCACCCAATACCCCTCCAGCAACTCTCACTTTTTTCTCTGTATTTAAGAGTCTCTTATGGTTTGCCTCCTTCTCTGTTTTCATCTTATTTTTCCTTCCCTTCCCTTGTGTTCATCTGTTGTGTTTCTTAAATTCCACATATGAGTGAAATCATAGTTGTCTTTCTCTAGAGGACTCCTTTCGCTTAGCATAGTACACTCTAATTTCATCCACATTACTGCAAATGGCAAGATTTTATTCTTTTTGATCATTGGATAATATTCCATTGTATATTCCATTATGTGTATATATGCTATATATATACACACACACACCATATCTTCTTTATCCATTCATCAGTCAATGGACATGGGCTTTTTCCATAATTTGGCTATAGTTGATAAAACTACAAACATTGGGGTGCATATACTGCTTTGAATCAGCATCTTTATGCCCTTTGGATAAATACTAATAGTGCAGTTGCTGGGTCATAGGGTCGTTCTATTTTTAACTTTTGAGGAACCTCCATACTGTTTCCCAGAGTGGCTGAACCAGTTTGCATTCCCAACAGCAGCGCAAAAAGGTTCCCGTTTCTCTGCATCCTCGCCAACACCTGTTGTTTCTTGAGTTGTTATCTTTAGCCATTCTGACAGGTGTGAGGTGGTATCTCATCATGGTTTTGACTTCTATTCCCCTGATGTTGAGCATCTTTTCATGTGTCTGTTGGCCATCTGGATGTCTTCTTTGAAAAAAAGTCTATTCATATCTTCTGCCCATTCCTTCACTGGATTGTTTTTAGAACATAACATTATTCTATGGCTCTCATGCGTATCTTGCTGTGGAGGGAAAAGAGACATATTGTTTAGTAATTACTTAGGATGAGAGTATAGAGGTTGATTGTTGTTCCATTTCAAATAATATCTTGCAGTTCCATTAAGCCTGTATAAGTATCTAGCAGAGTTTGTCTTTTGCCTTGTTCACTCAGTGGTCAGCCACTGGTGAGGCCTCCTGGGACCTGCCCCCATTCCCCAGCGGGGGCCTGAGCACCCCCCTGTCTTCCCACAACTCTCTTCTCACCCTGCACACGTGCCCTGTTCCTCACGCTCTTCAGCTTCCTCATTCCTGACACCTCGGTCTTTCCCCACAATTTATCAACCTCTTTCTTTATCTTTTTCAGAGAATCCCAGCAGTTTTAATGGTGGATCACTTTTCAGGAAAACAGAGGGTTTTTTTTTCTTTCTTTCATTTTTTTCTTTTTGAATGAGCTCCCATTTTAATAGTTCATCAGGTAGGGTTTTAAGGATGCTCATGTATGCTGCTGGGAAATTTACCATAAATGTTCATGAGAGAGGACTTTGGGTCTCCAAACAGAAGTGGCCTATGTTACATTTGCCATCAGCTCTGTTGCCACGGCCGTGCTGTGGCTCCAGTGACGTCCCTCAGTGAGCCTCCAAAGTCCTGCTGTGCTGTGCTGTTGCTGTTGCTGTTATTTGGGAAGGACAGTGTTCCTAAGTGACCTTTTTGGCAATGCCATTGCCTGCAAGGAGATCAGAGACCCAGACGTGAGCCGCGGTAGGCAAATGTTTGAGTGTAGATTCCATTTGGGAGAACTCCCATGAACAAGGGGGAGACTGACCCCATTGGAGCTAAAAGGAGACGCCTATTCAACAGGGAAGGGGGTCTGAGCTCCAGCTCCAGCTGTCTGTCTTTTGGGTCCATATGGGAAAAATCCTAGAGCAGCAAGGGACTGGGGAGCTACTGCCCCTGTTAAGGTGCTGGGAGCTGAGGGTCCGTGGAGACGCCGGGGCAGGGCTGACCGCAGGTCACGGGCACTGTGCACAGGCCCCTCTGCACAGCACTTCTCTTCTCGGACTCGAGGGACTGTGTGAAGCAGGAATGGATGAAAAGTAGTGGCAGTGCTCTGAACGCACACCTTCCGGGAGAAGAGGTGTGAATCAGCGATGGAAAGTTCCATGGTGGCCACATGGCCAGCCGGAGGCAAAGGTGAGACACCAGGTGCAGCATGCGAGCCACCTGGACAGCAGAGCCCCTTGCCCCCAGCCCCGGCCCTGCTGGTGGCCACGTGACATCGTGTGGAGTGGGACTTACTTTGCAGGACGCCAGGCAGCAGGTGTCTCTGCAGAGCCCACACCCGAGCCCAGCGGGACACGTCGGCACTTCTCACCACTGCACGGATGGGTCCCGCTGGCCCCCACGTCCTCCTCCAGACCAGCGACGGAGAAGAGTGTCGGGCCTGTGGGCTGATGCTGAGGCTCAGGGGGCCGGGGCAGCTCGTCTAGGAGCCTGGCTGCAAGCGAGCCTCCTCTGAGGGCATTTCCGGGGAGCCCATTGGCTTCCCTAAAGTACAAAATTTCACTGTCTCTGGTGTGAGCATCTTTGCGACCAGTACTGCTCCCAAACTACTAGACTCATTCTCTCCTCAGCTGCACACACTTCTCTTGGGGACCGAGCTTGTGGTTTGGACCACCCGCTCAGTCAGGTGTTGCCCCCCGCTTCCAGTGTTTGGACAGGCCCTCGGTTTTGGCCCTGCCGGGGACCGTCTCTCCCTCCTGCAGACCAGAGGGCGTAGGCAGCGCCGGGCTGCCTACTCCTGCACTTGGACTTTGGGGCACTGCTCGCCATGCAAACCCAAAGCACCCAGTTCACACACACACACACACACACACACACACACACACACACCAGACATTTCTTCTGAATGGAAAAATTAAGTCATGCTTCTGACAGCTCTGTTGGCAAATCAAAACATATTTATAGATAATTTTTCAATGTTTATTTATATTGAGAGAGAGAGAGAACATGGCCAGGATTGGGGTGAGAGAGAATCCCAAGCAGGCTCTATGCCCAGCACAGGGCCCAACTTGGGGCTCGATCCCACCAACTATGAATTCACGACCTGAGCTGATATCAAAAGTCAGAAACTTAATGGACTAAGCCCTCCCCCCCAGATGCCTCTATTTGTAGATATTTTTATTTTTTTATTTTATTTATTTTTTATTTTTAAAAAAAATTTTTTTTAATGTTTTATTTATTTCTAGGAGAGAGACAGCGTGAGCAGGGGAGGGTCAGAGAGAGAGGCAGTCACAGACTGAAACAGGCTCCAGGCTCTGAGCTGGCAGTCAGCACAGAGCCCGACGCGGGGCTCGAACCCACGAACCGTGAGATCATGACCTGAGCGAAAGTCAGACGCTTAACCGACTAAGCCACCCAGGCGCCCCTATTTGTAGATATTTTTAGAAGTGAAAGTCTTTCTGTATTAAAGTCTCCCTTCAGTCACTCAGAACTGTACTGTGCTCCACTGATGTTTCCTACAAGGCGATGCCCAACTTAGAAGATGCCCTGAGAGGCAACACTAGATCTGTTGTGAGGACAAAATGTTGACTCCACACAGAGGAGATGGCCAGGGGGGGGGGGGGGGGGGGGGGGGGGGGGGGGGGAGGGCATGTAGGTGAGAATACTGTAGTACTGCTGTCGGCTCAGCCCCCACCTCAAGGCAGGGGAATGTGGGGGGGTCGCCCCTCACCTGGCCAGGTGTGGCCCTCTACCACCTCTGCGACTTCAAAATCCCAAAAGGAGGTGCTGACCGGTTTTGCAGATTTGGCAAAACCACCCAAACAATCCCGCGGTGCCCATGTCAGGTGGAAAAATCCGTAATTTTCCGTTTACCTAAATAACTTGTTAAGTCATAATCCCTCCTCAGAGAGTTCTAACGCGCCTCTTGAAAGGATGTTTACAAACGGGGACACTTAGTGCCGGGGGTGTTTACATCTTTCTGAATTTGGGGGCAATTCTTGCCGTTGTCTTCCAGGGCGTCTTGGCCCAGAACCCGCACATGCAGTGAATAACCCGCACGTAAAGAGGATTCTTCTTCTACGGTGGTCACCGGGGCTGTCACCACAGGGACACTTTTTTGGTGGTCAGTGACTCCATGGCCGAGAACCGTTCTGGTTCTCAAAGACTCCGAGCCCTTCCCTTCCCGCTGAAATTTATACGGTTTGCTAATTGCCTGCATGTAAGGGAGGGAGAGCTGCAATTTCCTCTCAGGATAGTTCACGGCTGCGGGTTCTCACCATCCACCGGGGAGCGGGGGGCCCTGGCCAGCCCCCCGGCATGTGGCCGGGCCTCTGGGAGGCATGCAATACTGGCACAATGCTCACTTTTTACTCACAACAAGTTTTGCTGGCTTTGGCATTTTGATTTAATGAAAGACTAATAAGTCGAAAAATTCACTGTTCTGTTCTTTTTAACCACCAAGAGTAACAAAAATCACTGGTTCTCCTTTAAAAATGTAGAATTCCGCTAAATTAAGTTCACAGACTTTTTCTTGGACTTATTTTAATTTGGCTTTAATGTTATAAGTCTAAATCTTGAAACATTTCTATCTCTGGTTTCAGTTAAACTAATAAAGTATTACTATATTAATAATTGCTGCCCACTTTATTAAGGGCTATAGACATCAAATCCTTTATATCCAAGAAGAGTAAGCCCTTGGGCTCTAAATACTTTTGGCAAATAAGTCCTTAAGATATAATTGAGCAGAACATAAGGTCTGACTTAAAACATGAATTAAAATTAAGGGCACCACTTCTATTTGCAAATCGTTAAAGGGCTGACTTGGAAGATAATTCCTGTGATGATGTTTCAGTAGGGACTCACAGAAATTCAGGGGCTTGGGCTAGAGGTGAGCTTCAAAACCCTTTGTGCAGACGGCCAGGACCTTCAATATTGCCAAGCTTTTTAACATAAACCTCCAGTATCAGAGGTGGTAAATGTGGAAACACGAAGGAAATGGCACACTCAGTTAAAACGATTCATGAGCTGTTTTGAGAGAAAGAATAATTTAGGGGGAAACTCCTTAATCATAGGTGCTTTGGGAAGCCCACGCAAGAATATGCCTTCTCATCCAATAGTATCCCAACTGAGATCAGTTCTGCAAGTGGGATTGATAAAGGGGTGGGGGTGAGAGGGGCCCCACCACCTCCAAGTCCCTAGAGTGAGCTGATCCGGGTCCATGGAGCCTCGCTCACTGCATTGCAAGGACTCAAGGCGAGGTGCCAGATGATGCCAAGGCTATCCCTGTTCTCCAAGAAATCACCAAGAAGCAAAATTAGACTGGTGTGTGAACAGCTATAACATGAGACGTACTGTGGTCCTTGACAAAAGTAACATGTGAATAAAGTGCTGTGCATGTGAATTTCCTACTGGGGGAAGAGGCATTTAATGAGTACAAATACCAATGGTGCACGTGTTAGTGCACTTCGACTTTCATCTCATGCTTCTCAGCCCGTTATTACATTCAGATAGGTGATTAAAGTCATTTAGTTTTTCTAAAATTTCATTTTCTCTTTTACCATTTTCCCCTCTAAATGTTTATTTTATAGAATTGGAAACAAACTCTTGAGGTGCTCTAGTCTATGCTCTCCAAAAATGACAGAAGTAGCGACTCATGGTTGGAGGCGTGGGGTAGGCGGTACAGAGCCGTCCAGCCTCGTAAATGCAGACATGAACGCACTCAGGTGCATGTATGCACGTGAACACTGATAGGAGACACACGCACTCACACATGCCCACGGGGATGGAAGCCGACCCAGGACAGGACCCAGAGCTCACGCGGTGCCTGTCTGAACTCCTCTCTTCCTCTTTGTGCTCCTCTCCCCATTTCTCACCTACTCACGTTAGTCTCGTTGTTTTCCACCGCAGATTGTCTTGCTCGGCGTAGCCAGAAAGGAATACCCACTCTGCTCATCAGCCCTGGTGGTGAGGGAGGCTCTTTCTTTGAGCGTCCCTCTACCAATCCCGGCGATGGCCTCAGATGGACCTGCTGGGTCCCCTTGCGTCCTTGCCAGGGTGACAAGGAATTGTTCTGTGTGGGGCTGGGTCACGTTACCCGCCCTCCGCCAGGGGAGAAAGGAGCAGAGCATCAGGATCGACACACTCCTTCAGCCACAGGGGAGGTGGAAGGCAAGTTCCCTGGGAAAGGTGTGCGAGGTAAACAGACACCTGCCGTCCACTGCCCGTGGCACTTGGGTGGAGAAGGAGGCAGGCTGTGATGACAGCTGTCTGTGCCTGGACCCATTGCTTTTATGACCAGAACGCCTCCCTTCCAGATGCGCAAGGCTAAGGCAGGCGGAGGTACTACTCCACTGATAAGAGCGGAGAAGAACCTGAGATCACAAACGTAGCCACACAATTAGACTGTTCCTTGTATTCTGTGCCATAGTCTCATATCAAATGTCAGCCTCTTAGGGAAAGGATGTCTGATCACGTGAACACAGCGATGGCTTAACATCCAGTCTCATCCTGCCAGGGTCTGCCCTGCCTCGGAGACCTGCTTTCCAATAATCTCCAACTCCAAATCCTCCCCGTCCACACAGCCGTCTCTTACCCCAGGCAGAGGTAGAGAAAGTGGCAACTGGACTCCATCCCCATCCTGCCCCCGCAAATTATAAGGTCTAAGAACCCAGACGCTTATAAAATTTGAGCAGAAAATGCATTTCATCGTTTTTCTTGGCACCAGGCCAGCCTGCGCTGGTCCCAGGCTGTATAGATTTGTAAGTGTAGACGGGGTCTCTGAGGTGGGTCAGGACCTAATGGGACACATGGAAAAGTTTAAGAATATACTGTACGCGTTTCTTATAGGCATCTGCGTCTATTTGTCCGAAGATAAATGCTATTCCATTTGCTGGAAGATTCTCTCTCCTTTCTCCCCAGTTGCTGTTCTGATGATGGAAGCCTGTAGAAACACATGCACCTCAGGAGGTGATGAGCTATCCCTTACCTCCAGCTCTCTCTCTCTCTCTCTCTCTCTCTCTCTCTCTCTCTCACACACACACACACACACACACACCAGTAGAAGGATGACTCGTGACTGAATTAATATGCTTCGGAAATGAGTCTCCACAGAACATGCTATGGTCAAGCAGAGCGCAGGAGAGATGATTGACACCAAGTGCATCTTCAAAGAGATGGGCTATTATCTGTTATCATATCGCCCAGGAGGGGTTTGTGACCAGGTGCTCAAAGACGCGACAGGCCAGGAGCTCAGACACCCCGCTCCCCCGGACGCCTCCCGCCGGAGCCTGCGCCGGGCAGGGAGAGGGAGCTCCAGGCGCCATGGTCCTCCAGGGGTCTCCAGAAAGGGACCCCAAGGCTTGACTGGAAGACAGTGCAGGGGTAGAGGGGGGCGCGCACCGACCACCAGCGTCCTGCAGCAGCTGCCTGTGCCTGTTTCAAGGTACCCTCGGGGCAGCTCATCTGGACGCTGCCCTTGGAACAAAAACTTGAGAGGAGCAGGTGAGGCTGTGGAGGCCACGCAGGAGGGAGGCCACGGAGGACATGCCGGAAAGAGGGGCAAGAACCGAACCAAGCGGCCACACCTGGCTGGCAGGTCCCGTGCAGGGGTGGGGATGTGGAGGGAGGGAGACAGAGGCTGGCTTGGCTCACACTTTCCTTCGGCCTGTCCCTGGGGAAGCACGGAGACCCATCTGTGCGGGGAGGGGGTGTCCCTGGGACAGATCACCCACGCCCTTAGAGCCCGACTCGTCTACCCCAAGGCCTGCCTCCCCTGCCTCCCCTCCCGCCACAACGGGACCTCCCTCCCAGCTTTCTCCCCACCCCCACTCTGTGTCCCCCAGGCTCCCTGCCGTCCAGGGCCACGGGCTCAGGAAAAGTGGGCGTGCACAGTCTCCTCGATGAGCTTCCAGATACTCAGGGATCCCAGAAACCCCCGAGCAGCCACTCCCCTCTCCCCACAGTTTGGTCCCGGAGATAATAAATTCATAGGAGCTCGTGTGTCCCAGAAAAGGAAAAGAAAAGACCAAGCCTTTTGGGGCAGGTCAGCGGCGTGGCTGTGTTATAGCAACAACATCTGAAGGACATCATGACAGAAATAACACAGCAGCCACATAGTCAGAAAACGCTTGCTTATGATTTGCATCTTCTAGACCCCTCCCCCTACCCGAGCAAGCTCTGTCTTGACCTGGGAGGCGTCCAGAGGTCTCAACAGGCGTGGCCCGCTGGCTACAACTGTGGCAGGGAGCTGGCGGACCCAGGGGGAGGAGGCAGAGAAGTGGGGCTGGCTGTGGCCGGTGTCCCCGCACCACACCCAGCCCACTGCTCGCCCCTGGGGTAAACACCCAGAAGGCATCATCCCGGCCCTGCACACCCCTTTACCGCATTCTGCCATCCGCCTTTGAAAAGGTGAACTTCTACTGGCTGCAGTGATTGTAAGGGTGACTTCTATTTGCACTAAAGCAATCCAATCTGGGGACACCTGGGTGGCTCAGTTGGTTAAGTCTTGCACTCTTGATTTCTGCTCAGGTCATGATCTCAAGGTTTGTGAGATCAAGTCCCGGGTTGGGCTCTGCATTGACAGAGTGGTACCTGCTTGGGATTCTCTCTCCCCTTTACTTTCTGCCCCTCACCTTCTTGCTCTCTCTGTGTCTCTCAAAATAAATACATTTTTAAAAAATCTGGCCTAGGGCACCTGGGTGGCTCAGTCGGTTCAGCATCCGGCTCTTGATTTCAGCTCAGGTCATGATCCTGGGGTCATGAGATTGAGCCTTGTGTCAGGCTCTGTGCTGACAGCGTGGAGACTGCTTGGGATTCTCTCTCTCCTTCTTTCTCTGCCCCTCACCTGCCCCTGCCTGCTCGCTCTCTCTCTCTCTCTCTCTCTTTCTCTCAAATTAAAAAAATATATATATATATAGATAGATAGATAGATAGATAGATCTGATTGCATGTGTCTTTTGAAAAGCCCTCTCAAGAGCAAAAAGACACTACTTCCTGGGTGTCTTTTTCACCCAGCATGAGGCTGTTTGGAAGGCACGTGAAGGTGCCTGCTGCAAGGGGGTGGGGGGCAGGGATGGACTCTGGTATCAGCGGCGCCACGATGCGGCCAGAGCTGCAGAGACACCCCCACCCCCGCCCTGGCTCTGCCCAGAGCCAACACAGGTGGTGGCAGCTCTGGGGACCCTGTTTACAAATCATTAATGAAGTGACTGTGCCTCTTTTCACTGGCCCGCACTTTGAACTGCGCGGGTGACACATTCCTCAATGACACAGGAGCAGAGGGAAGCCCACAACAGCCTTATTATGGGGGCCGCACACACACCGGCCGCGGCTGTCTATGAAGCCAGCCCGCGAAGGAGGCCCGGGAAGGCTGGGCTGCGGGCACTGGGAACCTCGTGGCCCAGTTGCTAGGCACACGCGGCTGGCCTTGGAAATGTCCCCTCCCGCACCAGCGTTTTCTTCCTGGGCCATGAAAGGCCCTTTCAAAGCCTGGCGCTCGGAGCCACACAAGCAGTGGAAGTCAGTGCGTTCTCTGAATGAAAGAAACGTCTCTTGTTAATTCCTATAAGGTTTGTGTAAATTCTCAGCGCAGCGCCATTAGGATTCCGCGGGAAAGGCTCATACATTAGGCGACACTGTGTCCCTTTTGTGCTCTACACACCAACTCTCTCCTGCCCCCGATAGAGAGTTTAACAGCTTAAACAAAGTGGGGGCTCCTGCTGGGAACACAAGCTGCACCGGCCACTGAAGCCACCTTTGTGCCGAGCGGCCTCATTTGAATACGCAGCATGCTGTCCTTGGTGAGGGCAGATGGCCCCTGCGCTCCGCTCCGGCAGAAGGAGAAGAGAAACAGAGCATTTTATTCATCCTGTTCTCTCCGGGCGCTGAGACATCTCTGGGACCACCGAACTCTCCAACGACACACACACACACACACACACACACACACACACACACACACACACAACCCCAGGGAGACGCGGGCTGTGTGGGCCTCCCAGACGTGGCGTTGTGTGGGAGAAGACATTCAGACACTGTGTCCCCAGGCGTGGCCACTCTTCCCACACTCGCCCTGGGCTTCTGGTGTGGCCCCTGCAGGAATGCACATCTTCCTAGATCCGGGGAGATCGTGGGGGCGCGGGGTGGCCGGGGGCCCGGGCTGCCGTCCCCTTGTGTGCTCAGCTGTGACAGGACCCCAGCACCGCACCACGGATGGAATGAGCGGTCAGGGAGATTTAGGACTGAGTGTAAATTGTCCAACTTGAAAGCCTTATTTCAAGTTGTATTATGTTCTCTCATTTAGACCGGCTGATATTTTGCTTCCTGAGGTTAAGAAGGTTTGCATCTTTGCCCTTGAGTCTTCAAGAGATTGCAGGTGTAACTGGGGGCTCGCTTGAATTGGAGAGAAAGGAGAGAAAGGCAGCACCTGGCCTCTGCACACTGGGAGAATTCTTAATTTGCAGGAAGCTGTCAGCATCGGGGGCCTGCAGGGAGGGCCTCTGGGCTCAGGGCCTGCCCACTGCCTGGTCCCCCTCTTTGACAGACCCACACCCCTGAAGCCTGGAAGGAGGGCAACTCATGAACCACCTTGTATTTTATATTTTGGGACATATTCAAGTAGTTTAATATAAGGGCTTCTCGGAAGCAAAAGTATTAACTTAACCATTGTGACATGAATGTCTGCGCAAAAAGTTTTCCTGGCAAATTCTTCGAGACTAATTTACATTCCTTTCAACACAGAAAAAGGATCTTTTTTGAGCTCTAATTTTTAAAGACTCTACTTTTGGGGTTTGGACAAGAAGGAGGGGCTCATCTTAGAAAATGCACTGATCAGTCAGTACCATTCTCAGAACTGTCTTCGTCAAGAAAAATGAAAAATTCAAGGAGCAAACAATTACAAGGCTCTGAACTTACTGTGTCATTATGCAGACAATGCATGATTTTTATACTTGGGAAGATATCTTCCCTAAGGTGTTCAAATCTATCTTGCAAATAAGAAGTATAGAAGTAACCTGAACTTTATACATAAAGTCTGGGTAATCAGGAAAAATATGTCACAAAGATAGCATTCTGCATTTGTTCCAGTAAAATGGTTACTTATGCAGTTTATTCCCATAGATCAAGACAAGTTTAAGTAAAATACTACCCATACGGGATTCCTCTTTCAAATGTGTCCATTCTGGTTCGAAGGCTTCTCTGTCGACCTCTATCTATTGCTATCATATGTATGTGGTGTTGAGCTCTTGTGTTACTTTTTCATTCTTTCACTCAATGCGGTGCTGGGAGAAGCTTACGAGCCTAGGAAAAGACGCTCCTTTGGCACGCATTTTAGGAGAGGGCGTAAATCCCTTGCAATGTATTACTTGAATCAAACACTTGACATAATTTAACATGGGCCACGTTCTCCCAGCATGTAAGTTAATACCTGGGTGTAAGGTCAGGTCTGTGCACACTCTGTAAAACAGACCACGGAAGAGCAAACACAGTCTGTACCATTCCCTGCTGTCAGTCTTGGCAATTAATACAGATGCCTCAGCCGTGTCAGTCAGCCACCAGCTTCATCAATCAGGCAGTGGAGGGAGTCCATCCGGGCTTCTACGTGGGCCCTGCGTGGGGCTCGCTGCCTTCCCAAGGGTACAGGACAGCCTAGGGACAAGGACGGGAGGAGGGGGTGGTTCTTCTGTGTTTTGCTCATCCTGAATCAGATACTAAAGACCAGAGACCTGGATAAATTTGCAGTTCCTCAGAGACTTTGATATGGGTGGGTGGGTTGGAATTCAGCCTCAGTAAACTATTCACTGAGGCAAAAAATTGTAAACGCCATCTTTATTACTTCATATAGGGTAAGATATGGATTGAGGATTTTATTACAACAACCATGGTAGACATGCATTTTCTTTTTTCTTTCGACAAATAATTCTGAATACAACAAATGTATACTAACTTGAATTAGTGCAAAATATAATGGTAATGTGTAGACATGAATGAAGGGACTAATATGATAAAAAGGAGTAAGTCACCTGGGGGCTCAGTCGGTTAAGCATCCAACTCTTGATTTTGGCTCAGGTCATGATTGCATGATTTTGAGATCGAGTCCTGCCTCTGGCTCAGACTCAAGAGTCAGATGCTTAACTAACTGAGCCACCCTGGCACCCCAAAGGTGAACCCATCTTTTTAAGAAGCATCTGCACCCACAGACTCTTGTCTATGCATGTACATCAGGGACCACCCTTCTCCACCCGGGCGGCACAGAGGGAGCTCCCTGGGATCGTTGACTGCGATGGCGCTGGCCATGGTTTTACAGGCAGCAGGAGGTCAGAACTATACCAAACAGCTAACTATACCAAACTTACACAGGAGTTTGCAACCCAGACCACGGGGACCCATGGGACCCTCTCTGTCAACTCCCTGCTGTTCAGCCTTCCTTTCCCAAGAGACTGACAATTTCTATCTGAGGAAATGAGTTCGGATAGGAGAAAAGACACACAGATGTTGACATCTGGATATTCCTGTGAGGCACACCCACCCTCTCCCATCACCTCCCCATAGAGCCACCAGGCCACAGACTCCCCTCCATCCAGAGCCTGGAAAGACTCTTTCACGTGCCTCTCAAATATGAATGGAGATCCAAGTAACACCTGACATTTGAAAGAAGTCGGAGATCAGAGCAGACAGAGGTGAAAAGAGCACAAGGTGAGCAAGGCCGGGCAGGGAGGAGAAAATGGCCCCAGGGAGACTTGCACCCATAGACCAAGAACCAGATGCTGGGAAAATAAACATTTAAGAAAACAAGAAAATACTCCAGGAAATTAATATATGTTATGTATAAATATGTGTATATGTGAATTATATATAATCTACAAATATGTGTGTGTTTACGTATAATGTATGAATTATACATGTGTATGTGGAATTTTTTTAAAGGATGAGAAAACAAAATTGACAAACTTTTTCCTATGTTAGAACCAGAGACTAAGAGATGGAAAATGGGAGCAGAAAGGACAAGAAAGCTGAGGATCAGTCCATGAGCTCGACTAACTGACTAATCAAAGACAAAACAAAAATGGAAGATGGGAAATAAGAAAATTAAAGAAATCACAGAATGATCCCAGATTCTGCATGAAGATTCCATTGATCACCCGTATAAAGACGACTAAATAAGTAAGTAAATAAATAAATAAATAAATAAATAATAAAAATAAAAACACCTCCAGACACACATGATGTTATGGCATTTCAGAACTGAGAACAAAGAGAAGATTCTAGAGCATTCCAGTGTGGAAGTCACGATCAGGAATGATCCTGGCAGACTAAGAATGAGCATTGAACAAGGGTCTGAGGAAAGTCCGTTCTTATCTAGAATTCCAACTCCAGTAGACATGGAGTGTGAAGGGAAATTAAAGACACTTTCAGGTATTTGAGATCTCAACGCATGTATTGAGATGCACTCTTACAAGAGGTGCGTGGAGTACTTGCTCTGCAGGAACAAGTATGTGAATCAACAAAATGGAAAACCAAGCTTCGGGAGATGGGATCCAAGGTGGGAAGGAAGCAGTGACCACAACAGAAGTCCTGGAATGGCACATGGAATGTGTACAGAGAACAAACATTCTAGATTGAAGCAAGGAGGTGGAGGGCTCTGGGGTCACTAAGGAGAAGAAGTAGGATAATTTTTCAATGTGTTTTGAGAGGAGTTTGACAAAACTTAACAACCTGACACATATGTGTACACATGCATACATACATACACATTTTCTTCACTTAAGATTGTTCATTCCTGTCCTTATTGAATCCAGAATAAAAAAGAACCAGCCCAGAGGAGCAATTTACTTCCTGAAGTCAGCCCTGATCATTCCTCTTGGGGGTTCAGTTCAGCCACACCCAAATCTGGCTATGTAAATTATTCAATATATCCCACTCTCTCCATTCACCACCTTTCAGGTAAGTTTACCTGGAATTTTACTTTCATAGATTCTGAGCAACATTTACTGAGCACAGAGCCTATGTCTATATATCAGTTTCCCTCCCATATAGATAAATATACCAAACCCAAAGAATTCAAGGATGGTGTGTCTACGTTCACACAATTCCTAAGCAGAAAGACAGGACTTTGAATAAAAGCCAGCTGACAAAAGTCTGGGTTAATTCTCTTCTCCAAAAGTCCTAAATAGACATGGGTAGAGACAAGATGATAAAGCCTCGAACAACAGAGGTGTGTATGGTCTTGCAGTCAATTCGAGTGGCTAAAACATTCTTTTTTTTTTTTTTAATGTGTATTTACTTTTGAGAGAGACAGTATGAGTGGGGGAGGGTCAGAGAGAGAGAGTGAGACACAGTGAAACATTCTTATTTTTAAGACACATTATGATACTGACATGTAGTGTTATCTCATGCCATTATTATGACTCACGGAGATGAAGTGAAGTAGGTGCATTTTATTAGCTTTAAAGTGACAAGAATGCATGTATATGAGAGAGAGATCCACAGAGAGAGAGAGAAAGAGGGAGATCCTGATGTAGAAACCAGTTTTGTCATTATTGCTCTATTCAAGATTTCTTTCCTTTGAGTTGCTTCACTTAAACTTAACTTCGATTGAGTTTAGAAAAATGTAATGAATGACCCGATGTTCATCCAAACCATTGAGGAGGGGTAATTGTTAGAAGCAAACCTAATCCAGGTGAAAGCACGTCATGTTCTCTCCCTTCCTCCTCTTGTGGCCCTATGCCATTTTCAACCCAGGTTCGTCAAAAGACCCTGAATATTGGTAGTTTTTGTGATGATGACTGTTTTTAGGAATGTGAGGTTTCCTGCAATTTCACAGCTTCTCAATGTAGTTTAAAAATAGTATATTTTATTTCTTCATCAGAGAAAACAAGACTAGAAGAAAGTGAACGGCTGTCCTCCATGAGTTCTCACACTTCCCCATGCAATCAGCTCTGTCAGTCGACGGGGTCTCCATGCACAGCACATCCCCCACCCCACAGCTCTGCCCTAACCTCTGGGAACCATCACTCCCAGCTGGGAGCACAGGGGAGGGTCATCCGGTGGGGGCCCACGTTTGACTCTGGGCTTCTCTCCCCCAGGAGACTGAACCAGCTCGCGCTGGGATCCTGAGAAGTGACGGGGTCAACGGCCATCCTGTGGCCCCCCGGGGGCTGAGGCAGGGCCACCATCACGGAGGCAGAGCTGGGAGTGATGCTCGCCTGTGTGGAACCAGGACCAGGCTGGACTCCCAGTTGGGGAGCTCCTAAGTTCTCACCCCTCTCCCTCTCCAACCAGACTGAGTTGGAATTTCCTTAGCAACTAAAAAACCAGTAGAACTCCACAGAGTCCTACCATTCCCTTGAGCCTCTGAAGCCCTGTAGCCCTGCCCCAGGAAGAAGGACCATCTGTGCTCAGCACACACACAAGGAAAATGCCCATGTGATGGAATCAGAAGCAGCGGAAGTTCAATTTAGGTTTTTGGTCCATCTGCACAGAGGCCTAAATCTTTCTGAGAATCTTCCAGAAAACTGAGCAGAGGTGAGTACGGCGTCACCCTATGGTGCTATATCATCCCATATTGGAACAAAATCGCTCCTGTCTCGTTCTGATATAACTCAACCTGTCTTTAAAGGTTCCTTGTTTTCCTGAGCAAAACCTGTCCCTGGTTCATCTCGGGAATTACTTTACCCACAGCTGGAATCGGCAGTGTTTCCCAGGACCCATGTTGACTGTCCTGGGGCAGGATTCCCAGATCACAGCTCTGTTCAGTGTCTCTGCTCACCACTGTCCATCTGGGATACATGAGGACTTTTCCAGGAAACCAGAAGACAGATACTTCTTCAAGTAAAAGAAAAGGAATTCATAAGAATATTGCCAATTCAAATGGTGTATCACAGGACTTGATGTTTGATCTCATACCTCTATTTCTTTTCTCTTTACTAAAACTTTAATTTCTATAGCATTGGTAATATTACCTATTTGTTTTATTTCATAGCACACGACACAAACACACACAACAGTATGGTTGTATAACAAGCTGTCATATGGTGAGGGTCATTAATTTCTTTTGTATCTCATTATAAAATACTTGGAATATTACATTTTATGAGGTGGGTATTGTCTAATTCTTAGTAGGATGCCTTTGATTTCCCTTAATTTAATAATATGTGTTAATGCTTCCTTAGGGCTGTAAATTTGAGAAATTCATAAATTAATTTCATTAAACTGTCCGGACTTATGTATTTATTAAAGCCTGTGGTTCACAGTGAAAACCATTTAAAGGGTCTTTCCTGAATAAATACTTGGCCTTAGTATTTTCAGGGAAATAAAATGGCAATTATTGAAAAAGAATAGAAAAAAATGATGCTATATGAAATGTACAGTCCCAAGATGCTGTAATTAATCCTTGCCAGTACACTTTGGATAAGTGAATTATCCTTCTCAGATTAAAGAAAGAAGCCAGGAAAAAGCTGGGATTTTTGGATGACTCAGTAGGATTTCCATTCTTTGCCTTAAATATGTCCAATTTATCATCTTCCGGTGCAGTGTGTGGGGGGAGGGATGTGTTCTGAACTCTTTCAGTTAACCTGACCCAACTCTGTCAGTCTCCAAATCAGGCTGACTTACCCAGTCTGGGGTTACTCCCTGGTCCTGAGGTATCAAACCATTTCTGGAACATCTGAATATGCTAAGTACTCTCACTGGTGATGATAGGAACTCATTCCTTAGGGATAAGCTTTTGTTCAGATTCTTTCTGGAGTGAGTGGAAAATATCTCTCAAATATTTAGAGATCTCAGGATCCAGGGTCCTCTTCAAGTAATAGGAAATCGAGATATATCCACTTCGGTGATGCCTGATACCTGATTCTTGTTTGAATTCTCCCAATATTTCTAATCGGCTTTATTCTGCGTGATTACGATCATCCTCAACACATTGCTCAAACATTTGGGGTTTGGCAATTACATCATGCATTTGGCCTGGAGCTTCCGAAATTAAAAATAAGGTGCGAAGCTTCAATACAATGGCCTCCTTCTGATATGTTCAGCCTGCTGTAAAATTACGGGGCCAGCACTTTCTCCCTTCCTCCCGCATTGCCCCAAACTCTATCAGTTGTTCCTGAGCGCCCTGTAACCGTATTTCCAACAAAAATTACACAGATATTTCTGTCCAGCTACATGTCCTGCAGGGCTGTTCTGTGGTCTTCCGATCAGTAAAAATGTAATAACATTTTCACATAGTCAATATTTAATTCTGTAAATGCAACTGGTGGTTGTAATCTAGGTTATTAACCACACAGTGATTTATGATAGAGGGCAGACGTGCGGGGGAGAGCAGTAGGAAGGTCCTCTGGTGACAATAAAAAGGTTATAAATTTCATAGCTCTGCCCAAGAAATGTATTTATATCCTATATTAAGAATAGCTTTTTATAAATTTTAATGATCCATGTTATTAATGGAGCTGTCATCATGACCGCCTATATGAGACTACAGTCCTTGATTTTTTTTTTTTTTCTTTTACTTTTCCATCAGCTGAAGGTCTTGTGGGGAGAAGAGAGAGAGAGAGCGCACGCTCTTATTAGCAATTTGCCAAAAAAATCTTCAAGAGTCATAAGCATATCATTGTTTCCCTGGACTGCAAAGCCCGTGAGCAGTAGTTTGCATAAAGTTTTATGACCAAGGAAAGGTTGGGCTAATTGGATGGAGCACAGTCCGTGCTCTATCTTGTTTACGAAGGCCCGAGTTAAGATGCGGAAATAAAATCAGGGCCGTATCAAAAAGAGAAACTCATGTATGGAAATGGACCCTCTGGTTGGCTCCTGGTTCCCTCGCTGAGAGCCCATCGGGTTTCCAGCCAAACATACGAGGACACACGCATGCTCCGCACGCTCACAAGGAAACGCACATCCCGCACCCTCCCCGTCTTCCTCGCTGCCTGTGGCAGGCACGCAGGATGGGAGACTCAGTCCTGCTGGGCGGGACACAGCCTCCTGGGGTAAGATGTGTTCCGGGGGTGGGACTCGGCAGCTCCTCCTTAATTCAGACACTGTTGCTTAAAACCACGCGTTTACACACCAACCCTAAACAGTCAAAGCAGGTGTTGGAGCTTGGTCCCAAGACTCTTCGTACAGACAACGTAATGGAGCAGGAGAATGGGCTGTTTTCAGGTATTTGTTTTATTTATTTTATTTTATTTTATTTTGAATGTTTTTTATTTATTTCTAGGAGAGAGAGAGAGAGAGAGCGTGAGCAGGGGAGGGTCAGAGAGAGAGGGAGTCACAGACTCTGAAACAGGCTCCAGGCTCTGAGCTGGCAGTCAGCACAGAGCCCGATGCGGGGCTCGAACCCACGAACCGCAAGATCATGACCTAAGCGAAAGTCGGACGCTCAACCAACTAAGTCACCCAGGCGCCCCTTCAGGTATTTGTTTTAGTGTCAATCCACCCCCCACTTTTCCATCAAAGACTATTCAGGCACAAGGAAGGCCACAGAGAGAGGAGATCTCACACAAACAGATGAGCAAGCAAAAAACTGACTTATGTGGAATTTGTGGTCATTGATCTTTATACGGGAGACTACGTTATTTCATTATAACTGCATTCCAGTGAAATTTTCAGGGGACTTGTTTATTAATGACTCATTATTAAGCCGGTAATTAGTTTTTCACATAGGCAACAGAAAATGTTGTGGAAATCTTTATCTTGTGCTTACTGTAAACCTTGAACAGAAAAGTTTCACCTCCGTGGTGTTTCTATTAAGAAAGATCAGATTCCGGATATTAGCAAAGACAGTGTTTGTTTTTCTAAGGTTTTCTCAGGGCAAGTTCAGGTTTAGATGATTTTTCCCTGCCTAACATCTTTGTCACCCAAAAGAATACATCATGTCACCAACATGAAAGTGATTTATTAGAACTTGACCTATATTTTTAATCCACTTTCCTCTTTCCCTCGTGGCTACTATGAAATTTGAGATCAGGCATGGGAGGCTCAGGGTCCTTGAAAACACAAGGGTTTCTCTTCTTGTCTTTTTTCCCCCTTTTTCCTGATCTTTCCACCTTTTCCTTCAGCCCTGCCCCCCGCATTTTCTTGCCTGCTCCCCTAATTGCAGGACGGCCAGCTGAGTGCAGAGCGGCTCACGGGACCACGTGTCACTCTGGGGCCTGCAGGACAGGTGAGGACCCTATGACTCACCCCTGCTTCACTGTTCCTCACTCCTGCCTTACCTGTAGTAGCTGTCTCGTCCACCTAATGAAGGAGAATGCTCTGTTTATTCATCGAACTTTCTCTTAGAGCCCCCTGCTCACCAAGCACGCCGCTGATCCCTAGAGCTCAGCACCACCCATCACATGGCCCTTCCTCTTGCCCAGACTGCAAGGAAGTCTGGAAGACGAACACCCTGGCCAGCAGCTGTTGTAACCCGCTCGCTGTCGTCTGCGCCCGCACTCTCTCCTGTGGGTTTCCCCCAAGAATCCCCACATTTAAAAGGCTGGGAGAGTAACTAAGAATTTACTGGTGACTTCATGAGGATTGAGAGAGGGAAAGGGCCACTTAGAGTCCCAGAGCAGTGATGGAAAGGGACATGAAGGTCTGCGAGCTCGCCAGCTGGCTGAGGCTTCGGTGGGGCCCATCATGGATGACTTTCTTCCGAGGGGGATTCAAGAAGACTTGTTCTAAGTTTCCCTCCATAATCCTGTACCCCCACACCTTTCTTATTCTGCAAAACATCTTTTCCTTTTCACTTAAATCTGAATTCCATGAGTAGCCAAGCCTTGTGTGTTGAACGTGCAGTCCAAACTCATTTCTCAAGCCAACCCACCAAACACACCAGTCACTGTCTGTAAGGACGTCCTCGGAAGGCCTATCCCACCACACCCTGAGAGAATGGGATTTCCATAGTGCTCTTCACCATGACCTGTGAGCAGGGAAGCCTTTGCAAGGAGCCTCCTGTCCAACTGCCGTCAGACTGATACTCTGCTACCTTACCCATCACATGCCCAGGAGAAGCCAATCCCACATGACTGCAAAGACCCCTTCAGAGTATTGCTTTATCTCCTGGGCTGACCTAACATGCCTATGGGATCACATGCAACAGTTACCAATTTGAACTTGAAGCCAGAAGCATGGGTAGGGAAATCAAGAATGCAACTAGCTTAGAAATACTACAAGTGCGGCTCACATGGAGTCTGCCTTATCCTCATAAGTGAGGACCTTCCTGGTCAATCCAGCTGTTGAGGAGTGGGGGAATCCTCTTTTCCTGCCCTGGGAGGGGTTAAGGCTATCTAATTAGTTATGAGACTTGCGTTTCAGATTCTTTACTCTCCCCCAGAATGATGAATAGGCTAAGTGATCTGAAACGTTTTAAGATTTAATTAAAATAGTTCAATATACTGAAAAGGATACTACAATCACTCCTGTCAGCCACTGTACACTGTATTTAATTATTAAGGCAAATATGGCAAAATGGTAGCCATGTCTGTACATATAAATATGCCTGAGTAAAATATATCCTGTCACAATTATTACTTTTTTAAATAAACTATTGCCTTTATTACAGGCTCAATTATTACCCTTGAGTCAGTTAACAAGAGCTCCTGCTTATCTGCTCTCAGGCAAAGACCAGATTTCTCTAACCCATACTCAATCTTCTGACAGTATATTTTTCCAATGAAAATGCAATCAAGATGTGTACTTCCTTATGCCTTTAATCTCACCTGGTATACAACTGTTACCTCTTTCCTTCACCGCCACTGACTCTGCAATGTCACAAACCAGCTGTGGAACACCTGTGTCCTGTCTCGTGTGTTTCCACAAGGTGCCATTTAACTTGTGACTCTATCCCCCATGTTCTCCACCATAAGCCGGAAGAGTCCTGCCTGCCATGGGTGATGCCCATCTTGAAGGTCGTAACAACTGACCTCTCCATTACAAATGCGTGTTTTGTTCACTAGCCAATCACAGTAATGGTTTTGGTATCCTTTGGCCAGTTTTGTCTACAGCAATTTCCTTTTGGGGGGTTACAGCATAGTGATTTTTTAATACCTCCATTCTTTTTTATTTCTTAGATAGAACTTTTTCATGAAGAGTTTTCCTGCCTCGACTGGAGCATAGAAAACAAATGTGTCAGGATTCTCAGTTAGTGCTTTACCTTTGATTATAAATTTTCACAACAGGGTTTTGGTGTAATGGTAAACCCCACAGTGGACAAGTAAGCTCCCTTCTTCTCTTATTTTATTTTCCTTATATACTATGATTCCACAGATTTTTTAAAAGTATTCATTTGCATTTCTGAGGCATCTTGGTGCCAAAATCATTCTCATTTGGCCATTGGATATCCCCTTCATCTTGCTTCAGCAGATGATATGCTAGCATTAGACTTTCTGGAACAACAAGATATCCCAGCTTGTTTCAAAAGTTGCCTGCCTCACACCTAAAATTATACATTTATTTAAGAAACCATAGTTCTGTTTACTGGGCCAGCTTTAGAAACCAAGGTATAGATACAAGGTATGGCTGTGACATGTGGGCTTCATAGATTCTAGAACTTTCAGTGTACAGACAGTAGTAAAAAGTACAAATAAAATTAGGAACATAAATTAATATGTTCAACCATAATTTAAGTTGACAATATTTTTATCAATAGCTTAGATTTTCTTTTGGTAACTTTTTTCCCCTTTACACTAAAAGTCGTGGTTTCTAATATTAGTACAGGAGCTTGTCTGCTTTATCCAAAATATATTATATAGTTTGAAAAATCATGTACCTTTGTTATTATGTTCAATTGAACTGGTGAGTGAGATTTAAAATATTTTTGATTCCTTTGTTGTCCTTAAAATCAGTTCCACTGAAGTTGAAGGTTGTTGTACGGCATTCAAATAGCACTTGGATTGGACCTCTTCTTTTTTGAATGGTTATGTTGCCAATCAGACATATTCTTGGCTTAGATATTTCAGTTCATTTTCATTGGGGATATTTTCCCCCTCTCTTCACTTTAATTTGTGGACTGTCATACTTTTACATGGCTTAAATAATAAGACTTTATAAAGAAGGATACTCAGACAGTCCTCACATATGAAATGATCTCTGCCAGCTAAGTCCCCTAACTTCTGGTTTATCATTCCAATGCTTCTCCCTATCTTCCACAAATGTTAGCAATCTCTAGATTATACTGTGCTTGTATTATTATTTTTCATTTTGTAAATACCAAACATTATATTTTGTAAATACCTAAACATTAGGTAGTGGTCAAAAGTTAAGACCTTGGAGTCAGACAGCATTGGCTTGAGCACAATTTTACCACTTACAGGCTAGGATTCCCGAAATCTCTGAGCCTCAGTTCCTTCTCTGTGAACTGAGGATGATAATACTTACTTCCCTGGGTTGTTTTGATTATTAAGTGAGTTAATCTTTGGAAGCATTTAGAATAGTCTCTGGGATCTGGTGAGTACTCAATATGATAAGCCCTTATTACTCGAACACAATGCTTCTCAACCAGGGATTGATGGGGGACAATTTTGCCTTTGAGGAGACACCTGGCAACATCTGAAGACAATTTCAGTTGTCATTTCTGGGCAGGGGGTGCTACTGGCACCCAGTGAATAGAAAGCTGGGATGCTGACATGGGATGGAAACCCCCAGCTAAGATTTATGTGACCCAAAATACCCACAAAGCCAATATTTGATTGATCACAAATTGATTCATTTCTACAAAATAAAAGAATAAATAAAAATAAGAATTCCACTAAATACAGATGGTTTTGATAAAATTTTAACTCATCAAAAAATAACTACCTAATTAAAACAGTGATTCCCTTTTCTTGACTCATTTGTTTGTATGGAAGAAGATACTTTAACCACCTCCCCTCTGACAAGAGTCGTTAATGGTGCCTCCCAGTGCCTCTCAGATTGGACTGACATGAGAATGTTATTCTGAATATTTCCTTTATTAAAAATAGGTCCCAGGGGTGCCTGGGTGGCTCAGTCAGTTGAGTGTCTGACTTCAGCTCAGTCATGATCTCATAGCTCATGAATTCGAGCCCCACATCAGGCTCTGTGCTGACAGCTCAGAGCTGGAGAATGCTTCGAATTCTGTGTGTCCTTCTCTCTCTCAAAAATAAATAAACATTAAAAAAATTAAAAATAGGACCCAAATACTTCCTCTTAGAAAAGTAACTGAAGACAAGTTGGTCACACAGAATTCTCTTCAACGTCAGAGAGAGGAGAAGTATGTGTGGAATAAAGAACAGGGGATCTAAATTTTTCATTTGTTCCCAAAGCCACAGTCATAGTTTCATGAATCCAATTACTCAGCAACAAGGCCAACAATTAGAGAATGAGGTTAGAGTTCTATTCTTGGAAACAGGTAAGAAAACACTAACCTCTCACATTACACACTTCAAAAAGTCATTGCAAGTCTTTGAATTTTATTTTTTAAAATGTTTTTATACATATTCTGAGGCTTAGAAAATGTTATTTTTTTTTAAGAGAAAAAGATTGGCAGGCCTCTAAAAGACTTATTTCTTCAAAGTGTTTAGGATTAATATGACGGGCAGGAACAATCTGAGTTTCAGTGCAAAAATACTAGAACTCATATTTCAGGGGGAATGAAGACTCTTGAAGATCCCAAACCAGGTCATGATGTAGTTTTTATGTCCTTTGGGAGAGAAATGTCATGCTGATGGTAGTGTCCAGGAAGCTCTGTGTTTCAGTTGAAAAAGCTACAACTTTGGACTTTCTCGGTTTCAGTTGTGTGGCTTTGAGCCAGTCACAGACACTGCTTTGAGCTTGGATTTCATTATGTGTAATATGGAGAACACCCTACCAGTTCTTTTTCCATATGCGTCAATAGCTTGAGGGGCCCATTTAGGACAGAAACATGCATATAGTTGGTGCTCAAATAAACGCTAGTTTCTTTCCTACAGCAAAACATAAACAGGCCACAGTTATCGTCTGTAACACAAAGATTCTTGTATGCTGCATCTCAGGCACCCTCAGGTCATCACCGGGAGGACTCGAGTATAGTCAATGGGGCACAGCTCAACCCATAAGAGGCAGAATGTGCAGAGTTCTGGGAACTCACCCCTCCCCATGGTTCACTAACCTCTGAGGTTGGGTGTGATACCTGAGTTGGCATATATGGTTAGTATAGGGCTCGTTGGCTATTTATTAAATTTTTGTTGTGATGTTGTTAAAAAAAAAAAAAAAACTGCATAGAATGAATTTACAGTACCTTTAAGAAATCTAATGCTCTATGGGAGTGCATCAAACTTCCACCATATCAAGAAGGAGAAATGATACAGTCCAAAAATCCTCATCCCAAAGTGTCTATGGAAGACCATTCTTTACAAGGAAAACCTCTGCACATCAAGACAGATGATCAAGTGGAGCTGTGTGAAGGATAGACTCAGGTGCAGATCCTTAAGGACTCTACACGGGTCAAGAAGAACAAGGGCAGACCTGTCTGCCTGCTGAAGGGGTCACGTGGCAAAGGCAAGTGAAAGTGGGGTGCCACGAAGTGAGGGGAACTAGAACCAGGCACTGACTCTGAACCACACTGCCTTAGACTTTGAGAGGGAAGGCCAAGTAGAAGGACAGAAGAAATGAGATGCTCCTCACGATCTCTGTGGCTTTCTTGTGCCAAACTGGACACCGAAGTCTTGTGGTCAGAAAAGCTGTAAAAACAGTGGGAAGTGACATTTTCAATGTTTCAACCAGGAAGTTACAAAATATGTTCATAGGTTACATAATAATTAAAATCTCAGAATGGAAAATAAATTCAATGGGAACTTATGCAGCTGTCATGAAAGTGTTTGTTTGTTTGTAAATCCCACCCTTTTTTTACTTTGGAAACTCATGTTTTCTATATTTTGGAACATGAATTGAAATATTTAAATATGCAAAGCAATATATACTAAAAATCCACAAACATTTCAATATGATTTCTGTTCACAGTAGCAGCAGGCCACTGTTAATCAGGAAACCCTTTCTTCACTTGATCCTTGGTCTGGAATCTCCTGCTATGAACCCCCGTGCTAACAGAAATTTCATCAACTGGGAGGGCTTCACAGCAAAGCCACAAGGGAAGGAGTCCACAATGAGTGTCAAAGGAAGGAATGACAAAATTCCTTCAAAAAAAAGTGAACATGATGCCACAAGCCCACCTGTGTTTTATTTTTTTTTTATTTTTTAATGTTTATCTATCTTTGAGAGAAAGAGAGAGAGAATGAATAGGAGAGGGGCAGAGAGAGAGGGAGACACAGAATCGGAAGCAGGCTCCAGGCTCTGAGCTGTCAGCACAGAGCCCGACACGGGGCTCGAACCCACGGACGATGAGATCATGACCTGAGCTGAAGTCGGACACTTAGCTGACTGAGCCCCCCAGGCGCCCCAGCACCTGTGTTTCCTAGTGTCTGTGCTACCATATGCATTCCCAAAGCAGGAATCCCTTCTATGGAGCATGGACACTGTGTGATGTCTGCCATGTCAATGGTGCAGACAGAGCTGTGGTCGTGTCATTTCCCTCCCTGACAGGAGTTTTGTAGATTGCTTTGTGTTTGTATTTCCTGTTGGACACATTTTCCAACTGGACTCTGGGATCTTGGGGGGAGCTTGAGGGGGGCACCCTCAGCGGGTGCCTAGTCAATAGTCTCCAAGCCCTGTATGTTTAGTAAAAAGTTTTATCTGATGAATTCAAAATAAATTCTTACTGAAGGTAGTTGATTCCACTTTCCAATAAGGGAAACATTTCTGTTTTAGCCAGGTCAGTGGATGGGAACATCATCCCAGCCACATCTCTCTGTGTACCTGTACGACTGAATTACAGGACAGCCTGTGCTTCCCTGACACCTGGACCCCGGACCTCACTGCTCTGGGCCTGCCATGTGCCGTATAAGTACGTGCTGATTTGATTTGAGCCTGTGGTAAACATACATTCAAGGCTGGAATAATTTATATGCACAAACGTGAACAGGCTTCGGCATGGAAAACAAATGGCAGAGAAAAAGGAAAACAAACACGAGGCAGACAGATTTTAACCAGAGATTTTAAAGTGCACAGTAAGTAGTAATCCGTCGCCATCATCTGTGCTATGACATTTCTTGGGAGGTCAGGAGGGGCTCACACACAGGAATAATGTTTGCCTTCCATCCAGTTCAAGGTTCTGAACAAAACACTCAAGATCTGGAATCGGGCAATGTGCCAGCCCTGCTGGTGAATTTCAACTTTCTCATAAAATCTGTTCACAGAGAAAGGTAGCAAATAACTCAATGCCTCTCTTAAAATGTGCACTCAGCAGCTCAATCCAGAGTTTTAATTAATGCCTCATATATGCTCCCATGCAAAGGGGGAGGTGCCTGGCATCCTAGCAATTTGCTCTACGAGGCTGGTAAAGGAAGGTGCTTATGTAATAAGGAACTTGCACACAAAGGACCCTTGGCCATCATAGCATTAGGGCCAGAAAGATCACACTCCTACAATGTGTGTATTTAGCCCATTGACACCAGAATTTTTTATGCTTTAAGTACTAAATGTCAGAAATGTCTTCTCCTCTGGTGAAATGAGGTTCATGCTAATCAGCATAATTAATGTAACTTTGTCTCATGGTCTTGCCATTCCAAAGCTACTCTCACATTTGCTCCTTCGTTGGGTAGTCTTCTCAACAGGCTTTCAACAATCTGCTTCCCTTACTCCCTTCTTTCTGCTAAGAATTCCCTTCCCCCACTTAGATTCTAGCTCCTCTCTTTACACATCCAATGTAACGTGGCCTGTTCAATACCCTGAAATACTCACAAATACTGTCATGGAACTGAGCAGTGCCTAGAATGTATCTGTCAAGTATACATTAATGAAATAATGTTATTGAAGGCAGGGGAATAGAAATGAACAGGGAATGAGAATTCTGTAGCTTGTATCTTTAGAGTGGGTGTCTGAAGTTTTGATCCCTAAAGAGACTTATGCCGAGCTATTGGACCTAATAATTTTGTATGGCTTTGTGCCAACCCTAAAGATAACAGAAAATTGTTTCCAGAATATAGTTACATGAACCATGAGGTTTAACACCAGTAAACTTTCTGTTAAAATTGTCATCAGAGGACTTGAGAAAGTAAAGAGCTGGCTGGGACTTCATTATGCACCCGGACCATGTTGTTTGAACCATTTGGATCTTGTGTTCTTCATTACCTTCTAGTGAGGTGATCTGGGATTACCAATGTCAAGCATTTGGGGAGGTATCCAAATGAGAACTACCAAGGTAAGCCTAAGTGTTAGCAGAACCAATTGGGTTAGATTGGTTCATTGTTCCATTGTGTGCTGGAATGGGTAGGAAGATTTTATAGGAATAACACATTTTATCCCTACGCACTATGAAGGGGAACTAGAGTTCATCTAATGGGAAATGGCAAGTGAAGACATTCCAGATGAAGGAAGAGAAACATGAGGAGAGCAACTTCACAGAGTCCGGGTACATACCAGAAGTTCCGTGGTAGCAGGCGTGGCCATGTACATTCAGCCCCCGGTGCTGCAGGGGAGCCCATATCCACTGCCTAAGAGTGAGGTCAAGTAAATCTCTGTGAGCCCACACTGACCCCCACCAGTCCACTTTGCCCCCGGACCAGAGCCTCCCAACTAACACTATGCAGTGTCTATACTCGCCAGTCCCCTGGAGAGCATACAAGCTCCTATTCTCAAGGTCCCCAGGTCCATCCCTCTTGAAGTGTTCTCCTCTCTTACTGGTGCTTCCCTGGGACACCCTGCTGTCCTCACAGGGATTGTCACCCTCATGACCACAGCATTCTCAGGCTGTTGCTCACTTGGCCTTTACAACCTTCCGGAGCCACCCTCACCTACATTTGTTGAGCTGTTTCTGGATGAAAGTGCTCTGGTGCTGGAGACATTCTGTATGTAGATTCAGCTGAGCTCATGTGAACTCACAGCCATGCCCACCTGTGCTTGCCTACAAGCCCACCGGGTCACCTCCCCTGGTCACCTGCCTCAAGCATGGCATGGGAGTAAGATCATGTAGTTGAGCCTATGTCCTCAGTGGCCTTCCTCCCTCCTGGACTGGCCCCGATGGGGAGACAGCCCACCACATGGTCTCTGCATCCCCGCTGTCCGGTCCTGGGCAGCGAGGGGCCACAGCTCCTGAATGCCTTTGCGTTCCTGAGCTCCTTCAGTCAGGACCCCTTCTTCCTCATGACTTCATCCCTGAAGACAGCCAGCACTGGAGACTGTTCGCAAGCAGTGTCCGTGCCCCACAGCAAGCTCAAGAGCTGCCTGAAGGAAGCATGTAGGGTGCCCACAATGGTAAGACAATAGCGGCAGTGGTAACAGGAGCGCAGTGCGTCAGCCTCTGTTCTTAGGGCTTCAAGTCTTACCTTACCCAACCCAACCTTCACCAGGAGGTTCTCTGGCTCCAGATAAGGTCAAAATTGTGTCATGTATCAGTTTAAGAGAAGCGTCATCAAAAGGTGTGCATAATCTCTTAGCTGGGAAGTTCATTATTTTGAGTATATTATACGGAACAGCATATTCTAACTTTTAGTTTTGTTTCTATTCAACTTCAAATATTTAACCTGCCCAAATAGCATTAATTCAGCAGGTGGCTAATAAATTCTAGTGTATCGGGACGGTGGCTCACAAGTAGGTCTCTTCTAATCCCATCTCGATTGTTTACTTAGTTCATAATGAAACAGAGGAACAATATATATATATCCTATAGTCTATATATACATATATATATGAATATTGTTCAGAAAATGTGTGTGCTATTCATTATCAGAATGTTCTTACACCGGCTAAATTTAGCTCAGTCACAGGAGTTTCTAAGGAGATAAAAGACATGAAAGAACAAAGAAGAAAGGGATTGTGAAGTCTGCTCAGCACCAGACCCTGGATAGAGGTAGGCAATTTTGGGCAAAGATCCTGCTGGCTTCCTGGGTCTGGGTTTTCTCCAGGGTAACTCACAGCTACACCCGCAGCTCCAGGTCCCTGCCTCTGGTGACCTCTTCCTGCTCAATTAACTCCTTCACAGAATCAAACATGAGTTTTGTCTTTTAAAGTGGCCCCACTGTTGACATGTTTAAAAAGGAGTTAGGCGCTGCTCCCTGGCCCTGCTCACTGACATTTGATGAAAGTCAGGGAAAGCCCAAAGCAGGAGTTCCACACAGAGCAAAGGCTTTCCAGATAGTAACGCTGGAGATCCACATATGATGCTGGAATGAAGCAGGGAGCGGTTTTCCCTGTGAAATTTCTGCTGTCACTTTAACCCAGTCACCCTTCAAAGACAAGCTCTAAAATGGGTGCAAAGCACGTGTTTTCCAGAAGTGACCAGTTTAAAATGAGGGCATCACTCTCTGTTTAATCTTTTGATCACTCCTCAGAGAAGCTACAATTTGGCTGTAAAACATCACGCTTCTTTTTATTTATTTTATTTTATTTTATTTTATTTTATTTTATTTTATTTTATTTTATTTTATTTTCTGATTAGCAAGACCCTTTCGAGTTCAGAGCTCTCCCTTGCTGGAATCAGCTTCATGATTTTGATCACTTTGCAGTCTTGAAACTATTATTAATTCCTCTTTCAAACTCGTATTGCTGAGCCACTAAATTTAGAAAGGATGCTAATGAGGAACAGGGAGGCACCGGTCTACTGAAACTGCAGGGGTGGCTGGGCTCTGTCCTGATCGCACCCATCCAATGGCTCCTTTGCATTTCAGTGAACAAAAGTTGGCACGCTCAGGTTTGTTCCTAAGGCAGTCCTGAGGCACAGACCCTCAGACATTCACCCTATGGGGAGTCTTCTTGGGGAGCTCACCCTGAAAACCATCCATCTCCTACTTGAGTCCCGTGACCGCTGACCTGCAGGACATTTTCCGCCCGGTAATGACTAAAGACTCTAGAGAAAAAGCCCTCAGCCTTCGCTGAGTTGCTACAAGACAGCCCTTGTGGGGAAATGGAGTTTGACCTGAGAATAGAAGCTTCTCACTCCAAAATAACAGGGCCCCCCTTTCACCTCCTCTTAGGACAGGTGTGAGACAGGCAGCAGGCAGAGGCCCCTTCCCCAGGATCTGGGCTCACACTTGTGTGCCTGTGGCTGTCGGAAAGCCCTTCAACCCCAAGTGCCCGAATCACCTCATTGTTGCTGTTTTCTGTTTATTGCTTTTAATTTTGCTTTTTGTGGATGTTGACTTGTTATCACAAATTGACAAGAAACTTAGTCACTTTCAGATGTAAATCATTATTTCCCCTTATTAAACTAGAAGTGATTAATGGGCTCAATAATATTCTGAAAACAGCCTGCTTAATAATTATTGTATGACTCTTGTTTCCAGTTCTTACACAGAAAACACTGAATGATGTCAGAAATTGAGATTTGCTGTGATTTCTTCAGCAGAACCTACTGTACATTAGAGGAAATTGTACATTAGAGGAAATCTATTCCTCTAATTTATTCTATCATTTCTTTCTTTCAAATCATTTGCAACACCCTCATTATGTTCACTGGGTTTATCGGTGCACACAGTCTGCAGAATCACTGTTTTAGGAGGGAGGCAGATGGAGTCTTAGGTAAAAGTATCTGCAACGTCTATAATCCTGGAACCCAGGAGTCCTCATTGTCACCCAGCGGGTGGGAAACCCAGCTCTGGAGAAGAGGCGGCCCCAGAGGAGGCTAGAACCCAGGTGTCCTGAGTTCCAGGTGTGTTACTCGGCTGGCACAGGAGTGTGACAGGCACAGGACCTCCGGGGTGTGTGTGTGTGTGTGTGTGTGTGTGTGTGTGTGCAAGTGTGTGAGTGCGGCTTGCACCTGCTCCCTCCAGAGAGGGCTGACGGAGGACAGTGTGAGGCAGCTGTCCTGGCGGTAAAAGCCCTCCATGAGATCTCGTGCAAGACGGTGGGCCAGCGGTGGTCTTGGCCGAATTGTGCCCCCAAATTCCTAAGCTGAAGCCCTCATACCCCCCTCATACATCAGAATGTGGCGTTATTTGGAGACAGGGTCTTCACGGAGATGGTTAAGTTAAAACGAGGTCACTGGGGTGGTCCCAGTCCAGAAGCCCTGCTGTCCTTCCTGGAAGCGGACATGGGGTCACAGCCACACAGAGGCACCAGCTCACGATGAGACGGAAGGAGGAAGGAGACCGGGGCCGCCCACAAGCCCAGGATCGCGGCCTGGGTCGCTCTACTCCCTTGCCGCGCTCGCAAGCGGCCAACTCTGCCCTCACCCTGCGCGCTGACCTGTAGCCTCTGGAGCTGCTGGAAAGCAAGTCTCAGTTGTTGGAGCCGCCCAGCCTGTGACACTTTGTGACAGCATCCCCGGGACCCTCCTGGCACCGAGGAGATGCTCCCCGGGAGGCGAGCACAGATTCAGGTGGAGAAACGGGAGAAGGTCCTGGACCCACAGAGGGGCCCCTGGGAGGTACCGACTGGGGCAGAAATGCTCACACTCACAGAAAAAATAACCTCTTCTGAGGCAATACAGGTTGGCTTTGAAAGCACAGGACTCCAGGGTTAAAGACTTGACCCCAGCAACTAAAAGGAGGGGTGTGTGACCGCCAAGAAAGGGGGCAAGAAGAGCGAGTGTCAGGTGTCTGGAGGGGGGGACGTCACAGGTGCTAGGACCGATGCAGTAGCCGCAGGGGAAGAACACAGCGGGGTGGTGGAGTGCGCGGGAGGGCCCAGGTCTGCCAGCCTCGGGTTCAGGGACACGTAGCTTCCGGCGTTGGAGCACACAGGCGGGCCTGGGCAGGGTCGCATTCGGAGGGTGGTTAAGGGGCACCACACAGCCCCCTCCGGGGGAGCGGACTGCAGGGGCTGAACTGACAGCCGCAGGAGGGAGGCGAGGCTCCATTTCACAGTTCGGTGACCTCCTGCTTCGGAGTTTCCCAGTGACGCCGGCCGCCCCTGTGTCCACCTGCCTCTGCAAACTCAAGCGGCAAGTGTGGGCGCCTCCCTCGAAGAGCAGAGCACGCCTGCGTCCCGGTGGCTCCCTCACTGACCATCTTCCCTCACATCAGGCCAGGCGGGGGGGCCTCTCCTCGCTTCCGAAGTCCGGGAATCCGGCTCGTTCCACAGAGCTCTGTGAGTTTCCACAAGCACACGAACGCTCCTACAGCCCCGGGGGACACTTGCTGGCAGGTCCTCAAGGGGTTTGGAAATTCGTGTGACAGGTAAACAGTGATGTACAGTAAAGGTGACAAGGATGAATAACAAACATTTTGGAAGTCATTGTTTGTCTATAAAAAGGAAACACACCCATAACTTTCGCAAAGTACTGATATTTGAATATGGCTCAGAGCAAGCAAACGGTTAAGATAGTGTCGAAGTACTAGACTCAAGGACTCAGGTCCTATAGAAACTGTCATATCATGGTGTCAGCAAATTTCCGAGTTCTGGTTTTACTCCCTACAAAGCTGGCATCCTGGACCTCAGAAGGGAAAGGCATGGCGGCTCAATACAGCTGCCGCACCCCATCCGCCCCACTGGACCAGAATCGTCGGGGCCGAGGGCGTGGACGTCTCTACCTTAAGTTAAATGGGTGCACGGCTGCCATGTTACGGAAGGACATACAGACATTCCTGAGTCCCAACTTTAGGTTGTCCACCGTGTGTGCCCCCATGAAATCCTCTTACCCCCAGGGATGCTGTCCGAGTCCTAGACAGGGGTCTCTGCCTCCCTGGGGACCGTCTCAGCCCTGGGCCACCCCTTCACCGGCTTCTTCTGTCTCTACAGAGCCACCCAGCCGACGTGGCACTTATACAGCCCAGTCTCGGCTGCGCCCTGGCAACCAGCTGCGTGCGCTGGTGCTCGCTGCCGCAGCGTGCGTACCGGCTGTTTTGTTATTTGCAGACGTAGGTCCCACTGCATTTTACCCTCTCTTTAACTGTATGTCAAGTGATGACCTGTCTAGCACGGGGTAGGAATGGATCAGAACTGATCACGCCGTTACCACTCCCAGATTAACTTTGACCGTGATGTCCTAGGAGGAAGCTCAGCGACACAAGGTTACCCTTGACCCTGACATTGGCATTCACACCGTATGGAGGTGCACGCTTCCTCCTCTCTGATCGATGCAAAGTGTATTGGGAAGGAGCTCCCTCGAAGCTTCCGAAGGCACGGGGCAATCGATGCCCTGCATGTCCGGTGCGGACCCATGTAAGCGGCAGAGGCCAGAGTGCAGAGGTAGCTGGGACATCCGAGTACGTGGGCCGGGGACTCATCCGCGTGGCCGTGTTCCTCCAGCGAGCTGTATGACAACACCCGTCACAAAGGTCTTCACGTGTAATTGAAAACTGTGGGGCACCTGGGTGGCTCAGTCTGTTAAGGGTCCAACTCTTGATTTCCTCTCAGTTCATGATCTCAGGTTGTGAGGTCGAGCCCCATGTCGAGCACGCGGCTCCCCAAGGCAGCACTACGCACTACATTGATTCAGTGCTTTTTTGGAGATTCTCACAGAAGACTCCAGCTTCCCAGGTTGGGCTGCGGGCTTGTGACTGGTGCAGCTCTGGCTGTGTATCCATGTCTGAACCGCTTCTTCATGGGTCAGGAGAGGGGGTCCTTAAGACGGGAGACCCCCCCCCCCAGCTTCACCAGGTGCAGGGCCTCCCAGGAGTCAGCCATGGGCAGCCGTCGAGAAAACCTGACTGGTTGCTACGGAATCAGGGTCTCGAACGCATTGCCGTCAGGTGATGGGACGGCTCACAGTCGCTGCGGTGTTCCTTCACTGCCCAGAGCACGCAAGTCAGCGGAGACCTGAATTACTTAATTCCTTATCAGGTTACTCTGTGAGGTGTTTGGAAAGAACTGGAATAAAATGAGAAGATTTCCTCTCATATAATGCCCTTACTATGACTGTGCAAATGACCTTTTACAGGTGTAAGCCTGCCCACTGTTAGTTTTCCTGGCCATCATCAGGAGGAACAAATGTCTTCAAGAAGCCGTCGACATACATTCTGGGACCCGAATGTGCGAGCATAAGGTGAGTTGTTCATATACAAGAAGACATTCCATCAAATCACCCCCTGTGGACGCACCTTAGACCTATTCTGTAGATGGAGATACTGAGTCTCAAGGCTACTTGGGGAGGCTGCCTGGCAGAACCCTTGCATGGACCCAGCGCTCAGCTACTATGCATGTAAAATCTCACTTTCTATCCGTGTAGCCCAGACACGTATTTTGCCTTTCGGAGCCCTACTGGGAGCCCACGCAGCATAAATTCTTGGGTATAGCTGAGGACCGGGTTTTTTTTTTTTTTTTTTAATATTTATTTATTTATTTTGAGAGAGAGAGAGAGAGAATACAAGAGCAGGGGAGGGGCAGAGAGGGAGGAACAGAGAGGATCCCAAGCAGGCTCTGCACTGTCAGAGAGATCATGACCTGAGCCAAAATCCAGAGTCAGATGCTTAACCAACTGAGCCACCCCCGGTGCCTGGAGAGGCCTTGTTTATTTCAGTAGGATACGTCCCCATTGAGTATAGCTCCGTGGGATGATGTAAACTCATAGGACTCCATGCAAACATTGTCACCACCATGCTAATTTGAAATGAAACTTAATCTGAGAGATAAAATAATTAGAGACATCTAATTTAATCAAAGAGACAGAGATCCCCATCCAAAATGCTCAGCACTGGTGCCAGAGGATAGAAGCAAAGGACAGGCCGCGGGACAGAGTGACGGCCCTCACTCTTACAGCACCCGGAGAAGAGGCACTAACCGTTCTGGGGATGGAAATGCAAAGTGTGCTCCCCACTGAATTCGTCCCCCAAAGACCACGTGCAGTAGCCTGCCCTTGTGACTGTAGAGGACAGGCCTCTTTGAGGTGATCAAGGTCCCCTGAGGCCATGAGCGTGCGGTCTCGATCCCCGGGACCGGGGCCTTCTGAGAAGAGGAAGAGAGAGAGGGGAGGACACAGTGAGGAGGTGGCCGTCCGCAATCTGGGACCTGCCACGCTGACAGGCTGGCCCCATCCCTCCAGCCCCCAAAACCCAGACATAAACCTGTGCTCTTCAAGCCTCCTGGCGGGATTGTGGTCTGACAGCCAGAGCTGACTAACGGTACCTGTCTGCTGTGTCTGACTCTGTGCTCTAGATTCTTCTAGAATGGCAGAACTGCTCACTTACATGCTGTCCTTCCTTGTATGTCTCTCACCTCATAGGGTGGGCCCCGTAGTGCCCAGGGGACCTGTGCAGCCCGCGCTTCCTCAGCCACTGTGGCATTTCCAGCCCACCCCACTCTGGGAAAACACCACACTGCCAGCTTTTGAGCTTACATCATTAGCTGATGGGTCTTATTTATCAAAATCAGAAGGAACCTTGGCTTCTGAAAAATAATATTAATGTCTCTTTTTTAATTAAGGCTGGCATGGAGATCGCCACAAATAGTTAACCTCACACTGCTTTGGGGTGCCCAGCAAATTAGTGTGTGTGTAAATTGCCTCCGTGCTGATATTCTCTTTCCCGTGAACCACACAGCGATTACCGCGTGTGTTGAGGAGCGTAATGAGAAATGAAATTTTCTTTATCTTCATGGAAAATCTTATTAGGTGTAATTGCATAAAACCCAGAATAAACAATCAATCATTCCTCATTTGGGCTCAGGTTTACATTTCAGTCATTAGACGTGTACGAAGGCGTCGCTCCTGCGTGTTGTATTTGAGCTCCGCCTGCCGTGGCAGCAGCCATCATGGCCACAACGAGCACATTTTGCGGAGTTGAGGCAGCAGGGTGTAAAATTACTTGCAGGGGCCCTGTCAGGAAAACAAGGGTTCTGTTGGACATTTGTGTTCTTTTCTACACGAGGAAACTGCAGTTCACCAAGCCGGCCCTGCTCATCAGTGTCATGGGGGTGACACAGCATGTGGCTGTAGTCAGCCCCACGAGGTGGTGAGCAAGACACTCCTGGGTCACTTGAAGTTCTACCTTCTCCCGTGACTCACAAGTATCTCAGCATCAGGAGATTCATCAGGTGGATCAGAAGGACTCGTATAAACAGGCTGGTGGTAAAGCAGATGTTGCCCCCGCTCGGGGCAGGGTGAGGGTCTCCCAGAAGAGACAGCTGGGGAAGTTCCTCTTGACCAGGAGCCTTGACCTGAAGAATAGTCACCCAAAGTGGCTTCCTTTTTAATCAAACTTAGAAATCCAGAATGTGAGAGTGGGAAGGACACTAACAGGCAGCTTTCACCTAACATCCACATTCCTGCTTCGGAATCTGAGGCTCAGAGGTGACAGCTGCTTGGCGTGTGGCTACGGAGCAGGTCACTGGCAGGACTGAAGGAGGAATGTCCCCTGTGCAGCGTCACGGGCCCAGAGGGGGCACACGTTTGCAGGCCACGTATCACGAGTGGTCAGACCTGAACTGCATTTCCGACACTTCAGCGTATTCTGACACCAAACCCCAGAATTCAGGCAGTAATTCAATCTAGTCACTTCTAGGGAAATCTATCCCAACTACGAATGATTTAGTGTGTTCATTTTCCAACAAACCACTTTGGGAAGAAAGGGTTCTGTGTCTCCCTCATCTCCATCCCACTGGGCCCCCCCCATGGGTGTCCTCAAGTGAAGAGGATGATACGGCCCTGCCCTCCCCACCTAGCCCCTGCCTCCCTAGCCTCCATCCCTGCTGCGGGCATTCCACTCAGAAGCAGGGGAACTGAGGCCCAGGAGCCCCACTGCTGTTGAATACCTGCTGTGTACCTGCTGCATTCTGACGGCTGGATATGAAGGAGAGCTCGCAGCCCGCATCCCAAATCCGGGACACGGCCTCCATCACTGCACTCTCTGTGCAGGAGGGTTTAGCTGACCTCCCTAAAGTCACACAGAAAGGAGAGATCGTGGAGCTGAATTCCAGACTCTGCCCTTGGACTTCAGAAACCACCCTGTAACCCTGCGTTTCTGTGTTGTCCTCACCCAGCCCCCTGATCCCTGTTGGCAAAGCCACCCCTGGAAGACGTGGGGAACTGTCTCTCTGCTCCCCTTCCACAGGGCACAGAGAGCTACCCTCCTCTGAGCTACAAGAAGCAAGAGCAAGTCTCCGCTGCTGCTAGACACCCCCATGCCCACCCAGACTTCTCGAACCATCCCTTCTCCCACCCTCCTTGCAGTGAAAATACCATCTCAGACCTGCGTGCGGAATTTACTCTGTCATCTCCCGCTCTGGACCCTTGAAAAGTATCTTATTCTCAGAATGGAGAGAATTTGAATCCACTCTCCTCATTGCAGGATGAACTGATATGAAAATCTTCACAAAATTTACCAAAGTGTCTACACGCTGTTCGGCCATATGACCTGGACTGCCCTATGGAGAGGCCCAAGGGCCAAGCAAGTGATGTTGTGGACACTGCCATTGAGGACGGAAAGTGTGCCGCCAGCCAGGGCATGAGTGAGTTTGAAAATGAATTCTCCCCCAGTTCACCTTGGAGGTTATCGCCATCCTGGGCAAAGCTACAATTACCACCCTGCTGAGCCTGAGCCAGAAGAGGCCAGCTAAGCCTCCTCACCTCAGTCCTGACCCTGAGGAATCTGAGATGACATGTTCTTAGTCACCGTGTGCTGGGGTAATTTGTTATGCAGAGTAGATGGCTGATACATACGGGCTTTGAACAGTTTGTTCAGGAAGAGACTTGGTATCATTTATTCACGCCTCTTGTACTTGGGGCTCATTAATCTTCTGTGGGTTCACAGATATTTGTTTTTAGGGAGAGAGAGAAAGAAAACACGGATGTGCATGCATGAGTGGGTGAGGGGCAAGGGGGAGAGAGAGAATTCCAAGTAATCTTCACACTCGGCAAGGAACCTGACTCAGGGCTCGATCCCAGGATCATTACCTGAGCCAAAATCAAGAGTCAGATGCCTGACCAACTGAGCCACCCAGGTGCCACTGTGGGTTCATGGTTTTATCAAATTTTATCAAATTATTATCAAACTTATCAAATACTTGTGGTTTATAGTTTCATCAGATTTTGAAAATGTATGACCAATATTCTTCAATTTCTCTCTCTCCTTTGAAGACTCCAATTAAACCCATATTAGTCTGTGTGACATGTCCCACAGCCGAAAAATGTTTGTTTATCTATTTTTGCCTTCTGTATGTCTTGTTTTTTTTTTTTTAAGTTTATTTATTTTGAGAGAGAGGGAGAAAACAAGAGCCAGGGAGAGGCAAAGAGAGAGGGAGAGAGAGGATCCCAAGAAGGCTCCACACAGTCAGCACAGAGCCCGATGCAAGGCTGGAACTCATGAACCATGAGATCATGACCTGAGGCGAAATCAAGAGTTAGACACTTAACCAACTGAAACAAGCAGGTGCCCCCTGTCTTCTGTGTGTTTGTGTTTTAAGTTTAATTACTTATTTTGAGAGAAAGAGTCAGAGAGGGAGTGGGAGAGAATCCCGGGAAGGTTCTGTGCTGACAGAGCAGCTGTCTTCTTCTGCCGGGAATCCTAGGGGGTCAGATTACCCCACAAAGCACTTCCAGGTACCACACTGTGTACTTGCCCAGAGCCTGCTTTTCTCCAAGGTGGGAAGAAAATGAAGAAGTCCTATGTTGCTGCTGAAAATATTAAGTCAAGTAAGAAGGCACATTTCCAGCATCATGAGCATGTACCGAGGCCAGGGCTGACCCTGTAATCCTAAAGTAATACAAGAAGAACAATTGTTTTTCAACCCCCGATAATTTTCCTTTTTAACAGACCAAAAAATATTTGCCTTGGCCAACACAAGTTCAGAATTAAGGAGACAGTACTCTATGGTGAGTAAAATGCTGATTTTAACCTTTAGAAAAATTGCCCCCAGAAGGAAGAGCTTGGCGTCCAGGGAGCGCACAGTGGCTGGAGGGTGCAGGGCAGAGTGACAGAGGGGACGCGCTGTCTACAGAAAGAACACTGGAGCTGCGCAGTCTAGGTCTAAGAAGAAACGTACAGTGTCTCAGGTGGAAAATACTCCGGATGTAAATAACGACACACTAGATGTTGTAAAGGACGATACTAGTGAACTTGAAATATAGTGATAGAAACTATTTAAAACGAATTACACCATACAGGGGTGCCTGAGTGGCTCGGTCTGTTGAGTGTCCGACTCTTGATTTCAGCTCAGGTCATGATCTCAAGGTCCTGGGATTGAGCCCCTCGTTGGGCCCCATACTGGGTGTGGACTGTGCTTGGGATTCTCCCTCCCTCCCTCCCTCTCTCTCACTCTCTCTCTCCCCTTACCCCATCTCTCTCTCAAAAAAAACATAATGTAAGTATTCAATTTATGGCATACCCACATAGGTTAGTTACATTCTGTTTTACTAAGAGTTATGTTAAATTCTGCTGAATTTAGTTATTTGAGGCTTCCCTACTAATAGATGAAGTCATTCGCATAGAAGATTCTGCTTCTCTTATCTGTATTCCAAATATTTTTATTTTTGCTATTTTACGTAGTTTAAAATACTTTGGGGTATATACATTACAAAGGAAATATTACAGATACACTTAAACCCTCGATAAGATGTTGATCTTTATTATATTAACCTTTCCGAAACCATAGGATTGAGTGGCCCCATCTGTCAGTGACTAACTTAGTAGATCCAATCAGCAGCTCTAGGTTTATTTTAATCAGATCTTTACTCTGGCTTGCTGCATTAACAATTAAGCTTGCTCTTGGTTTGAATATTCCCTAAATGATAAAACCCTCAAGGCATTTCTTGAGGGTATAGCTACTACCTCACTTTTGCAGATATTATATAACAGAGAAAGAGTAAATTGTAAGTGGAACTCACCGGACAATTAGAACACCATTTTTTATAAATATTTGGAAAACTCATGTGAAATACGATACTATCTCATGGATCTGACAATTCTGACTTAGACATATTCTATTCAATTATAGCCAAACTGGTCTAAATAAGACGTCAGATGCACCTTAACAGGCTCGTTCCCAAAGGGGAGGGACTCAGGTTTCCTCAATCGCACCAGCCCCTGTCAGTGGTATGGAGATACCAAAAAAATTGTAATCACAAGGGTCATATGGATGAAGCCTTAAAAGCCTCATTTATTTTTCTTTCCCTCCAAAGCAAAAGGGTACTAGCCACACCTTGTTGATCATGCCCAACTTGATGTCTATTCTCAGGAGTAGTGAAATTCTCTAAGCGGGAGCTTCTCCAGAGTGTTTACTGGGCGTTGCAGCCTCCCAGAATACATAATCTGGAAAATGGCATTATCTGTGTTGATGTTCTAATTTTGAAATAAAAAATGAAACCTCTTTCTAATCTTGGGTTTCAGAAATAAATCCATGTACTCAGTGACATTGAGGAAAACATGATGTGTTAAATCAGGGGACTTCCGGCACCTTCCAAATAACGTGAAGGAGGGACAGGGTCTGAGCCCATCTCTGCCCTGTGATATTTCTAGACAGGGGCCCCAATAAACATTTGGCCACAGTACTCAATATGAAATTTTGCTTATTGGCTTATGTCATTCACAGCCACACCCCTGCCCCTGGCCAATAGCATATTCTAACTCATGCACTAATGAACCAAATCACATATAGGATTATCTAGTCTGCCTCATTAATTTACAGTCTTAGAAAGGTTGTGAAATGGCATATTAACATAAACGTTTCCTTTGGTCTCAAATCTTCTTCCTCGTACCCTCTCTCCCTTCGTCTTCTCCTTCCTTCCTCTTTCTTTTCTCCTCTTTTCTTCTTCTCCTTCTCTTCTCTTCCCTCCCCCCCCCACCACCGGTCCCCTTCTCCTCCCTCTTTCATTCTCCATATGCCTGTGGAATATCTTTTGGTTCATGTCCCATTTTTGAAAGTCTAAGTAGGCAAAGACAGGGAAGAGAAAGCCGGCAGATTCATCTGGTTACATAAATATGTTGAGTCTTCTTGGAAGGGCTGAACAGTGCTTTCTGTTTCCAAAATATTTCACTTTTGCCATGAAGGCCAATTTTCCTAAACACTTCTAATTTATCTTTCCTCTGTCATGTGTGTTTTCTTGGTGGAAAGAGCGAATGTTCTGTACTCTAGCTTATGAAGTTCACAAACAACTCAGCTGATTTTAGAACCTTTCAAGCTTTCGGGTACATGTGGACCTCTCTGAAGTTTATGCATTCCACAGTTTCTTTGGGAATTTGTTATTCACTGTAGTAGAGGGGAGAAAATCAGTCTGGATTTAAGTAAGAAAAGTCACTCTTTCACTGTGTCATTGGGTCGGTTTGTTTTCTACTGTGTTCAAAGAACTGGAAGACAGTTGGACAAAAATTCACGTGGGTAAAACATTTCATTGTTGGTACCATGTAAGGAAGGAAAGGCAGACCTATCAGCCATTCCATCAATCCATCAATAATCAATATTCTTAAATGCTTTTTGTTTGTCACTCGCATATGTGTTCTAATACTGAAATATGTTTGGCCTGATGTTTAATAATGAGTAATGTCACCATCTTTGCCTGCAAAGACCTTGCTAAGAGAAGATGGGAGCCACTTGCTTTCTGTGCCATGTTTTTCATGGACCCCATCTTTCCAGTCCACCCAAGCCACTTGGCTCTGATGAAACTGCTTTCTGACCTCACAGAACTTCATGTCGTGCTTCCAATGTCCCATATCAAAATCAACAGGAAAATGACACACTTAGGTATTTTCCATATGACACAGATCTGTCAGGTATTTGAACAGGCGTAGAGGAAAGGGGCTGAAGTTGTTGTTATGGAAGTCCAATCAAGGTATGTGAAGCGAGCTACGCATCAATGTGAAATGAGTGCATCACAGATGTTCACATCATTCCCCACAATTATACCACTCTGGGTGTTTTGTCATCTGTGAGAGGAAATATACCCAGGTAGATTTTCTGATGCTGTCAAAAGTGCCACCCTGGCTGCATATATCAGTTTATACTCAGACATGGTAACTTTTTATCTAGACCCAGCGGTCTCAGTCTGGGAGCTACTGGCATTTGGAGCTGGGTAACTATTTGTCCACTTCTTTCCTGTGCACTGTTGGGAGTGTTTTCTTTTAATGTTTACTTAATCTGAGAGAGAGAGAGGGGGGGGTCATAGAGAGGGGGAGAGAGAGAATCCCAAGCAGATGGGAGGTTTCATCTCATGAACCTTGGGATCATGACCTGAGCCAAAATCAAGAGTCGGATACTTGACCAACTGAGCCCTCCCAGGTGCCCCCTGTAGGGAGTGTAACAGTATCCTTGTTCTCTGCCTCTTCGATGCTGGTAGACTCCCTCATCCCGCTCATTGCCAGATATTTCCTGGGGAGACAAAGTCACCCTTGAATAGAATGGCTGATCTATTCAATAAAATCAATCACCTCAAGTATCCCTCAATGAAGGAGGTATATTGCCACAACTTTTTGTCTGTGATTAGATGAACTACCAAAAAAATGATTGATTTTTCCCCCTTTCAAGAGGTCCTTTCAGCTTGGAGCAGAAATGATAACAGGTTTCCTGCTGTCTCATTGATCTCTCGTGGCAGGTTCCCCCATGATGCCGGTGGGCTAAGCGGGTGACTGGGTCCACAGCGCCACGGAACATTTAGACCAGGGCAGGCAGACAAAGCTGCTTCAGGGTTCAAGACCAGGAAGGCAGGGGGAGCTGAACAATCAGGGTGACAGGGCACTGGACAACCACAACGTCAGAGGGACACGGGGCCACGCTATTAGCACAGGCCGATCTAAGAGGAGAGAGGTGGCTGTGCTACAACGGGCCAGCCATCCTGGGCTTCACGCTCCTGTGAAAATATCTCATGAGGGCTCCCTTTTCTTTAACCACCCATACTCATTCTAACAAGGCATTGGAAAAGGTAAATTTAAAGACATTTAGGAATTGGGGCGCCTGGGTGGCTCAGTCGGTTGAGCGTCCAACTTCAGCTCAGGTCATGATCTAATGGTTCCTGTGCTCGAGCCCCGCGTCGGGCTCTGTGCTGACAGCACAGATTCTTTGTGTCCCTCTCACTCTGACCCTCCCCTGCTCACCCTGTTTCTCTCTCTCTCTCAGAAATAACTAAGACTTAAAAATTTTTAAAAAGATATTTAGGAATTAAAAGAAAAAAGAAAGACATGTAGGAAAGAATGACCCTACATGTTGGGCACAGTGGGCTCTGGAATGTCAGAATAGAATGCACATTCATGGCACCTGCATGGTATAGTGGAAACACTTGAAGGGGAAGCAGTCTTGAAGCTCACTCAGGTCATCCCGGTGATGGGGTCAACCTTACAGGGCGTGGAGTTCTGCAACAGCATCATAAGGGTGTGACAGTGTGGTCCAACCCAATCCCAGGGTCTTCCTTCTCAACCTCGGGATTTCCGTGAGCTCACAAATGACTCCTTGCCATAGGCACCATAGATCACCATGGCTCACCGAACCACAAAATCAGTTCCAGTGTTTGGCCGGCATGGTTGATGGAGTGTAGATGCAGAGAAGCAGAAAATGAGCTGTGCACCAGGCTCTGCATCAAACAGAGTCTCAACAGTTTAATGGGTCTATAACTTTCTCCCTCTGGTAACAGTAGAGCAGGCTGCAGAACTGTTTCAGCTTAAAGTTGGTCAGTTATCTCGCAGATCACAGGTTGCCTGGTCCATATTGCACAATTAAGCCACAGTGGGAACGTACCTGTGTGGATCACCCAACCTTTTTTTCCTTCTTGCGTTATAACCACGTGGCATTAGCTTATCTGTCTGGACCCCTGTGTACACACACACACACACACACACACACACACACACACACACACTCCCACTCACACAGATGAAAACATACACTTTTATAACAGGTGTAGGGTTGTTTCTTCCATCAAGCTTAAGATTCCTCCTGCAAATTATCAAGAAATTCAGTACCTGCTTCTTGAGACCTCTACCACCCTCCAGGCTATCACCAGAATCCTGGAGTCAGACTGAACTCTTCTGGTTTCAAAAACAGGACAGAGGAAGAATGCAGGGAGCTTGTGGTTTGGAGTCAGTTCTGCATCTCTGGCACCTGCTAGGTCTTTGACCATCATGGTGCTGATTTGCTTATTTGAGGCTCCGACACCTACCTGATCCGCGAGAACCTCTATGCTCCAGACATGGCTTGTGCCGCCCAGCTTCCCGAGGGAAGTGATGTTGGAGTATATGCCGGCCTTCAGCCCCCACTCAGGATCCCGCCGTGTCCCAGGGCACACAGTCCTCAGATCAAGGCACTGTGCTCCCCCTTCCCTGTGCCGCTCGCCGCGGGTGCCTCGCCTTGTTCTCCCACACACGAGTCTGAGTCCACCTGACCTTGATCCACACACACTGTTCTGCTCATGGGCTCTTCCCCCGGACAAGACTGGGAACATTTCATCCCTCCTCCCTGAAGATCCTTGCATCCTATACTATCTACCCCTCATGCCAACTGCCCATGGCAGGGCCCAGGGGAGAGACAAACTGGGGCTCGCAGGGCAGTGAGTGTCTCCTTACACTACGTTTTCGTAAACATTCTTGTCAGAGCTGATGCAGGTCTCCTTTAAGATGACTTTGGCTGGCTCACTTTTTCTTTTAATTACAATCCAACTCGGCAAGGCATACAAAATTTCTGTACTTATACACACACCCTCATACACTTGGATATGCACATACATTGCACTTGGATTAAGCAAATTGATAAATCATGCAAATATTTAAGTAACATGTTCCTCGGAGTGCTCAAATCAGTAGGGTCAGCCCTTAAGGTGCTGGTATTCTCCTCAGACATTGTTTTCATTTCCTATATTTAATACATGGTATTTAATTCCCCTGTAGCTTCTCTCTGTGACTGTTTTCTTCTGCTCATTGGAAAATTTATTTCCTTCTTTCTACTGCGCGCTGGTCTGAGTCCTAGCGATGAGTACTTCTTGGAAGAAGACCTGTGGGTAACAGTTGCCCCTTTAAGGTTCCCTATCTGGGGCGTGTAAATGAGTGAAGCATCGACAGTGATCACCCTGTACTTGCAAGCCTTAGAATAAGCTTCCCTCTATCTACTAGTTGGACAATTTAAAATAGACCACAATTTAGGCCATATTGTCAAAGCTCCAGTGAAACTGGCACTCGCTTCGTTTCTGGTGGGGTTTTCACGAGGCACAAAATTCCAGTAATGTGATTTGTCAAAATATATCCTGAAATTTTAAGTATGGGAATATGTTTTGACCCAAAAATATTTGTTCTAAGATTTTTTCCTAAGGAAATAAATAAAGATATACAAATATACGTGAGTAAGTATAGTATTGATTCAATGAATAATAGTATAATAATGAAACTTGGAGACAATCTAAATTCCAAATATGATGGGATTTTTAATTAAATTAATAGTCATAAAATGGAATGTTAAAGAATCATAAAAGCTACTGTATTAACAAACTATGTGTTACTTTGGAAATTATGCATCTTGTCACATTGAGGGAAAAGTGTAACTCTCCACGGGGTATCCTATTTTGTCCAAAACACGCATAGGAAACGGACTGGAAAAGAAGTCTGCCAAACTATTAAAAGCACTACCTCCAGGTCAGGAGTCCATGTCACATCATTTTTCTTTATCGTATGACTCTTCTTACAATGCAGGCAGCTCCTCACACCCCAAAGTGCTGTGAAACACAAGAATCTCCACCTAGGAGCGATTTTGCCCCATGGAACACCCCCAACATCAGGAGACACTGTTGACTATCATGAGTGGGGAGGGCTGCTTGTTGTCGGCATGTGGTGGGAAGGGTCTGGGAGGCTAGCCGTCCTACATAGACACAGAACAACCCCATAACCAAGAATCACGTGGCCCAGAATGACGGCAGTGCTGAGTTTAGAAACCCCGAGTTAGGAAAGGGAACTCAGAAGCCTGATGTCACGGCCTGACCCTCTTGCTTAATAACCTGTGGTCTCAGGTGAGTCACTTGGCCTCTTGCTGACTCAGCCTCCACATCTGGTGAATGGGAACAGCACCATGCGTCCCACAGGAAAACTGTGAGCCAGAAGGGTGCTGTAAATGCCAAGTGCTCAGCACAGTCCTGGACACACAGGGGCAAATGTCAGCAAGTCCCTTTTTATGGGACTGCACCACCTTCCACACCAGCATGGCCGAAGGGCTGATACAACCGAGCGGCGATATTTCCTCTTCTTTTCTTCAGCGTCTTCTTAAAAGATGAAGTAGTACTAAACTTAAGTAAGATACCGTTGGTCAGACTGTCTGCCTTTCTTTCCAACCCAGTTTATCCTCTGGCTTTTCAATCAAGAATGTTGTATTTTTTCAAATCCATTATTTTAGATTTTCTGCAAGTAAAAAAAAAAAAAGTATGGATCTATCTATTAATAATCTAAGTATTTTATATATTAAGAAATTAATGTTTATTTATTTTTGAGAGAGAGACAGAGCATGAGCGGGGGAGGGGCAGAGACAGACACAGAGAATCTGGAGCAGGATCTAGGCTCTGAGCTGCCAGCACAGAACCCAACACAGGGCTCAAACCCACAAACCATGAGATGATGATCTGAGCCGAAGTCTGATGTTTCTCCGACTGAGCCACCCAGGCGCCCTTAGTATGTTGTATATTTTTAACTATCAAAGTCATATTTTGTCACTTATCTGAAATTTAATTGTTCTGCCCTCCTTCAGAATAAAACAAGGTCTTGGTGTGGTTGAATCACCTTCCATAACCACCTCTTCTCTTGTCTGTGCTATTAGAGCTACATGCTTACTTCCATTTTTAATAACACATAAATTTATAATCATTGATAATCACATTATTAATACAGTGTATCCATTTACTTTTAAGTTGAAAAAATATATATTTATTTTGAGAGAGACAGAGTGAGTGGGGGAGGGACAGGCAGAGAGGGAGAGAGAGAATCCCAAGCAGGCTCAGTACTCTCAGTGCAGAGCCCGATGTGGGGCTCAAACTCACGAACCACAAGATCACGACCTGAGTCCAAACCAAGAGGATGATGCTTATCTGACTTAGCAGCCCTGGCACCCTGGTTTTGTTTTTTAATATATGGTTTGTATTTTATTCCAGGATTTCTAATTGGTTCTCTTTAATATCAAATGTAAATCTGTGCTTTTAATTTGTTTTATCGGCTTAGTTATCCTTTCTTTTATTTATTGACTAGTGTAAATATTTTCTTTTAATATTATTTACAGACTATTCTGTCTATTCTATTTTCTGATGAGGTATTTCTCCCATTTGGCAAGTTTTGTCATTGTGATTGTGGTTGTGGTTGTTGTTTCCTGAATCGTCGCTGCTTTTAGTCTTCCTCGCGTGTATCAAAATGCGCTGTGGGAATTTGTGAAGACTTATTCAGCACCAGATCTTGAGTTGGTAACTTTAGATCATGTTCCTCACAGATTGCAAAGGTTCATGGCCTGACCTGGTTCATGGTTCTGGTGTTTCTGGTGTTTCTTTTTTTTAAATTTTTAAATGTTTTATTTCTGAGAGACAGTGTGAGCAGGGGAGGGTCAGAGAGAGAGGGAGACACAGAATCTGAAACAGGCTCCAGGCTCTGAGCTGTCAGCACAGAGCCCGATGCAGGGCTCAAACCCACGAACCACGAGATAATGACCTGAGCCGAAGTCGGACACTTACCCGACTGAGCCACCCAGGCGCCCCATGTTTCTGGTGTTTCTTGCCACGGTGGACACAGGGTTCATTTCCAGCCATGACCTTGGACATCTGCAAAAACTTTTAGGTCCCTCTTAATAAGGAGTCTCTCTCTTCCTGTACTTTAACCATTTTCTCCTTTTCCTATATCTGTTTCCAAAGTCCAGTAGGACTATTTCTCATTTTTGCTAAATTTAAACTTAGCAGAACATATATTCAAATTTCTTCTTCTCCTTTTTCTCCTCCTCTCTCTCACAACTCTCTCTCTCTTTCTCTCCTTCTTTTTAAAGTGCCTTTTAATTAAAAGTATGGTCAAAAATATTATCAAAGCTGTGTGTTTATCGTGGGGCTTGGGGTTTCTGCTCTGTGGATGCATTCACTGTCTGGTCAGCCTCTTGCAAGGTGTAGAGATAAGTTGATATACTCTTGAGCTACCTTCCTTTTCTAAGCTCAACTCGACACATATTAGAATGTCATTTTCTGCTGCTTTCTACTGTCTTCCATGGGTCTCTGGGAGCCAGCACCAGTGTGGATTCCTTTTGCACTGTGCTCAGCCTGCATCATGGTGCCTGATCATTTGCGTCTCCTCACCCAGTCTCTCCTTTGGCCCAACTGGCTTTAGTGTATGCCTTAGCTCGGGGCTCCTCACTGCTTTCTGCTTACATTGCTCAATAGAGACTGGGCATATCTGAGCATGTGATGCAAAGGCTAGTTTGGAAAAAATCCTACTGAATTAGTATATTAACATCCATTTTCTTGCGCCTGACCAGAACTTTTACTCCACAGGCTAAGGATCTTCAGCTCTTGGCTCACAATGGATCTCTAGCAGATCGAGCAGGGCCTGGCACAGAACAGGGACTCAGTGCAGGTGTGCTCGGTGACCAAGTGGTGTCCTAATGCTCGTGCCCTATCTTATCATTGCAGAGTTAATGTGGCATGTGTTTGTCAGTCTGAGGATGCAGAATTGAAAGTGTCTCATGAAGGGGATTATTGCCACATCTACCTTGTATATCACTTCCCTCCCCCATCCCCAGCATGAAGCTGCTCTATTTCTATTCACATTTAACGCAAATGTCCCTTGGAAATTCACGGATGATTTCAGAGCTCAACTCAAAAAGAAGAATATTCAGTTGGAGACTTGAAGGTAATTTCCATTAACTGTGTTGTTTGGTGGCATGAAAACATATGGAAGAAAGCACCTTCATCTCCTCCGTATGCTACACTGGAAATAAAAAGTTGGATGTGCCGTGAGATGAGGTCTATAATTAAAAACGATTTGGGTTGATTTAACAGTTGGGTAAGCAATACTTTCACCTCTCTTTTGCCTCATCAGAGACTAAGATGGAGGCTTCCTCTCTGATTGTTAATTATTCTTTTTTATTATAGTCACGGCACTTAAGATTTTCTCTGCACTTTAGTCTTCCCTGTAATTCAATGCTATGGTTAGAACATTTATTTCTGCCTTGCCAAAGTTTTCCTTTCTGCAAAAATTCCCTACACTTCTCACTGTAAACTTACAGCAAATCAAAGGCTGCAAGTCTGCTCCAGATGCACGATGCTGGACACGGCCTCCACGGTGATCGGGCCCTGGCTAGAGTCCACATTCTCAGAAGCACAGCTCTGCCTTCTACTCCATGTACAACTCCTGACTTGGGAGTCACATCCTGAGGCCGATGACCACTGAGGACACAGCAGCTGTTCTGACTCTAAAGCCACTAAGTGTGGGGTTGAATCGTTGTCCCCCCAAAAGATATGTTGACTCTCTAACCCCTGGTCCCTGTGAACGTGACCTTCTTTAGAAAGTGGATCTTTGCAGGTGAAATCAAGTTAAGAGGACATCAATTCAGATGGGCCTACTCCCCTGTGACTGCCATGCTTGTAGAAGAGAGACACAGAGATGTAAAAGTCCATGTGAAGATGAAGCAGAGACTGGGGTGATCTGCCTACAAGCCAAAGACTGATGGTGACCCAAGAAACTAGACCACGGAGCAGATTCTCCCCAGGGCCTTCAGTGACGACACGGTGCTGCTAACACCTGAGTGTTGTACTTCAGGGGTCCAGGCCGTGAGAAAATAAATTTCTGTTGTTTAAAGCCGCCCAGTCTGTGGTGCTTTGTACGTCAGCCCTATGAGCTAACTCAGGGCCCAGGCCGATGCTCAGTGAGGACACAGTAATAGTCCGGACTCACAAGAAACAAAACCTGGAAATGCAGGGATCCAGAACTCTGCTCTTCCAGCCCGGTGTTTGCTCACTTGTATGGGACCCTATTAAAATGCTGATGTGTGCAGATACCCACCCACCTTGCCTCAGTCCCTCCATCCACTGAGGGTCACCTAACTGGGTCCCTCCATCCACACGTCAGCCAGAGAGCTTCAGATGTGCACACAAGTCCCGACATGGTCCATGCTAATTTTATAGCCAGACCTGCCCCGGTGACATGTGGACTCACTTCCCTTCTTTTCCATTGAGACTACACCTGACGATAGGTTTTTTTGCTTGTTCATTTCCAGTCCAAGTGGAGCAATGCCTACCTCTTTCTTCATTACACATACAATAGCAATCCACTCAATACCCTCTGATACTTGATTGAACAACGGCCTGAAGGAGAATCTTTGCCGTGTGGGTATTACTGCTTTCTCACCCTCTCCATCTGCTACTGCTCTCTGTTCCTGAAGCCACATCCATTCCTCGTTCCCCTCCTCTCTTCCAGGTTGTATTGAATGTGTCTCTCCTCTTTGCCCTCTGCCTTATCCTTGTTTCCTTAACATATGTGTGTGTGTGTGTATAGAATTTATATATATATATTGAATATATATATATATATTCAACCCATCTGTGAAGTATTTGCAAAGTAGTGGCAAAATATTTGCAAACTTTTACTACTTTTTCAAGAGCACAGTAACACCTGCATTTGAAGAATCCATATGAAATTTAAAATGTTCAAACATATTGCCCAATGGATTATATAACGACTGGTGATGCATTACAAATAAGTGATAGCTTATTGCCTGTGTCGTGGCTGATGTCTGGGAACATGTGAAGTCCCATCAAAAATTAGATTATATATTTTTTTATTTCTTTCATATTTATTTATTTTTGAGAGAGAGAAAGAGACAGAGCACAAATGGAGGAAAGGCAGAGAGGGAGAGGTGGACACAGAATCGGAAGCAGCTCCAGGCTCTGAGCTGTCAGCACAGAGCCCGATGTGGGGCTCGAACCCACGAACCGTGAGATCATGACCTGAGCCGAAGTCGGACACTCAACCGACTGAGCCGCCCAGGCGTCCCCAAAATTAGATTATATTTCTATTAATGCTTTACCAAAATACACTCTTCATGTTGACTTAAATAGCACTCTTCTTACAGATTGGCTAGCATACCAAACAGAGGCTTAAAATAATTTATACTTGAAAGACATTTTGGAAAACAAGTATACAACCATATCACTTTTCAGGGTCCACACACTCATTTTGAAATATTACTGGAGCATTTGGATTTTTATATTTTCTAAGGCATAAAAAGTTTTCTAGGAATAAAAATGAGTTCACAGATCTTTCTAGGCACAACGTATATAAAGTTGATTTCAAAACATCCTGTTAGAGCACCTGCTAAACACTGCCATGTGAGTCACCCCCACAGAGGGGTTCAATGGAAACACACTTAAATCCCGGCTTGAAGAGTGGGTGAAATTACTGAAAGGCCAGAGGCTGGAAGAACAGTGACTCTGTCCTTTCCCAAAGTGAGCTTTGCCCCACTTTCCACCCCGGAAGGGCTGCCAGGTGCTGCACCAGGTCCCTCTGCCCAGATCCCCGCCTTCTGGGAACCCCCTGGGCTGAGCAATGCACAGAACTCAGCCCTGGGCTCAGTGGCCACAGAGGGTTAACACCACGGTGCCCAATCAAGATGCCTTCCAGATAATAAAACAACCCATTAGGTGGAGAAAAGAATGTCAGTATGATAGAGAGAGTCTCCTTAGAATCAATGATTCTGCAGATTATGAAAAGTATAAAGAAACTTTTCCAGGTTGCAGGTACTTCGTTCAGGTGTCAAAGTGTCGATTCGACACAGTAAAGGGGTCACTTTGTCTGACGGAGCTTGGCCACTGGGCAGAGAGTCCTATTTCTGCTGATGAGGGCCGGTCAAAACTGCAGCTGTGAACCCTACACCTTCAGGGTTGAGCCCCGAAGTCTTACACACGCACGGCTCGACCCCGGCCGTACTTCCCTCGGCCGAGCCCGGCTGTCGGTGAGAGGAGTTACTGATGCTGCTATCATAACGCAGAGGTCAGAATGTAGACAGATGACCTACACAGACAATTTTCCAATCCTTTTTGCCTTTACTGCTTTTAAGCATCCACTCGAAGTCATATAAGAGAGAGTTAATATGAAAAAACATATATAGGTAAAGATATTCTTATTTTCTCCTTATAAACCAAGTTATAAGATTAATTATAGATTTTATGGGCCTGCCATCAATAACACGTGTAAAAACTCTGAGAGTAACAGTTCCCCGTTCTTTACACAGTCCCCCTGGCCGCGTTCCCCAGTCCCTCTGTCCTGGACGCTGGTCACGGGGATTGGCACTCATTCTCTCGCTAGCTGGCTCCCCCCGCCGCATCCCTCAGCCTGTGGGCGGGGGGACAACACTTCTTGAATGTCCTTTTTTCTCAACAGTACAGTTACTCTGGGAATCGGATAGAAGTGTGTCTTTACTCAAGACTTACTTGTGTCTCACAAATTCACCACCATTTGTTTGCTCTTTTCTGACCATAATCCCTTCTGACTTGTGATTTCTTTTTTTTTTTTTT